>NC_069500.1:566021198-566387865 GCF_027579735.1 Bombina bombina | reverse complement strand
GTTCTTCGTGTTCTTCAAGGGGTTCCGTTTGAACTCATGCATTCCATAGATATTAAGTTGTTATCTTGGAAGGTTTTATTTTTGGTTGCTATTTCTTCTGCTCGTAGAGTTTCTGAGCTTTCAGCATTACAACGTGACTCTCCTTATCTTATTTTTCATTCTGATAAGGTGGTTTTACGTACCAAACCTGGTTTTCTTCCTAAGGTTGTTTCTAATAAGAATATTAATCAGGAAATTGTTGTTCCTTCATTGTGTCCTAATCCTTATTCTAAGAAGGAGTGTTTGTTGCATAACTTGGACGTGGTCCGTGCCCTGAAGTTTTACTTGCAGGCGACTAAAGAATTTCGTCAATCATCTTCATTTGTTGTTTTCTCTGGAAAGCGTAGGGGCCAGAAAGCTACAGCTACCTCTCTTTCTTTTTGGCTGAAGAGTATCATCCGTCTGGCATATGAGACTGCTGGACAGCAGCTTCCTGGAAGAATTACGGCTCATTCCACTAGGGCTGTGGCTTCCTCATGGGCATTTAAAAACAATGCTTCTGTTGAACAGATTTGCAAGGCTGTAACTTGGTCGTCTCTTCACACTTTTTCCAAATTTTACAAATTTAACACACTTGCTTCTTTTGAGGCTGGTTTTGGGAGACAGGTTCTTCAAGCAGTGATGCCTTCCGTTTAGGTTCCTGTCTTGTCTCTCCCTTTCATCCGTGTCCTATAGCTTTGGTATTGTATCCCATAAGTAAGGATGAAATCCGTGGACTCGTCATATCTTGTTAAAGAAAAGGAAATTTATGCTTACCTGATAAATTTGTTTCTTTTACGATATGACGAGTCCACGGCCCACCCTGTTATTTTTAAGACAGGTATTTGTTTTTTTGTTAAACTTCAGTCACCTCTGCACCTTTGGCTTTTCCTTTCTCTTCCTAACTTCGGCCGAATGACTGGAGTGGGAGGGAAGTGAGGAGCTATATATACAGCTCTGCTGTGGTGCTCTTTGCCACTTCCTGCTAATCAGGAGGCGTTATCCCATAAGTAAGGATGAAATCCGTGGACTCGTCATATCGTAAAAGAAACATTTATCAGGTAAGCATAAATTTCCTTATTTCTGAATCGTAAAAAAAAAATGTTAGGTTTTATATCCCTTTTAAACTTTTTCTGAGGTAGTAGGGTACAATATAGGGAAAATCATAAACAAATATTATCAGTACCACCTCTGTCACATATCACTAAAGAAAAGATGAAGGCAATGTCAAATATTACATTTACTGAGTCTAAGGGAACTCTACTCTCCTAAGCTGGAAATAGCCTGTTTGTCAATAGGCAGTGACAGTTGCACAGCTCTTTCCGTCACCTGTTGTGGCTCCCAAACAGGGCTTAACTTATATATTTAACACATTTGTGGTGGTTGAATGGACAGGCTACTCCTGATTTTTTTTATTGTTTAAAAAAATAGATAATCCCTTTATTACCCATTCCGCAATTTTACATAACTAGCACGGTTATATTTATACACTTTTTACCTCTGTGATTACCTTGTATCTAAGCCTCTGCCGACTGCCCCCTTATTTTAGTTCTTTTGACAGACTTGCATTTTAGCCAATTAGTGCTGACTCCTAGATAACTCCACAGTAGTGAGCACAATGTTATATGTGGGGTGCGCATGAACTAGAGCTTTCTAGCTGTGAAAAACTCAAAATCCACTGAGATAAGAGGTGGCCTTCAAGGGTTTTGAAATTAGCATATGAGTCTACCTAAGTTTAGCTTTCAATAAAGAATACCAAAAGAACAAGCAAAGTTGTTTACAATTGCATGCCCTATCTGAGTTATGAAAGTTTGTTTGACTAGAAATTATTATATGCTGTGACAAATTTTATACTACAATGCCCCTTTAAATAAAATATTTATCTTGTGATACAGCTGATTATATGCAAAGATAAATATTTTGAGGCGGTTCAAATGTTTTTTAAAGGGAGATGCATATTAAGGAAATTGAAATCCCTATTTAATTTCTAGGTTTGAGACAGGGGACTTGCTGGATTCCACTATTAAAGGGACACTGAACCCAAATTTTTTCTTTCGTGATTCAGATAGAGCATGCAATTTTAAGCAATTTTCTAATTTACTCCTATTAAATGTTCTTCATTCTCTTGGTATGTTTATTTGAAAAGCAAGAATGTAAGTTTAGATGCCGGCCCATTTTTGGTGAACAACCTGGGTTGTCCTTGCTGATTGGAGAGCACCAATAAACAAGTGCTGTCCATGGTCCTGAACCAATCATTTGCTGGCTCCTTAGCTTAGATGCCTTCTTTTTCAAATAAAGATAGCAAGAGAAAGGAGAAAAAATGATAATGGAAGTAAATTAGAGAGTTGCTTAAAATTGCATGCTCTATCTGAATCATGAAAGAAAAAATTTGGGTTCAGTATCCCTTTAAATACTACTAGTGGCCTATAGCTGACATCTTTGGAACATCTTTGGAACATCAGCAGTATAATGCATTTAAGATCCTTGTCAACTACAGAGATAGGACGTTTCAATTTAACAAATGCCTCACAACGTTGAACCATTAACCAAAGATTCATAACAGGGGCACTCAGGTATTTTTGTATATACTCAGAAATTATTTTGTTTTAGCATGGCTGAGCTAACATCGTTCGCATTACAAGTTGTGTTATTTGTTGTGATCAAGCGCAACACATGATAGTGCTGAAAAAAAGTTAGTCTGGAGACTTGAAGTAAAGTGTACGATCTGAAATAAAAGTATCTCATAACATAAAAAGCTCTGGAAAAAAAACGAGACCACTGCAAAATGATCAGTTTCTCTGGTTTTACTATATGGGTACTGTATGTGTGAGTAAAATGAACATTTCTGATTTATTCTATAAACTACTGACATTTCTCCCAAATTCCAAATAAAAATATTGTCATTTTGAGAATTTATTTACAGAAAATGGCAACTGATCAGAATAACAAAAAAGATGGTGTTTTCAGATTTTGAATAATGCTAAAAAAAAACAACTAGTTCATATTATTATTTTTTTAAAAACATAATACTAATGTTTTGCTTTAAAGGGATAGTTTAACCAAAATTAAACTTTCATTATTCAGATAGGGCATGCAATTTAAAACCACTTTCCAATTTACTTTAATCAAATTTGCTTTGTTCTTTTGGTGTATTCTATGTTGAAAGCTAAACCTAGGTAGGCTCATATTCGATTGTCTAAGCCCTTGAAGGCCACTTCTTATCTCTGCATTTCAAGGTTTTTGTTGTTGTTTTTTTTTTTTTTTTTAAACATCTAGACAGCGCTAGTTCATGTGTGTCATATAGATAACATTGTGCTCACTCCCGTGGAATTACCCAGGAGTCAGCACAGATTAGCTAAAATGCAAGTCTGTCAAAGAACTGAAATAAGGGGGCAGTTTGCAAAGGCTTAGATACAAGGTAATTACAGAGGTAAAAAGTGTATTAATATAACCGTGTTGGTTATGTAAAACCGGGGGATGGGTAATAAAGGGATTATCTAGCTTTCTAAACCATACAAATTCTGGAGTAGGCTGTCCCTTTCAACAAGAGTTCAAAAATCAATATTTGGTGGAATGACCCGGATTTTCACCAATCCTCGGAGTTGGTGAACATTGTTAGAGCCGAAGGTTCTTAATTCATGCATCCTTCACAAAGATAAAGCTGCCTGATTCCAGCCTTGTTGAATTACCCCAGATCATCACCGATCCTCCACCACAATTTAAAGTAGGAACAAATCACTGTGACTTGTAGGCCTCTCCAGGTCTCTGTCTAGCCATTAGACGACCAGGTGTTGGGCAAAGCTGAAAATTGGACCCATCAGAGAAAATAACCTGGAATCGGGCAGATTTATCTTTGTGAGGGACGCATGAATCAAGCCACGTGCAAAGTTATCCTGGAAGAAAACTTCCTTCCTTCTGCTCTGACTAGGTTCCCCAACTCCGAGGATTGTTTTTGTCGGCAGTACAATGCTCTATGCCCCTCAGCCAGGTAAATCAAGATGCGGACAGAGGACCACCAGATCAAAACCCTGTCATGTCCAGCCCAATATCCAGACCTGAAACCCTTTAAAAACCTCTGCAATGTGACCAAAAAGAAGATGGTAGGTCACAAGCCATCAAAAAAAAGCTGACCTGCTTGAATTTGTACGCCAGGAGTGGCATAAAGCTACCCAACAGCAATGTGATAGACTGGTGAAGAGCTTGCAAAGACACAGGAAAGCTGTGATTGAAAATCATGGTTATTCCACCATGGATTGATTTATCAACTCTTGCTAAGTTAAAACATTAGTATTGTTTTGTTTAAAAATGGATATTAACTTTTCTTTGCATTTTTCTAGGTCTGAAAACATTGCATTTTTCTTTTTCTTTTGACCAGTTGTCATTTGCTACAAACAAATGCTCTAAATGGCAATATTTGGGAGAAATGTCTGTGGTTTAAAGAATAAAACAAAACTATTAATTTTACTCAAACACATACCTATAAATAGTAAAACAAGAGAAACTGATCATTTTGCAGTGGTCTATTCGTTTTTTTCCCCCATAGCTGTGTATATAAATACAGTATATATGTATGTACATAAGTATATATATATCTGTTTATATTGAATGAACAACTACACATTTTATTTTTTAGTGTTAAGCACCTTGGGGTTAGCTCTTGATTTTGAGTCCCCCATAGAAGACTATCAGATGTCAGCAAACACGAGGCTTTCACACTAACCTTTCACTTTGAACTAGTAATATGGAAGTACAAATGGGAGCGCTATGGATTGCACTCTAGTGATGTTAGTGCTACTGTTTTTATGCTCCACAAGTAATCTAAGCGAATGTGTTTACAATTATACATATCACCTGCTGACGTTTTTTAATTGTTTTCAAATAGCTCCTTTATCTTTGTTATTTGACATAGCTACTTTTACCTGTTAAACTGCCTGTAAATGAGGCAGCAGTGGAATTTATCTCTCAGTGACGATGGTATTAGAGAGCTTGTTTGAAAGATTGTTTGTGCAGAAACTTTGAATAAATTAACTTTTAGCTGCTTGCCTAAGTACATTGTCACTTTTAAGTTTCCAAAGACCTAATTCTTGCAAAATGTTTCAGTTCTCCATACGCTGCTGAATAGATAGCAGACAGTCTTTAAAATCACTTTTCTTTCATGATGGTGAGAGTCCACTAGACATCATGTGATCACACTCCTGTCCACTAGACATCATGTGATTACACTCCTGTCCACTAGGAGAGTGAATTCTGAATTGTTGATCTATGTCTCATTAAATAGGGGTTTCCTAACCAATCTGAAATCCCTTTTCCTCTTCAGAGTGGGGAAGACAGGAATTCAGCCAGGTAGTACAAATCTTCTCCCAGTGTGGATATGTTACAGGCCTTTCAGGTAAAATGTAGATTTATCTGCCAATCCCCTTGTCTGGTGTGCTGCTTGTGAAATTCTTGGCACTGTGCTTGCACTGCCTTGGATGGGCCCTTCTACTAGATTCAATCTCCTGCAGCTGCTGTAGGTAGAGGAAGGTGCTAACAGGTACATTACGCCTTCCACAGCCCACTAGATATTAGTATGTGTGCACGTTTCATATAGCCTATGCACACACAAATACATATCATATAGCCTATGCACACACAAATACATATCATATAGCCTATGCACACACAAATACATATCATATAGCCTATGCACACACAAATACATATCATATAGCCTATGCACACACAAATACATATCATATAGCCTATGCACACACAAATACATATCATATAGCCTGTGCACACACAAATACATATCATATAGCCTGTACACACACACAAATACATATCATATAGCCTGTACGCAAACACAAATACATATCATATAGCCTGTACGCAAACACAAATACATATCATATAGCCTGTGCACACACAAATACATATATATCCTGTGTACGTTTCATACAGCCTGTGCACACACAAATACATATCATATAGCCTGTGCACACACAAATACATATCATATAGCCTGCACACACACACAAATACATATCATATAGCCTGTGCACACACACAAATACATATCATATAGCCTGTGCACACACAAATACATTTCATATAGCCTGTACAAACACACAAATACATATCATATAGCCTGTGCACACACACAAATAGATATCATATAGCCTGTGCACACACACAAATCATATCATATAGCCTGTGCACACACACAAATCATATCATATAGCATGTGTACACACACAAATCATATCATATAGCCTGTGCATACACACAAATACATATCAAATAGCCTGTACACACACACAAATACATATCATATAGCCTGTACACACACACAAATACAAATCATATAGCCTGTGCACACACAAATACATATCATATAGCTTGTGCACACACACAAATCATATCATATAGCCTGTGCACACACACACATACATATCATATAGCCTGTGCACACACACAAATACATATAAAATAGCCTGTGCACACACACAAATACATATTATATAGCCTGTACACACACAAATCATATCATATAGCCTGTGCACACACACAAATACATATCATATAGCCTGTACACACACACAAATACATATCATATAGCCTGTGCACACACACAAATACATATCATATAGCCTGTGCACACACAAATACATATCATATAGCCTGTACAAACACAAATAGATATCATATAGCCTGTGCACACACACAAATACATATCATATAGCCTGTGCACACACACAAATACATATCATATAGCCTGTACACACACACAAATACATATCATATAGCCTGTACAAACACAAATACATATCATATAGCCTGTGCACACACAAATACATATCATATAGCCTGTACAAACACACACATACATATCATATAGCCTGTGCACACACACAAATCATATCATATAGCCTGTGCACACACACAAATCATATCATATAGCCTGTGCACACACACAAATCATATCATATAGCCTGTGTACACACACAAATCATATCATATAGCCTGTGCACACACACACAAATACATATCATATAGCCTGTACACACACACAAATACATATCATATAGTCTGTACACACACACAAATACATATCATATAGCCTGTACACACACACAAATACATATCATATAGCCTGTGCACACACACAAATACATATCATATAGCCTGTACACACACACAAATACATATCATATAGCCTGTACAAACACAAATACATATCATATAGCCTGTGCACACACAAATACATATCATATAGCCTGTACAAACACACACATACATATCATATAGCCTGTGCACACACACAAATCATATCATATAGCCTGTGCACACACACAAATCATATCATATAGCCTGTGCACACACACAAATCATATCATATAGCCTGTGTACACACACAAATCATATCATATAGCCTGTGCACACACACACAAATACATATCATATAGCCTGTACACACACACAAATACATATCATATAGTCTGTACACACACACAAATACATATCATATAGCCTGTACACACACACAAATACATATCATATAGCCTGTGCAGACACACAAATACATATCATATAGCCTGTGCACACACACAAATCATATCATATAGCCTGTACACACACACAAATACATATCATATAGCCTGTACACACACACAAATACATATCATATAGCCTGTACAAACACACAAATGCATATCATATAGCCTGTGCACACACACAAATCATATCATATAGCCTGTGCACACACACAAATACATATCATATAGCCTGTGCACACACACAAATACATATCATATAGCCTGTGCACACACACAAATACATATGATAAAGCCTGTGCACACACACAAATACATATCATATAGCCTGTACACACACACAAATCATATCATATAGCCTGTGCACACACACACAAATACATTACATATAGCCTGTGCACGTTTCGTATAGCCTGTGTACGTTTCATATAGCCTGTGCACACACAAATACATATCATATAGCCTGTGCATACACACAAATACATATCATATAGCCTGTACACACACACAAATACATATCATATAGCCTATGCACACACACAAATACATTTCATATAGCCTGTACAAACACAAATAGATATCATATAGCCTGTACACACACACAAATACATATCATATAGCCTGTACAAACACACAAATACATATCATATAGCCTGTGCACACACACAAATACATATCATATAGCCTGTACAAACACACAAATACATATCATATAGCCTGTACAAACACACAAATACATATCATATAGCCTGTACACACACACAAATACATATCATATAGCCTGTGCACACACACAAATCATATCATATAGCCTGTGCACACACACAAATCATATCATATAGCCTGTGCACACACACAAATCATATCATATAGCATGTGTACACACACAAATCATATCATATAGCCTGTGCACGCACACAAATACATATCATATAGCCTGTACATACACACAAATACATATCAAATAGCCTGTACACACACACAAATACATATCATATAGCCTGTGCACACACACACAAATACATATCATATAGCCTGTACACACACACAAATACAAATCATATAGCCTGTGCACACACACAAATACATATCATATAGCCTGTGCACACACACAAATCATATCATATAGCCTGTGCACACACATACATATCATATAGCCTGTGCACACACACAAATACATATAAAATAGCCTGTGCACACACACAAATACATATTATATAGCCTGTACACACACAAATCATATCATATAGCCTGTGCACACACACAAATACATATCATATAGCCTGTACACACACACAAATACATATCATATAGCCTGTGCACGTTTCGTATAGCCTGTGTACGTTTCATATAGCCTGTGCACACACTAATACATATCATATAGCCTGTACACACACACACAAATACATATCATATAGCCTGTGCACACACACAAATACATATCATATAGCCTGTGCACACACAAATACATATCATATAGCCTGTACAAACACACACATACATATCATATAGCCTGTACACACACACACACAAATACATATCATATAGCCTGTGCACACACACAGATACATATCATATAGCCTGTGCACACACAAATACATATCATATAGCCTGTACAAACACACACATACATATCATATAGCCTGTGCACACACACAAATCATATCATATAGCCTGTGCACACACACAAATCATATCATATAGCCTGTGCACACACACAAATCATATCATATAGCCTGTGTACACACACAAATCATATCATATAGCCTGTGCACACACACACAAATACATATCATATAGCCTGTACACACACACAAATACATATCATATAGCCTGTACACACACACAAATACATATCATATAGCCTGTACACACACACAAATACATATCATATAGCCTGTGCACACACACAAATACATATCATATAGCCTGTGCACACACACAAATCATATCATATAGCCTGTACACACACACAAATACATATCATATAGCCTGTACACACACACAAATACATATCATATAGCCTGTACAAACACACAAATGCATATCATATAGCCTGTGCACACACACAAATCATATCATATAGCCTGTGCACACACACAAATACAAGTAATATTTTCTGAGATATTACCAGTGCCGTGTGTTAACTCAGTAAGGCAGAAGGAGCTAAGGTCTGTTAATTCATGGCTAAAAACATGGTGTAAAAATGAGGGGTTTGACTTTTTAGAACACTGGGCTGATTTTTCACTAGGGTACAAATTGTACAGTAAGGATGGATTGCACCTGAATGACATGGGTGCAGGTGTGTTGGGGGAAAGGATGGTAGCACGTTTAGAGAACCTTTTAAACTAGGCAAAGGGGGGGAGGGTCAATTTGAACAAAATAGAACAGAGAGATCAGTGTCTGAATATGTCACTCCCTTAATATCTCAAGGAAGGGAGGACTTAAGACATGTCACATTAGAAAGTATAGAGGAAAGTACACCAAGTAGCAGCAGAAAGCACATGAAAATTAAATGTATGACAACAAATGCAAGAAGCATGACAGGTAAAATGGGGGAGCTGATGCTCTTAGTTGCAGAAGAGGACTATGATGTTATCAGTATAACTGAAACTTGGTGGGATGATTCACATGACTGGGCAGTTAACTTAGAGGGGTATACATTATTTAGGAGGGACAGGAATAATAAAAGGGGTGGAGGAATCTGCATGTATATTAAACCTGACCTTAAACCTACAATAAGGGAAGATATTTATGATACAAGTGACAATGTAGAGACCCTGTGGGTTGAAATAAAGAGTGGGGGGAAAAATCCTAAAAAAAATATTACTAGGAACATGCTACAAGCCTCCCAACATTAGTGACCCGGAGGAAACTAAACTACTTATCCAAATAGGTAAGGCTGCTAATAACAGTGCTGTAATTATGGGAGATTTTAACTACCCTGATATAAACTGGGCCAATGAAACTAGTAATTCAGCTAAGGGGGATAGATTTTTAAATGTTCTCAGGGATAACTTCTTGTCACAATTAATAGAGGAGCCAACTAGGAGTAAAGCTATATTGGATTTAGTGCTATCAAACAATACAGATATAATATCAAACATAGAAGTTAAAGAACATTTGGGTAACAGTGATCATAACATGGTCACATTTGAAATCTCTTTTCATATGCAGTGTTTTAAAGGCTTAACTAAGACTTTTAATTTCAAGAAAGCAAAATTCAACGATTTAAGGAAATCATTAAATAATATAAATTGGGACAATGTATTTTCTAATAAAAATACAGAGGATAAATGGATAATATTTAAAAATTTGTTAAATAAATATACATATCAATACATACCATATGGTTATAAAAATAAAAATAAAAAAAATAAGCCGTTATGGCTAAA
The DNA here is from genome assembly GCF_027579735.1 of Bombina bombina. NCBI lineage: Eukaryota > Metazoa > Chordata > Amphibia > Anura > Bombinatoridae > Bombina > Bombina bombina. The sequence continues at coordinate 566,376,917 of NC_069500.1, read as the reverse complement.
TAAAAATGTGTTAAAAGAAATTAGGAAAAAACGTAGGGCATTTAAATTATTAAAAGAAAATAGTACAGACTCAGCATACAATATTTATAAGGAATGTAACAAAGCATGCAAAAAAAGCAATCAAATTAGCCAAAATTGAAAATGAAAAATTAATTGCCAAGGATTCTAAGTCTAACCCTAAAAGGTTCTTTAAGTACATAAATAGCAAAAAATCTAAGAAGGATAATATAGGTACATTAAAATGTGTGGAGGGTAGCATGATAAATAATGACAGGGAAAAGGCTGAGGTACTAAACCAGTTTTTTTCTTCAGTATACACAAGAGAGGAACCATTGAATGATACTTTGGAACAGAATAGAACATGCCAGTCCATACCACTAACTGGGTTTTGTTTAGAGGATATCAGGAAAAAACTAAAAAATATTAAGGTAAATAAAACTCCAGGCCCAGATGGAATACACCCAAGGGTGTTAAGTGAACTTAGCACTGTTATAGACAAACCTTTACTCTTAATTTTTCAAGACTCATTATCCTCAGGCATGGTACCCCAGGATTGGCGTAAAGCTGATGTGGTGCCACTCTTCAAAAAGGGAAGCAGGGATGATCCAGGAAGCTATAGACCAGTTAGTCTGACATCAATAGTGGGGAAGATATTTGAAGGGATTATAAGGGATTATATTGATGAGCATATTCGTGTAAACAAGATTATGAGTTCTAATCAGCATGGCTTTAGGAGAAATAGATCATGTCAAACTAATCTAATTAGATTCTACGAGGAAGTAAGTAAAAATATAGATAAAGGGGAATCAGTTGATGTGATATACTTAGATTTTGCAAAGGCATTTGATACAGTGCCACATGAGAGATTAATGCACAAAATTAAGGGACTGGGAATAGCTGAAAATGTTAGCTCATGGATAAATAACTGGATAAAAGATAGGGAGCAACGAGTAGCAGTAAATGGATCATACTCAGATTGGACAAAAGTAATCAGTGGCGTCCCCCAGGGATCAGTACTGGGCCCTGTTCTTTTTAATATTTTTATAAATGACTTGGAGCAAGGATTAAATAGCGACATCTCTATTTTTGCAGATGATACTAAGTTAAGTAAGGTCATTAGGTCAGAGCAGGATGAACTCTCTTTGCAAAGGGATTTGCTAAAATTAGAACTATGGGCAAGTGAATGGAAAATGAGATTTAATACGGAAAAATGTAAGGTTCTACATTTTGGAAGTAAAAATAAGAAGGCTATGTATTTTTTAAATGGGACAAGACTTAGCCAAACACAGGAGGAAAGGGATTTGGGAGTAGTAATAGATAACAAGCTAAAGATGAGTGCACAATGCAGAGCAGCAGCTTCAAAGGCTAATAAGATACTAGCATGTATTAAAAGAGGCATTGATTCAAGGGAGGAAAGCATAATTCTGTCATTATATAAAGCCCTGGTAAGACCTCACCTTGAGTTTGGAGTGCAGTTCTGGGGACCGATTGCTAAAAAAGATATTGCAGAACTAGAAAAAGTTCAGAGAAGGGCCACAAAGCTAATAAGGGGATTGGAGAAATTAACCTATGAGGAGAGGCTAGCCAAACTGGGTCTGTTCTCTTTAGAAAAAAGGCGCTTGAGAGGTGACATGATTACTTTATATAAATATATTCAAGGCCCATATACAGAGATGGCAGAAGCTCTTTTTATTCCAAGAAAATTGGTTCTGACAAGAGGTCATAATTTAAGGTTGGAGGAAAGGAGATTTAATCTCCTGCAACGGAAACGTTTTTTCACTGTAAGAGCAATAAAATTGTGGAACTCATTACCAAAGGAGGTAGTGAATGCCAATACCATAGATACATTTAAAAATAGTCTGGATAAATTTCTGTATATAAACAAAATTCATGGATATGATTGCTAGTATTAAATGGGTCACATTTTAATGGGGTTATTTAAGCTTAACTGGAGCTTTTTGTAAGTATTTTAGATTTGTATAGGTTGAACTCGATGAACTTCAGTCTTTTTTCAACCTTATCTACTATGTTACTATGTTACTATGTTACTATATAGCCTGTGCACACACACAAATACATATCATATAGCCTGTGCACACACACAAATATATATGATAAAGCCTGTGCACACACACAAATACATATCATATAGCCTGTACACACACACAAATCATATCATATAGCCTGTGCACACACACAAATACATATCATATAGCCTGTACACACACACAAATACATTACATATAGCCTGTGCACGTTTCGTATAGCCTGTGTACGTTTCATATAGCCTGTGCACACACAAATACATATCATATAGCCTGTGCATACACACAAATACATATCATATAGCCTGTACACACACACAAATACATATCATATAGCCTGTGCACACACACAAATACATATCATATAGCCTGTACACACACACAAATACATATCATATAGCCTGTGCACACACACAAATACATATCATATAGCCTGTACACACACACAAATACATATCATATAGCCTGTACACACACACAAATACATATCATACAGGGAGTGCAGAATTATTAGGCAAGTTGTATTTTTGAGGATTAATTTTATTATTGAACAACAACCATGTTCTCAATGAACCCAAAAAACTCATTAATATCAAAGCTGAATATTTTTGGAAGTAGTTTTTAGTTTGTTTTTAGTTTTAGCTATTTTAGGGGGATATCTGTGTGTGCAGGTGACTATTACTGTGCATAATTATTAGGCAACTTAACAAAAAACAAATATATACCCATTTCAATTATTTATTTTTACCAGTGAAACCAATATAACATCTCAACATTCACAAATATACATTTCTGACATGCAAAAACAAAACAAAAACAAATCAGTGACCAATATAGCCACCTTTCTTTGCAAGGACACTCAAAAGCCTGCCATCCATGGATTCTGTCAGTTTTTTGATCTGTTCACCATCAACATTGCGTGCAGCAGCAACCACAGCCTCACAGACACTGTTCAGAGAGGTGTACTGTTTTCCCTCCTTGTAAATCTCACATTTGATGATGGACCACAGGTTCTCAATGGGGTTCAGATCAGGTGAACAAGGAGGCCATGTCATTAGATTTTCTTCTTTTATACCCTTTCTTGCCAGCCACGCTGTGGAGTACTTGGACGCGTGTGATGGAGCATTGTCCTGCATGAAAATCATGTTTTTTTTGAAGGATGCAGACTTCTTCCTGTACCACTGCTTGAAGAAGGTGTCTTCCAGAAACTGGCAGTAGGACTGGGAGTTGAGCTTGACTCCATCCTCAACCCGAAAAGGCCCCACAAGCTCATCTTTGATGATACCAGCCCAAACCAGTACTCCACCTCCACCTTGCTGGCGTCTGAGTCAGACTGGAGCTCTCTGCCCTTTACCAATCCAGCCACGGGCCCATCAATCTGGCCCATCAAGACTCACTCTCATTTCATCAGTCCATAAAACCTTAGAAAAATCAGTCTTGAGATATTTCTTGGCCCAGTCTTGAAGTTTCAGCTTGTGTGTCTTGTTCAGTGGTGGTCGTCTTTCAGCCTTTCTTACCTTGGCCATGTCTCTGAGTATTGCACACCTTGTGCTTTTGGGCACTCCAGTGATGTTGCAGCTCTGAAATATGGCCAAACTGGTGGCAAGTGGCATCTTGGCAGCTGCACGCTTGACTTTTCTCAGTTCATGGGCAGTTATTTTGCGCCTTGGTTTTTCCACACGCTTCTTGCAACCCTGTTGACTATTTTGAATGAAACGCTTGATTGTTCGATGATCACGCTTCAGAAGCTTTGCAATTTTAAGAGTGCTGCATCCCTCTGCAAGATATCTCACTATTTTTGACTTTTCTGAGCCTGTCAAGTCCTTCTTTTGACCCATTTTGCCAAAGGAAAGGAAGTTGCCTAATAATTATGCACACCTGATATAGGGTGTTGATGTCATTAGACCACACCCCTTCTCATTACAGAGATGCACATCACCTAATATGCTTAATTGGTAGTAGGCTTTCAAGCCTATACAGCTTGGAGTAAGACAACATGCATAAAGAGGATGATGTGGTCAAAATACTCATTTGCCTAATAATTCTGCACTCCCTATATAGCCTGTACACACACACACACAAATACATATCATATAGCCTGTACACACACAAATACATATCATATAGCCTGTACGCACACACAAATACATATCATATAGCCTGTACGCACACACACAAATACATATCATATAGCCTGTGCACACACACAAATACATATCATATAGCCTGTGCACACACACAAATACATATCATATAGCCTGTGCACACACACAAATCATATCATATAGCCTGTGCACACACAAATACATATCATATAGCCTGTGCACACACAAATACATATCATATAGCCTGTACACACACAAATACATATCATATAGCCTGTGCACACACAAATACATATCATATAGCCTGTGCACACACAAATACATATCATATAGCCTGTACACACAAATACATATCATATAGCCTGTGCACACACAAATACATATCATATAGCCTGTACACACACACAAATACATATCATATAGCCTGTACACACACAAATACATATCATATAGCCTGTGCACACACACAAATACTTATCATATAGCCTGTGTGCACACACAAATACATATCATATAGCCTGTGCACGTTTCATATAGCCTGTACACACACAAATACATATCATATAGCCTGTGCACACACACAAATACATATCATATAGCCTGTGCACACACAAATACATATCATATAGCCTGTGCACACACAAATACATATCATATAGCCTATGCACACACAAATACATATCATATAGCCTGTGCACACACACAAATACATATCATATAGCCTGTGCACACACAAATACATATCATATAGCCTGTGCACACACACAAATACATATCATATAGCCTGTACACACACAAATACATATCATATAGCCTGTGCACACACAAATACATATCATATAGCCTGTACACACACACAAATACATATCATATAGCCTGTACACACACACACAAATACATATCATATAGCCTGTACACACACACACACAAATCATATCATATAGCCTGTACGCACACACAAATACATATCATATAGCCTGTACGCACACACACAAATACATATCATATAGCCTGTGCACACACACAAATACATATCATATAGCCTGTGCACACACACAAATACATATCATATAGCCTGTGCACACAGAAATCATATCATATAGCCTGTGCACACACAAATACATATTATATAGCCTGTGCACACACAAATACATATTATATAGCCTGTGCACACACAAATACATATCATATAGCCTGTGCACACACAAATACATATCATATAGCCTGTGCACACACACAAATACATATCATATAGCCTGTACACACACAGAAATACATATCATATAGCCTGTACACACACACAAATACATATCATATAGTCTGTACACACACACAAATACATATCATATAGCCTGTGCACACACAAATACATATCATATAGCCTGTGCACACACACAAATACATATCATATAGCCTGTGCACACACAAATACATATCATATAGCCTGTACACACACACAAATACATATCATATAGCCTGTACACACACAAATACATATCATATAGCCTGTACACACACACAAATACATATCATATAGCCTGTGCACACACAAATACATCATATAGCCTGTACGCACACACAAATACATATCATATAGCCTGTACACACACAAATACATATCATATAGCCTGTACACACACAAATACATATCATATAGCCTGTACGCACACACAAATAGATATCATATAGCCTGTACGCACACACAAATAGATATCATATAGCCTGTACACACACAAATACATATCATATAGCCTGTACGCACACACAAATACATATCATATAGCCTGTGCACACACAAATACATATCATATAGCCTGCACGCACACACAAATACATATCATATATCCTGTGCACACACACAAATACATATCATATAGCCTGTACGCACACACAAGAGGCGTAACTAGAAACCACAGGGCCCAGGTGCAAGAATCCAAGCAGGGCCCCCGCCCCCTCCCCCCCCCCCCCCCAAAAAAAAAAGTGATTTTAACATATATATTTTTTAACCTTTAACACGGAAAAAAAAAATGTTTGTGTTTGCTGTAGACACACACATATATAGCTGAATGTGCTGTATACACACACACACATATATATATATATATATATATATATATATATATATATATATACACACACACACACACAACACATGATAAAGCAAGAGTTAAACGAACTTCAGATGTTTGAAAATGAAAGTATGTGGTGATTTTAACCACAAGATAATATAAGGCCTACTGAACTACTCCCCAAAATCCAAAAGCTAATCATAGAGTACATCCATAAATCACAAAATTCAATGTGCTGATACTGACAACTAAGACACAGTGAGTGTTTTAAGAGGGTGTTAACAGGCCCCATTACTTAACGTAACACCCCCAAACTTCAAAAGTAGTATGTTTTTATCCCTACTCCCTAAGTCAGAAAATGTGGAAACTTTATGGTACACCTCCAAATTGTATGGTCTATACTCCACTACATCCACAGATCTTTTGGAGAAATCTGACAAGCTTCAATAGATTGAAAACATTATAATTCACATTTAAACAGTTCAAAAAATAAATTAAATGTCCCCTTTTAGATGTGCAAAAAATAAAATATCAATGTCCCTTTAAAATATTAAAAAAGTAGAGTACTAAGTGACCTGTACAGAATTTACAGAAATTATTTAAAATGAAGGGTAAAAGCTGTCATAGGTCTACATAGTCACACACACACATATATATATATATATATATATATACACACACACACACATATGCACCACACACATATATGCAAACACACATATACACACATACATACATATGCACACACTCACACATGTATATGCACACATATCAGACCATATATGATAATGAGATTTATATTAATATACTGTAGTTGCGTAAGAACGTTGTGGTTGCTCAATGTCATATATCTTCTTGGTTAACATATTGTAATGTTGAATGTGGCAAGTATAAATAAAAATACTAAATCAAAACAACAGAAAAAAAACAATGTCCAACACTCTAGGAGCAGAGCAATTTACTGTAACTATGACCATCTATGATTTCTGAAAACATCAATCAGTCGGTTGTCTAGAAATAAGTCAATTTTCGGTGAGCCATAGATATGAGAACATTTTATGGCAAAGAGATGATAGAGGGGAGTTTTAAAAATATTTTGGATGGCATACAAGTTAAATCCAGGCTTGCATATAAGATAATAAAGGTAATATCAGGAGGAAACTCTCTATAGAGGGGCCGAATGCTCGAAGGCTGGTCCTATACGGCAACATAGAGATAATAGGTCACTGGATTATAGACAAGACTGGGCTTGAAGAATTCCAGAAGACATAGTTCCTAAACTTCTAGTTCTGATTTCAGAATTTTGGGATTTATTTAAATATAGTTTTGTTGCTAATCTCAGTGATCATCAGATCAATGTATTATGTCATCGGGCCCTGCCTGGCCTCAATCTGACTCTGATTATGTCACCGTGCCCCCCACGGCCCCCCTGCCCGGCCAGCCCCCCTCAGCCTGACTCTGAGAGCTCAGCCTCACCATACCCCCGCGCCGCAGCCCCCCCTCAGTCTGACTCTGATTCGTAGAGGTCTCTCTCTGTTCTCCTCCTCCACAGTGACACTGCTGCCTACCCCTGCCGGCTGCCGCGCTAGCCAGAAGACTCCCAGCCCCAGGAGGGGAGGACACAGTCAGAGGGGAGCCAACCCAGACCTGACCGCACAGCACAGTCCACAACGACTCCTCCAGCTCCAGACTCAGTCGACTCCTGTCTTCTTCTGCTACTGACTAGGCTGCACTGCACGCCACGTGCAGTCACGAGACAATTCTTGAGAATGATACACGTGTGTGCAGGCAGCCAGTCAGTGAGTCAGGAGGGAGGAGGAGGGAGAGTCTGAGAGATCAGTGCGCGCCAAAATGGAAAGTTCCGGCCAGGCACCCGGCAGCAAAGTGCAAACAACAAATAAAGTGTTAATTAAAACGCAAATTGGGTCTGCAGCCTATTTTTGCAGATGCCTGCCCTGCAAATTACAAATGTATGTTATAAAATAATACTGTTGGGGGGAAAATAATAATCATAAAAACAATTAATAAAAAAAAAAACACCTGCCTTATGTTGGGCCCCCCTTTGTGTGGGAGACCTGCTGGGCCCGGTCGCAATGGCGACCTTTGCATCACTGTTAGTTACGCCCCCGAATACATATCATATAGCCTGTACACACACAAATACATATCATATAGCCTGTGCACACACACAAAAAGATATCATATAGCCTGTACACACACAAATACATATCATATAGCCTGTGCACACACACAAATACATATCATATAGCCTGTACAAACACACAAATACATATCATATAGCCTGTACACACACACAAATACATATCATATAGCCTGTGCACACACACAAATAGATATCATATAGCCTGTACACACACACAAATACATATCATATAGCCTGTGCACACACACAAAAACATATCATATAGCCTGTGCACACACAAATACATATCATATAGCCTGTACACACACAAATACATATCATATAGCCTGTACACACACACAAATACATATCATATAGCCTGTACACACACACAAATACATATCATATAGCCTGTACACACACACAAATACATATCATATAGCCTGCACACACACACAAATACATATCATATAGCCTGTGCACACAGAAATCATATCATATAGCCTGTGCACACACAAATACATATTATATAGCCTGTGCACACACAAATACATATCATATAGCCTGTGCACACACAAATACATATCATATAGCCTGTGCACACACACAAATACATATCATATAGCCTGTACACACACACAAATACATATCATATAGCCTGTGCACACACACAAATACATATCATATAGCCTGTACACACACACACAAATACATATCATATAGTCTGTACACACACACAAATACATATCATATAGCCTGTGCACACACAAATACATATCATATAGCCTGTGCACACACACAAATACATATCATATAGCCTGTGCACACACAAATACATATCATATAGCCTGTACACACACACACACAAATACATATCATATAGCCTGTACACACACAAATACATATCATATAGCCTGTACACACACACAAATACATATCATATAGCCTGTGCACACACAAATACATATCATATAGCCTGTACGCACACACAAATACATATCATATAGCCTGTACACACACAAATACATATCATATAGCCTGTACGCACACACAAATAGATATCATATAGCCTGTACACACACAAATACATATCATATAGCCTGTACGCACACACAAATACATATCATATAGCCTGTGCACACACAAATACATATCATATAGCCTGCACGCACACACAAATACATATCATATATCCTGTGCACACACACAAATACATATCATATAGCCTGTACGCACACACAAATACATATCATATAGCCTGTACACACACAAATACATATCATATAGCCTGTGCACACACACAAAAAGATATCATATAGCCTGTACACACACAAATACATATCATATAGCCTGTGCACACACACAAATACATATCATATAGCCTGTACAAACACACAAATACATATCATATAGCCTGTACACACACACAAATACATATCATATAGCCTGTGCACACACACAAATAGATATCATATAGCCTGTACACACACACAAATACATATCATATAGCCTGTGCACACACACAAATAGATATCATATAGCCTGTACACACACACAAATACATATCATATAGCCTGTGCACACACACAAATACATATCATATAGCCTGTGCACACACAAATACATATCATATAGCCTGTACACACACAAATACATATCGTATAGCCTGTACACACACACAAATACATATCATATAGCCTGTACACACACACAAATACATATCATATAGCCTGTACACACACACAAATACATATCATATAGCCTGCACACACACACAAATACATATCATATAGCCTGTGCACACACAAATACATATCATATAGCCTGTACACACACACAAATACATATCATATCGCCTGCACACACACACAAATACATATCATATAGCCTGTGCACACACACAAATACATATCATATAGCCTGTGCACACACACAAATACATATCATATAGCCTGTACACACACACAAATACATATCATATAGCCTGTACACACACAAATACATATCATATAGCCTGTACAAACACACAAATACATATCATACAGCCTGTACACACACACAAATACATATCATATAGCCTGTACACACACAAATAGATATCATATAGCCTGTACACTCACACAAATACATATCATATAGCCTGTGCACACACACAAATACATATCATATAGCCTGTACACACACAAATACATATCATATAGCCTGTGCACACACACAAATACATATCATATAGCCTGTACACACACACAAATACATATCATATAGCCTGTACACACACAAATACATATCATATAGCCTGTGCACACACACAAATACATATCATATAGCCTGTGCACACACACAAATACATATCATATAGCCTGTACACACACACAAATACATATCATATAGCCTGTGCACACACACAAATACATATCATATAGCCTGTGCACACACAAATACATATCATATAGCCTGTACACACACAAATACATATCATATAGCCTGTACACACACACAAATACATATCATATAACCTGTACACACACACAAATACATATCATATAGCCTGTGCACACACACACAAATAGATATCATATAGCCTGTACACACACACAAATACATATCATATAGCCTGTGCACACACACAAATACATATCATATAGCCTGTACACACACAAATACATATCATATAGCCTGTACACACACACAAATACATATCATATAGCCTGTACACACACAAATACATATCATATAGCCTGCACACACACAAATACATATCATATAGCCTGTACACACACACAAATACATATCATATAGCCTGTACACACACACAAATACATATCATATAGCCTGTACACACACAAATACATATCATATAGCCTGTGCACACACACAAATACATATCATATAGCCTGTACGCATACACCAATACATATCATATAGCCTGTACACACACACAAATACATATCATATAGCCTGTGCACACACACAAATACATATCATATAGCCTGTACACACACAAATACATATCATATAGCCTGTACACACACACAAATACATATCATATAGCCTGTACACACACAAATACATATCATATAGCCTGCACACACACAAATACATATCATATAGCCTGTACACACACACAAATACATATCATATAGCCTGTACACACACACAAATACATATCATATAGCCTGTACACACACAAATACATATCATATAGCCTGTGCACACACACAAATACATATCATATAGCCTGTACGCATACACCAATACATATCATATAGCCTGTACACACACACAAATACATATCATATAGCCTGTACACACACACAAATACATATCATATAGCCTGTACACACACAAATACATATCATATAGCCTGCACACACACAAATACATATCATATAGCCTGTACATACACACAAATACATATCATATAGCCTGTGCACACACAAATACATATGATATAGCCTGTGCACACACAAATACATATCATATAGCCTGTACACACACAAATAGATATCATATAGCCTGTACACACACACACAAATACATATCATATAGCCTGTACACACACAAATAGATATCATATAGCCTGTACACACACACAAATACATATCATATAGCCTGTACACACACACAAATACATATCATATAGCCTGTACACACACACAAATACATATCATATAGCCTGTACACACACACAAATACATATCATATAGCCTGTACACACACAAATAGATATCATATAGCCTGTGCACACACACAAATACATATCATATAGCCTGTACACACACAAATAGATATCATATAGCCTGTACACACACACAAATACATATCATATAGCCTGTACACACACACAAATACATATCATATAGCCTGTACACACACAAATAGATATCATATAGCCTGTACACACACACAAATACATATAATATAGCCTGTACACACACACAAATACATATCATATAGCCTGTACACACACACAAATACATATCATATTGCCTGTACACACACAAATAGATATCATATAGCCTGTACACACACACAAATACATATCATATAGCCTGTACACACACAAATAGATATCATATAGCCTGTACACACACACAAATACATATCATATAGCCTGTACACACACACAAATACATATCATATAGCCTGCACACACACACAAATAGATATCATATAGCCTGTACAAACACACAAATACATATAATATAGCCTGTGCACACACAAATACATATCATATAGCCTGTACACACACACAAATACATATCATATAGCCTGTGCACTCACAAATACATATCATATAGCCTGTACACACACAAATACATATCATATAGCCTGTACACACACAAATACATATCATATAGCCTGTGCACACACACAAATACATATCATATAGCCTGTACACACACACAAATACATATCATATAGCCTGTACACACACACAAATACATATCATATAGCCTGTACACACACACAAATACATATCATATAGCCTGTGCACACACAAATACATATCATATAGCCTGTGCACACACAAATAGATATCATATAGCCTGTGCACACACAAATACATATCATATAGCCTGTGCACACACAAATACATATCATATAGCCTGTGCACACACAAATAGATATAATATAGCCTGTGCACACACAAATACATATCATATAGCCTGTGCACACACAAATAGATATCATATAGCCTGTGCACACACAAATAGATATCATATAGCCTGTGCACACACAAATACATATCATATAGCCTGTACACACACAAATACATATCATATAGCCTGTGCACACACACAAATACATATCATATAGCCTGTGCACACACAAATACATATCATATAGCCTGTACATACACACAAATACATATCATATAGCCTGTACAAACACACAAATACATATCATATAGCCTGTACACACACAAATACATATCATATAGCCTGTGCACACACACAAATACATATCATATAGCCTGTGCACACACACAAATACATATCATATAGCCTGTACACACACACAAATACATATCATATAGCCTGTGCACACACACAAATACATATCATATAGCCTGTGCACACACAAATACATATCATATAGCCTGTACACACACAAATACATATCATATAGCCTGTACACACACACAAATACATATCATATAACCTGTACACACACACAAATACATATCATATAGCCTGTGCACACACACAAATAGATATCATATAGCCTGTACACACACACAAATACATATCATATAGCCTGTGCACACACACAAATACATATCATATAGCCTGTACACACACAAATACATATCATATAGCCTGTACACACACACAAATACATATCATATAGCCTGTACACACACAAATACATATCATATAGCCTGCACACACACAAATACATATCATATAGCCTGTACACACACACAAATACATATCATATAGCCTGTACACACACACAAATACATATCATATAGCCTGTACACACACACAAATACATATCATATAGCCTGTACACACACAAATACATATCATATAGCCTGTGCACACACACAAATACATATCATATAGCCTGTACGCATACACCAATACATATCATATAGCCTGTACACACACACAAATACATATCATATAGCCTGTACACACACAAATACATATCATATAGCCTGCACACACACAAATACATATCATATAGCCTGTACACACACACAAATACATATCATATAGCCTGTGCACACACAAATACATATGATATAGCCTGTGCACACACAAATACATATCATATAGCCTGTACACACACAAATAGATATCATATAGCCTGTACACACACACACAAATACATATCATATAGCCTGTACACACACAAATAGATATCATATAGCCTGTACACACACACAAATACATATCATATAGCCTGTACACACACACAAATACATATCATATAGCCTGTACACACACACAAATACATATCATATAGCCTGTACACACACACAAATACATATCATATAGCCTGTACACACACAAATAGATATCATATAGCCTGTGCACACACACAAATACATATCATATAGCCTGTACACACACAAATAGATATCATATAGCCTGTACACACACACAAATACATATCATATAGCCTGTACACACACACAAATACATATCATATAGCCTGTACACACACAAATAGATATCATATAGCCTGTACACACACACAAATACATATAATATAGCCTGTACACACACACAAATACATATCATATAGCCTGTACACACACACAAATACATATCATATTGCCTGTACACACACAAATAGATATCATATAGCCTGTACACACACACAAATACATATCATATAGCCTGTACACACACAAATAGATATCATATAGCCTGTACAAACACACAAATACATATCATATAGCCTGTACACACACACAAATACATATCATATAGCCTGCGCACACACACAAATAGATATCATATAGCCTGTACAAACACACAAATACATATCATATAGCCTGTGCACACACAAATACATATCATATAGCCTGTACACACACACAAATACATATCATATAGCCTGTGCACACACAAATACATATCATATAGCCTGTACACACACAAATACATATCATATAGCCTGTACACACACAAATACATATCATATAGCCTGTGCACACACACAAATACATATCATATAGCCTGTACACACACACAAATACATATCATATAGCCTGTACACACACACAAATACATATCATATAGCCTGTACACACACACAAATACATATCATATAGCCTGTACACACACACAAATACATATCATATAGCCTGTGCACACACAAATACATATCATATAGCCTGTGCACACACAAATAGATATCATATAGCCTGTGCACACACAAATACATATCATATAGCCTGTGCACACACAAATAGATATCATATAGCCTGTGCACACACAAATAGATATCATATAGCCTGTGCACACACAAATACATATCATATAGCCTGTGCACACACAAATAGATATCATATAGCCTGTGCACACACAAATACATATCATATAGCCTGTACACACACAAATACATATCATATAGCCTGTGCACACACACAAATACATATCATATAGCCTGTGCACATACAAATACATATCATATAGCCTGTACATACACACAAATACATATCATATAGCCTGTACATACACACAAATACATATCATATAGCCTGTGCACACACAAATAGATATCATATAGCCTGTGCACACACAAATAGATACCATATAGCCTGTGCACACACAAATACATATCATATAGCCTGTACACACACACAAATAGATATCATATAGCCTGTACACACACACAAATACATATCATATAGCCTGTGCACACACAAATACATATCATATAGCCTGTACATACACACAAATACATATCATATAGCCTGTACATACACACAAATACATATCATATAGCCTGTGCACACACAAATAGATATCATATAGCCTGTGCACACACAAATAGATATCATATAGCCTGTGCACACACAAATGCATATCATATAGCCTGTGCACACACACAAATACATATCATATAGCCTGTACACACACACAAATACATATCATATAGCCTGTACACACACAAATACATATCATATAGCCTGTACACACACACACACACAAATACATATCGTATAGCCTGTACACACACACAAATACATATCATATAGCCTGTACACACACACAAATACATATCATATAGCCTGTACACACACACAAATACATATCATATAGCCTGTGCACACACAAATAGATATCATATAGCCTGTGCACACACAAATACATATCATATAGCCTGTGCACACACAAATACATATCATATAGCCTGTGCACACACAAATACATATCATATAGCCTGTGCACACACAAATACATATCATATAGCCTGTGCACACACACAAATACATATCATATAGCCTGTACACACACAAATACATATCATATAGCCTGTGCACACACACAAATACATATCATATAGCCTGTGCACACACAAATACATATCATATAGCCTGTACATACACACAAATACATATCATATAGCCTGTACATACACACAAATACATATCATAGAGCCTGTGCACACACAAATAGATATCATATAGCCTGTGCACACACAAATAGATATCATATAGCCTGTGCACACACAAATACATATCATATAGCCTGTACACACACACAAATAGATATCATATAGCCTGTACACACACACAAATACATATCATATAGCCTGTGCACACACAAATACATATCATATAGCCTGTACATACACACAAATACATATCATATAGCCTGTACATACACACAAATACATATCATATAGCCTGTGCACACACAAATAGATATCATATAGCCTGTGCACACACAAATAGATATCATATAGCCTGTGCACACACAAATACATATCATATAGCCTGTGCACACACACAAATACATATCATATAGCCTGTACACACACACAAATACATATCATATAGCCTGTACACACACAAATACATATCATATAGCCTGTACACACACACACAAATACATATCATATAGCCTGTACACACACACAAATACATATCATATAGCCTGTACACACACACAAATACATATCATATAGCCTGTACACACACACAAATACATATCATATAGCCTGTACACACACACACATACATATCATATAGCCTGTACACACACACAAATACATATAATATAGCCTGTGCACACACAAATGGATATCATATAGCCTGTGCACACACAAATAGATATCATATAGCCTGTGCACACACAAATACATATCATATAGCCTGTGCACACACAAATACATATCATGGGGGGACTTCCGGGCGGCGGCCATCTTTGGACGCAAAACTGTCGGCTGCTCACACCTTCCTGCTGTAATAACTAAATATCGCCAGAAAAAGTCATCTTTGGGGCTTCAAACTGCTGGATCCAGGGTTAACATTGGTTCAGCTCTCATTTGATACCCCCACCTCTGGGATTGTGTGGCGCTTAAGGTTACCGGAGCTTTTCAAAGGCTGAGGCCTTCTCAAAACCCCCCCAGTGACTTTCCTAA
Organism: Bombina bombina; assembly: GCF_027579735.1. Taxonomy (NCBI): domain Eukaryota; kingdom Metazoa; phylum Chordata; class Amphibia; order Anura; family Bombinatoridae; genus Bombina; species Bombina bombina. The sequence continues at coordinate 566,359,444 of NC_069500.1, read as the reverse complement.
GGGCAATCACTGTCGCGCAGCCCACATTGTCGGCTGCTCAATCAACAAATATGGAGACACAACTCCTTCAAGAGTTAGAGAAGCTACTACAATATCACCTTATGCAACTGGAAGAAAACTTCTCTCAATCCGTGCAAACGGTCACCCATATGGTTCTACATGCCTTTCCCATTGCTGCGACACAGACAAGCGGCTCTGAGGGGGAATCAGCTTGTTTACCTTTGGATCCTCTGCCGCAAAAATCTTCACTACAGGATGAATCTGTATACCCCACTAAGGTAGAGGAGGAAATAACGGACCTGCTACAGCCTTCTGGAGCGGAGCACCTCGACATGGCAAACGGCGTTGAGGGCCTAGGCACCATAGCTGTGGCGAAAGCACGCTTAAGTCTTTCAGATCAAGTCGAAGCCATACACCCAGTGTATGATCAATATACAGAGGACATCTCTACAGAGGGTGAGAATACTGTACCTGAGCCAAATATAGGGAGCACAGTGGTGGAAATCACAGGTCCTATAAAACCCAGAGCCCCCGTGACTATTATCCCCGCATCATTTACAAAAGGGACACGCTCAGCCTACTTAGCAATTCACTTAGGTCTGAGTCTGGAGGCAGATATGTGGAGCGCTCTGTCGGGCGGCGATGGGAGAGGCAGGCAGTTGTCTGAGAGCCCGAAGGCATTATCAGGGATGTCCCTCAGGAGTGAGCCCGTTAAAACAGGAGTCGGGTAGCTTTCTCCTACTATATCCCCACTCGCTGTCACTTAATGTGTGGGACTGTGACTTTCTTGATCATTTACCTAGCTGAACTGTGTGTTTATGCCTACCCGAACTCTCCACCTTCAAGCCCTCAACCTGAGACTCTCAACTAACTGACGCTGGCAAGCTGATCTTACAAACTATTACATACAGGGTCTTAAAAATTCGACTGAGACCTTTCAGTTCATTTAATGTGCCTGAATTCCCAAGTCTACATGTAAAGTGTTCAGGATCGTTACTATGCTTGCACTAACTTGAGGCTATAAATTTTGGCATACCTACCTTAGAGTGAAATGTTGTACTAACAGCAAAAAAGGGTTGTTTTATGTTGTTTGTAAATCTGACCTAACTATTGTATTGCAATCCAGCGCTCTAACTCATAGATGAAGATATGATACTTGTAAATAGTGCCAGGTCTTAAAATCCTGTCATTCAGTGTGAAATCGGACAACATAATATAAATGTCTTATGGTCAATGCAGAACTGTTTTTGTTAGATACCCTGTTTGTGTACATTTATGGCTCTGACCCAGTAATTATGTAAAAACGGTCCCCTATGTATCAAGTTACAATGTTTATCATTTTCATCCATATATGCCAGGCTCAAATACTTTTCTGGCTTCTCTAACTTAACATTACCTACTCTAAGAGTATCAAAACAGAATGAGGTATGAGCCGAATAACTATATGTAAGTATACCCTCCCCTCCTACCCTAGGCCATACAGAAGATTTACCTGTTCCTAAAAAGTTGCTGGTGGTGGCTTCTCCCCACCCTCCTAAGCCAAGCCCTAACCTGCATGCCTCGCCCATGACCACTGCTCTATCGTCACCTAGTATTTATAAGGTCCTGACATACCCTAAATTGCCAGTCCTCACTGAGGCTCCATATCAGTTATTGTTTGAGGTTAAGAAAAGCATTATATTATATCTAATACTTAATTTGCAAAGGTATATCATGTGGCTCAGTTTTGCCTCTCATATATCCCATAAAATAGGAAAAATGAAGTTCAATAATTGGGACCCAAAAGTGGCCCCCTATGGTACATAGTAGTCTTCTATAGCTTTGGTTTGGTTTGTGTGAGGCCCAAAAGTGGCCCCTTTTGTTATCCAGAAGGCGTATAGTTTCATAGGCAAATATGATGTTGATGTGATTATTTTGCAATGATTTCTTTTTTTATTTCTTTCTTTTTCCTTGTATTGATTATTCTGCAAAACATTGCTTGTATGCCGTGAATTGAACTTCAATAAATAAAAACTATTTAAAAAAAAAAAAAAAAAAAAAAAAAAAAAAAAAAAACAAATACATATCATATAGCCTGTGCACACACAAATACATATCATATAGCCTGTGCACACACAAATACATATCATATAGCCTGTACACACACACAAATACATATCATATAGCCTGTGCACACACACAAATACATATCATATAGCCTGTGCACACACACACAAATACATATCATATAGCCTGTGCACTCACAAATACATATCATATAGCCTGTGCACACACAAATACATATCATATAGCCTGTACACACACACAAATACATATCATATAGCCTGTAAACACACACAAATACATATCATATAGCCTGTGCACACACAAATACATATCATATAGCCTGTGCACTCACAAATACATATCATATAGCCTGTGCACACACAAATACATATCATATGTATGCAGTCTGAGTACTTTCAGGCACTTTTTATTTGTACACATTTTTAAGTCTCCCATCACATTAAGAATTGTGCAGCTGGCTTTAACACCAAAACTTTAACACAGGCTCACTTATTTCCTCTGAAGTGCACATTGTGCTAAGAGTTAAAGGGATATAGAACCAAAAATGTTTCTTTCATGATTCAGATAGAACATACAACTTTAAACAACTTTCCAGTGTACTTCTATTATCACATTTTCTTTGTTTTCTTGTTATCCTTTGTTGGAATTAAAGTTCATGAGTGTGCACGTCTTAAACACTAAGGGCTAGATTTATCAATCCCCTGTGGCAGCAAGTTCTCACAAGAACTTGCTCCCCGCGATTTATCAAGCAGCGGTCACCAGACCGCTGCTTCCTTAACATCTTCGCCAACTCTATTGTGGCGAAATGAAATCTCCTCGGTCGAGTCCGACCGAGGAGATTGACAGCTCCTGCCTGCGCGTGATTGGCTGTGCGCGGGCAGGGGGCGGGATTGCACACGAGCGCAAAATTGCGCTCGTGTGCAATGTTAATTACCTGTGGGTAATTTCGCCCCGCCACAGGCGAGCTGAGGCGTACAGGGGCGCGTATACGTGCCCCTGTACGCCTCAGCATTGATAAATCTAGCCCTAAATGGCATCAGTTTTGGAACAATGTTATACATCAGCAAGAGCACTAGATGGCAGCATTATTTCCTGTCATCCAGTTCTCCAGACATGAACACTCTACTTATCTAGATATCTCTTCAGCAAAGAATAACAAGACAATGAAGCAAATATGATATTTCAATTGTATCCTCTATCTTAATCATGAAATACATTTTTTTTTTATGTTCCTTTAACTTTTCGTCTGGCTTTTAGTGTGCTTTTTGGTTTCTTTATCTTTAACTCTGCAGTGCGTTAAAACACCTGGAGGTGGTGAGACCGCTCTATTACATATCAGAGCTTACAAAAATAAATATTTATTTACTGGGTTATATTAGATGTTACAATTTGCTTTTTTCTCTGTGTTTTTTTATGTGTTAAAGTCTAAACCTAGACTTGAGGCTGATTTCTAATGTAGCCACCAATCAGCAAGTGCTACCAAGGGTTCTGAACCAAAAATGGGCTGCCTCCTAAGCTTACATTCCTGCTTTGCAAATAAAGATTCCAAGAGAACGAAGAAAAATTTATAATTGGAGTAAATTAGAAAGTTGCTTAAAAATTGCATGGTCTATCTGAATCATGAAAGAAAAAAAATGAGTTTAATATCCCTTTAACCCAGCTCCTAAGCAGCCCTCTCTGTGCCTGATTCAGTTGTCAAACTGGTAACTAACGAATAGAACAAACCAGGTGATCCTTTTGTTCAGTCGCCGTGTTCCCACTACCACCTTTCAAGCTGGAGTTTTGGGAAACAAACCATAAGGTCGACACGGCCATGTTTACCCTTGATAGGTTGGCCACCCTTCAGTTACAGAACAGTACCTCTTTCAAAGAACCAATAGACGGGAACTTGAAGTTTTCCGTAGGCGGTCTTTTCATCTAACAAGTTTCCTGTTTTGTCAGATCTCAGTGTAGCGTGAGTAGCGGCAGCTACCTTTGGTGCAATAAAGTAACAGAGCTAGCATCAGGAAAGAAATCCTTTAAGAAATCCAGGGTTGTTTAACCCCTTAGTGACCAGAGCACTTTTCCATTTGTTGACCGTTTGGGACCAAGGCTATTTTTACATTTCTGCGGTGTTTGTGTTTAGCTGTAATTTTCCTCTTACTCATTTACTGTACCCACGCATATTATATACCGTTTTTCTCGCCATTAAATGGACTTTCTAAAGGTACCATTATTTTCATCATATCTTATAATTTACTATATTTTTTGTTATAAAATATGAGGAAAAAATGGAAATAAAACAATTTTTTCAAACTTTGACCCCCAAACTCTGTTGCACATCTACAACCACCAAAAAACACCCATGCTAAATAGTTTCTAAATTTTGTCCTGAGTTTAGAAATACCCAATGTTTACATGTTCTTTGCTTTTTTTGCAAGTTATAGGGCAATAAATACAAGTAGCACTTTGCTATTTCCAAACCACTTTTTTTTTCAAAATTAGCGCTAGTTACATTTGGACACTGATATCTGTCAGGAATCCCTGAATATCCTTTGACATGTATATATATTTTTTTAGAAGACAACCCAAAGTATTGATCTAGGCCCATTTTGGTATATTTCATGCCACCATTTTACCGCCAAATGCGATCAAATAAAAAAAATTGTTAACTTTTTCACAATTTTTTTTACAAACTTTAGGTTTCTGACTGAAATTATTTACAAACAGCTTGTGCAATTATGGGACAAATGGTTTTAAATGCTTCTCTGGGATCCCCTTTGTTCAGAAATAGCAGACATATATGGCTTTGACGTTGCTTTTTGGTAATTAGAAGGCCGCTAAATGCCACTGCGCACCACACGTGTATTATGCCCAGCAGTGAAGGGGTTAATTAGGGAGCATGTAGGGAGCTTATAGGGTTAATTTTAGCTTTAGTTTAGTGTAGTAGATAACCCCAAGTATTGATCTAGGACCATGCTGGTATATTTCATACCACCATTTCACCGCCAAATGTGATCAAATAAAAAAAAAACCTTAAAATTATTCACAATTTTAGGTTTCTCACTGAAATTATTTACAAACAGCTTGTGCAATTATGGCACAAATTGTTGTAAATGCTTCTCTGGGATCCCCTTTGTTCAGAAATAGCAGACATATATGGCTTTGACGTTGCTTTTTGGGAGTTAGAAGGTCGCTAAATGCCTCTGCGCATCACACGTATATTATGTCTAGCAATGAAGAGGTTAACTAGGTAGCTTGTAGGGAGCTTGCAGGGTTAATTTTAGCTTTAGTGTAGAGATCAGCCTCCCACCTGACACATCCCACCCCCTGATCCCTCCCAAACAGCTCCCTTCCCTCCCCCACCCCACAATTGTCCCCGCCATCTTAAGTACTGGCAGAAAGTCTGCCAGTACTAAAATGAAAGTTTTTTTTGGGGGGTTAGGTTTTTAAAAATAAATAAATAAATTATTCTGCTGTGTAGGACCCCCCCCTTAGCCCCCAACCTCCCTGATCCCCCCCAAACAGCTCTTTAACCCCCCCTGCCTTATTGTGCGCCGTATTGAGTACTGACAGCTGTCTGCCAGTACCTAGTTTGCAATAACAATGTATTTTTTTTAAATTTTTTATTATTTTATTTTTGCTGTTTGCACAGATATCACGTGCATGTGCGCGCACCCGCACAAGATCCCTCCCCCCTCCTCCACCAATGACTGCCCACCTCCCTGGATGAGCTCCCACCCACCAACGATAACGGCCATGGATAGCCGATGCAGAGAGGGCCACAGAGTGGCTCTCTCTGCATCGGACAGTTATTGCAGGATGCCTCAATATCGAGGCATCACTGCAATAACATGAAAGCGGCTGGAAGCGATCAGGATCGCTTCCACCGCTTTCAAAGACCAACGACGTACGGGGTACGTCCTTGGTCATTAACTGCATTTTTTTGCAGGACGTACCCCGTACGTCGTTGGTCGTTAAGGGGTTAAAGCTCTTCTATCACAAACATCTTTATTTGTGAAGCAGCTGCAGAGATGATGCACTGTTAAAGGGACAGTATACACCAATTTTCATATATATATATATATATACAGGTGGCCCTCCGTTTACGCCGGTTCAATTTGCGCCTTTTTTTCCAGTCATGTGACTGCTATTGAAAAGCATTGAAAAGCAGTGCACTAAATAAAATAGCCAGTAGGTGAAGCTGTCCGCTTGTGTTGCAGCAAAGTTATGCAAGCTTCGCAGACAAATTAATCTGTGTACACAGAACAGACCTTAGCTATCGAGCAACAAGATCTAGCAGCCACTTCCCTATTATCTTCCTGTCCAGCTGCTTGAGGTGAGGGTGCCTAACTGCTTAATCAGTCCAGATTGAAATTCATAGAATAGCTGCAGACCCAATATTATCAACATGCTAACAATTCAGAGAACTGTTTGCAGAAAAATGCAAGTAAAAAAATGTTTTTGTTCATTAAACTTAGTTTGATGATACAGTCTGTTGTGTGATTATTTAATTAGGTTTATAATGCTGTTCAGCATTTAAAGTCTTCATTTCAAAGCTTTAAAAATAATGTATTAGGTGTTACTTATGTCAATTTTGAGAGGGGCCTGAAACCTAATTCCCTCACTTCCCTTTGACTTACATTATAAACTGGGTTTCAATTTACAACGGTTTTGATTTACAATCATTGCTTCTGGAACCTAACCCTGGTGTAAACTGAGGGCTACTGCCTTAATTCTTTGTGGCATAAATTCAACAAGGTGTTGTAAACATTCCTCAGAGATTTTGGTCCATATTGACATGATAGCATCATGCAGTTGCTGTAGATTTTTTGGCTGCACACCCATGATGCGAATCTTCCGTTCGACCACATCCCAAAGGTGCTCTATTGGATTGAGATCTGGTGACTGTGGAGGCCATTGGAGTACAGTGAACTCATTGTGATCTTCAAGAAACCAGTTTGAGATGATTTGAGCTTTGTGACATGGTGCATTATCCTGGAATGGACATTATAAGCAACAATACTTAGGTAGGCTGTGGCGTTTAAATGATGCTCAATTGGTACTAAGGGGCCCAAAGTGTGCCAAGAAAATATCCCCCACACCATTACACCACCACCACCAGCCTGAACCGTTGATACAAGGCAGGATGGATCCATGCTTTCATGTTGTTTATGCCAAATTCTGCCCCTACCATCTGAATGTCTCATATGAAATCGAGACTCATCAGACCAGGCAACATTTTTCCAATCTTTTATTGTCCAATTTTGGTGAGCCTCTGCGAATTGTAGCCTCAGTTTCCTGTTCTTAGCTGACAGGAGTGGCACCCGATGTGGTCTTCTGCTGCATTAGCCCATCTGCTTCAAGGTTCGATGTGTTGTGCGTTCAGAGATGGTATTCTGCATACCTTCGTTGTAACGAGTGGTTATTTGAGTTACTGTTGCCTTTCTATCATCTAAAACCAGTCTGCCCATTCTACTCTGACCTCTGACATCAACAAGGCATATTCGTCCACACAACTGCCGCTCGTTGAATATTTTCCCTTTTTCGGACCGTTCTCTGTAAACCCTAGAGATGGTTGTGCGTGAAAATCCCAGTAGATCAGCAGTTTTTTAAATACTCAGACCAGCCCGTCTGGCACCAACAACATGCCACGTTCAAAGTCACTTAAATCCCCTTTCTTCCCCATTCTGATGCTCGGTTTGAACTTCGGCAAGTCGTCTTCACCATGTCTAGATGCCTAAATGCATTGAGTTGCTGCCATGTGATTGGCAATTTGTGTTACCAAGCAATTGAATAGGTGTACCTAATAAAGTAGCCAGTGAGTGTGTGTGTGTATATATATATATATATATATATATATATATATATTGATATATACACAATAATTGAAACTACCTAGTATGAACATTGCCGTTGCAAAGAATATTTTTCTTAGAATGATCGCCGATGCTAAACTAATAATCCTTAAGATAGCTAATTACTGGAGACAAGTGAGGGAGGGGCACTAATTTACAGAAAATTGTATGTATGCACCGAAATTTCAGCCGCCGAAACTTTCGGCCGAAAATGTGCATTGTGCATTTCGTACGAAAGAGGATCAAAACGGCTGAAAATGAGCAACCCCCAATGCTCCTCCCGCCCCCCTTACCGCTTTATTCGTGGCCCCCGGGTCACTGCTGTCCTCTCACAGTAAAGGGGGCCCATTCTGTGAAACATGCTGGCTATTCCGTGCATGGTCTGGCCCAGGAGACTCCGGATTTTACAGAAAATTGTATGTATGCACCGAAATTTCAGCCGCCGAAACTTTCGGCCGAAAATGTGCATTGTGCATTTTGTACGAAAGAGGATCAAAACGGCTGAAAATGAGCAACCCCCAATTCTCCTCCCACCCCCCTTACCACTTTATTTGTGGCCCCCTGGTCACTGCTGTCCTCTCACAGTAAAGGGGGCCCATTCTGTGAAACATGCTGGCTATTCCGTGCATGGTCTGGCCCAGGAGACTCCGGATTCACTTGTGGTAAGTCCTCCCCCCTCTCTCGCGGCCCGGCAGTCAGAGCGTTGCACAGGTTACCACGGCAACATTCCGACGTGCGGAGAACTTGGGGCTCGATAGAGAGGGGGAGGACCTATTGCAAGTGAATCAGGAGTCTCCTGGGCCAGACCAATGCAGCGGAATAGCCAGCATGTTTCCTACTGAGATGGGCACACTCCTGTACAACCACGGACCACCAGGGAATAGCTAGTGTGTCCTGGGCCCCCTACACCTAGACAGGTACGCACTGGGAGCCTCAGGACCACCAGGGACTGTAGTCCCCCTCCCTGTCATCAGGTAAGAGGCTGGGATGTGGGAATAAAATAAAAAGCCAGAAAACTGCTAACTCCCCACAGCCCCAATCCCACAAATTCACACATACACTGCATCCACTACACACACTGCATCCACTACACACATTGCATCCCCTACATACACACACACACTGCCTCCACAACATACACACACACTGCATACACTACATACACACACTACATATACACTGCATCCACTACACACACACACGGCATCCACTACATACACACACACTGCATCCACTACACACACACACACCCTCTGCATCCACTACACACACACACACACTCTGCATCCACTACACACACACACACACTCTGCATCCACTACACACACACACACACACACACTATACAAACACTGACTGCATCCACTACACACACACACACACTATACACACACAGACTGCATCCACTACACACAGGGCCGCCATCAGGGGGTGACAGGGGGTGACTCCTGTCAGGGGCCCAATGGGCTAGGGGGGCCCCATGAGGCAAGAACTAAAAAAAAAAATAAAAAAAAAATTTAAATTTTGGCTGCCACCAGTGGGTACTACAGCAGAGTGCTAATTAAGCATGGGAATGTTATTACAAGGAGTAAAGTATTAGCATTTGAGAGGATTTCTGAGTGTGCACTAAACCACTATGCACAGTGTGAGACAGACTTGGCACTTTGTTTGTAGAGTGTGTGCCTGAGTCAGACGGCTGATCACTTTCATTTGCAGAGGAGGTAGGAATTACTTAGCAAATGTTTTTTATTTCTTTGTGCAATTTAAGATTGTAACTTCAGTGTGGTAGTAGTTGTATGGTGGGGCCAGCGGTCCATAAAAACACATTTTTTTAGCAGCAATGTATTTATGATTATTTGACAATGCTGTAGAAATTCTATATTTAAAACCATGCAGAAATGTTTCCTCCTCAATACACAAATTATATATATTACATTCCAGTTTACTGCCCCTTTATGCAAGGACTTTCCAGATACAAGGGGGCATTTTATCTAAGATTCTTACATCTGCATAACATGTTATACTCTCAGAATAAGATTGCTCAGTGTTGGAAATGAGACAGGTTAACTTAAAACTGTTCAGTTTACTCTACAGCTGACTTTATTTTGAAATGCATACCAGCAAGTTTAAATCCTGCATTTAACCAGATCTAATGGTATGAGTACCACAGCTTATGGTTCCCCCAAAACCATATAGAGTACAGCATTTTCAAAATCCACAAATACAGCTGACAGATGGGAACATTTGTACACTATATTTGAAGTGGTGCTCTTGGTTGGGGAAAATGGGGAAAATATCAAACAAACATATGCCAACCTTTTAAAAGTACTTTTCTTCATCTAGCCATCTACCCAGATCATTAATTTACAATTTTGAATTCACAGAATTATTTTTGTTTGCACATTTACAAATATGATTCTTTAAAAAGTGATCTCTTAATTTCTGCATTTTCTTTATCATGCATGTCACACACTGTTGATTTAGGGGATGCAAGGTGCATACATGTTTCCTCCTGTGAGTGTTTCTGTGGGTGTCTGTGTTTATGTCTTTGTGCTTTGGTTTGTGTCTCTATGAGTGTGTATGTATTTTTTTCTGTTGGTATCTCTGTGAGGGTGTGTGCGTATGTCTTTGTGCATTTTCTGTGGATGTCTGTGAGGGTGTGTGCATATGTCTTTGAGCTTTTTCTATGGGTGTCTCTGTGAGGGTGGGCGTGTGTTTGTCTTTGTGTATTTTCTCTGGATGCCTCTGTGAGGGTGGGTGTGTATGTCTGTGTTTTCTGTGGATGTCTCTGTGAGGGTGTGTGTGTATGTATGTCTGTGTTTTCTGTGGATGTCTCTGTGAGGGTGTGTATTTTCTGTGGGTGTTTCTGTGAGGGTGTGTGTATGTCTTTGTGTGTTTTCTGTGGATGTCTAAGTGAGGGTGTGTATGTATGTCTTTCTGTGTTTTCTGTGGGTGTCTCTGTGTGTGTGTGTATGTCTTTGTGTGTTTTCTAAGGCTGTCTCTGTTGGTGTTTCCTTGGGTGTATGTGCAAGTTTGAGTTTGTGTGTGTGTGTCCATATCCATATTTTGTTTTCTAATTCTCCTTTTTTTACAAAACTTTAGTGTACCTCATTACTTGTCAGGTCTATGTAAACAAGTGCTAAGTGTCTGTTTGGGTGTCTGTGTCTGAGTTTCTTTGCGTGTCTGCTAGAGTGTCTATATGTGAATCCTTATGTGTGAGTGTGTGTGTGTGTGTTTCAGTGTATGTTACTAGCTTTACAACATTTCCAAGTTTAAATAGACACTATTATATAGAATAAAGTGCATATACGTTTTAGTCACTTGGTCAAAAATTGCACATGTCAAAGGAGAGGGGGGGCCCTGATCAATGGTTAAGTCAGGGGCCCCAAAATTTCTAGTGGCGGCCCTGACTACACACACACACACACACTGCATCCACTATACACACACTGACTGCATCCACTACACACACACACACACACTCTGTAGTTAAAAAAGAAAAAAAAAGTTATTTTTGGCTTAGTTTCAGTTTTCGGCCAAAGGCATCTTGAATTTTCAGTTTCAGTCCAGAATTTTCATTTAGGTATATCCCTAGAAAATTTAAACAATTTTAACCCTAGCCTCCTTGAGAGAAAGTGGAACAAGCACACTTTTACCACGAAAGGCAGCAAAATAAATAATAAATGTATATTCCTATAATATTACAGGGAGTGCAGAATTATTAGGCAAATTAGTATTTTGACCACATCATCCTCTTTATGCATGTTGTCTTACTCCAAGCTGTATAGGCTCGAAAGCCTACTACCAATTAAGCATATTAGGTGATGTGCATCTCTGTAATGAGAAGGGGTGTGGTCACCCTATATCAGGTGTGCATAATTATTAGGCAACTTCCTTTCCTTTGGCAAAATGGGTCAAAAGAAGGACTTCACAGGCTCAGAAAAGTAAAAAATAGTGAGATATCTTGCAGAGGGATGCAGCACTCTTAAAATTGCAAAGCTTCTGAAGCGTGATCATCGAACAATCAAGCGTTTCATTCAAAATAGTCAACAGGGTTGCAAGAAGCGTGTGGAAAAACCAAGGCGCAAAATAACTGCCTGTGAACTGAGAAAAGTCAAGCGTGCAGCTGCCAAGATGCCACTTGCCACCAGTTTGGCCATATTGCAGAGCTGCAACATCACTGGAGTGCCGAAAAGCACAAGGTGTGCAATACTCAGAGACATGGCCAAGGTAAGAAAGGCTGAAAGACGACCACCACTGAACAAGACACACAAGCTGAAACGTCAAGACTGGGCCAAGAAATATCTCAAGACTGATTTTTCTAAGGTTTTATGGACTGATGAAATGAGAGTGAGTCTTGATGGGCCAGATGGATGGGCCCGTGGCTGGATTGGTAAAGGGCAGAGAGCTCCAGTCCGACTCAGACGACAGCAAGGTGGAGGTAGAGTACTGGTTTGGGCTGGTATCATCAAAGATGAGCTTGTGGGGCCTTTTTGGGTTGAGGATGGAGTCAAGCTCAACTCCCAGTCCTACTGCCAGTTTCTGGAAGACACCTTCTTCAAGCAGTGGTACAGGAAGAAGTCTGCATCCTTCAAGAAAAACATGATTTTCATGCAGGACAATGCTCCATCACACGCGTCCAAGTACTCCACAGCGTGGCTGGCAAGAAAGGGTATAAAAGAAGAAAATCTAATGACATGGCCTCCTTGTTCACCTGATCTGAACCCCATTGAGAACCTGTGGTCCATCATCAAATGTGAGATTTACAAGGAGGGAAAACAGTACACCTCTCTGAACAGTGTCTGGGAGGCTGTGGTTGCTGCTGCACGCAATGTTGATGGTGAACAGATCAAAACACTGACAGAATCCATGGATGACAGGCTTTTGAGTGTCCTTGCAAAGAAAGGTGGCTATATTGGTCACTGATTTGTTTTTGTTTTGTTTTTGAATGTCAGAAATGTATATTTGTGAATGTTGAGATGTTATATTGGTTTCACTGGTAAAAATAAATAATTGAAATGGGTATATATTTGTTTTTTGTTAAGTTGCCTAATAATTATGCACAGTAATAGTCACCTGCACACACAGATATCCCCCTAAAATAGCTAAAACTAAAAACAATCTAAAAACTACTTCCAAAACTATTCAGCTTTGATATTAATGAGTTTTTTGGGTTCATTGAGAACATGGTTGTTGTTCAATAATAAAATTAATCCTCAAAAATACAACTTGCCTAATAATTCTGCACTCCCTGTATTGTTTGAAGAAACATTTTATGTATTGTTGTTACATTTTGAGTTTAATGGCCCTTTAAGACTTGTCCACATATAGTTTCGAATGTACTAAGCAACATATGCTGCTTTTTAAAGGGACACTCAAGTCAAAATTAAACTTTCATTATTCAGATAGAGCAGGCAATTTTAAACAACTTTCCAATGTACTTCCATTAACAAAATGTGCACAGTCTTTTTATATTTATACTTTTTGAGTTGCCAGCTCCTACAGAGCATGTGCAAGAATTCACAGAATAAACATATATGCATTTGTGATTGGCTGATGGTTGTCACATGATACAGGAATAGTGGCAATAGACGTAACTGAAATTCGTCAGAAAAAAAATCTACTACTTATTTGAAGTTCAGACTGAGGGGCCTATTTAAGAACGTGCGAGCGGACATGATCCGATATTGCTGATCATGTCCGCTGCACATCGATAAATGTTGACAGCATACGATTGGCCGCTAGCAGGGGGTGTCAATCAACCCGATCGTATTGGATCGGGTTGATTTCCGGCGATGTCTGTCCGCCGCCTCAGAGCAGGCAGACAGGTTATGGAGCAGCGGTCTTTAGAAGGCTCGCAAGAAACACGGGGCATCAAGCTCCATACGGAGCTTGATAAATAGGCCCCTAAGTGCTATTGCATTGTTTTTTTATTATGCATTTGTTGATTATTTAAATCTACTGTATTTACTGGTCCTTTAAACCCTTTCACTTTCTACAACGTAAAAAGCAGCAGACTGCAATGCTAGGTCTCTTCCCATTCCATATATATTGATTTATTAAGGATTGATATTTATTGAGCAACAACATAGGGAGCCGCAGGGGTAAACATCTACAACGGTACGTGAGTTTTGGAAGGAGCGTCATCTTCACAGCAGCTATCCTGCCCAATCAAGTTATCTCATCATACATTTAAGAAGCAAGTTCTCTCTGCATCTTTCCACAAAGAGAGCTAAAAAAAAAATCCATCACTAAAGAGAGATCATGGGATAAAAATGCACCTAAATGCTTGATACCTCCTAAAGTCCATTTAGAACAAAATCTCTGTTGGAGAGGTTTTTAGGGAGTGCTTCTGTTTTATTCACATTCAGCTTATAATAGAAAATGTGACCAAACCACTCTAAAAGGTAAAGACGTTTCAGTGTCAGTAACATATAAGCTTAAATCATCCGCAAAGAGCGCATGTTTTTAATTAGTATCATGAAGTAACAGAGCCTGGATTTTATTAGACAATCTGATAGCCATAGCTAGGGGTTCAATTGCAAGGGCAAATAATAAAGGGGATAACAGGCAACCCTTGCGGGTCCCATTACTAATACAAAAGGTTGGAGAGCAGAAGCCTACACCATGGTCTTTTGCCGTTGGGGCTGAGTAAAGAGCCTTCATCACCGTACAAAATGTATCTGGAAGACCAAAAGCCTCAAGAGTAGAAAACATAGTCCCATGTCACCCTGTCAAATGCCTTCTCTGAATCCACTGACAGGGTGAGAACGGGAAGGGCTAAATCTAACACTTCAGTAAAAACATTCAGGAGGTGTCTCATGCTGTCTGTTCCCCGTCTCCCCAAAAGAAAGCCGACCTGATCTAAGTTTATCACAGATGGGAGTAAAGTGGCCAATCTAGAAGCCAGCAGATTTGCATATAACTTAATGTCCAAATCTATTAATTAAATAGGTCTACAGTTTTTGCACCTGGTATGGTCCTTACATTCTATGGGAATAGAAAGGATATTGGCTGTTGTGCACAGGCATACCTTTTCTTTTAGATGCTAAGGGGTTAATAAAACTCCATGTAAATTCAGAATATATGGTGTCAGGCAAAGTGCAGGATATTTTTCTATACGTTTTTAAGGAGGGGGGGGGGGTGTCATGATACACACAAGATGTATTGGATGTCTGGAATAGTCATCCAGCAGAGGTAGTGTGATATCCCAGCATTGCCAGGGCTAACTTGAATTGTTTTTTTATGGGTGTAACATCTGTCTGTTTCTAGCCCTGTTTGAGAGTCTTTGCTCAAAAAGACTCTTGCTGTGCATAGAGCTCAAAGTTTGCTTTTGGTGTTCTGATATAAGGAATATAGGAATTCCACCTCTGGATCATGAATCCCAAACTCTGTGATCAGAATAAGTGATGTGTCGTAAAAGAGTCATCCGATGGGGGTGGTTTTGCTACACAAAAGAAAGGTTCAGGTTTATAGTTGAATGCAGCCTAGGTTACATCAAAACTTCACTGGATTTCTTTTAAACAACACCTCATTAACAAGAAATTCTAATTCAAGATGTCTTACATTAGCATATAATTGGGCTAGCAAAGAACCCTGAGCTTTATGCAATTAGGACGATTTTTTGATAAAATGTCCTGATAGGAATGATTCCAAAGCTGCCTGCAGTGTGGGAACACTGGTGGCTTTGTTATCATTAAGTTGCAAAAATATCCAAAGATAGTTAAGTACGCCTCGGCGGTCCATGGTTCTGATATTAAAGAAGCTGAAAGTTTCCAATAATTGGTCTACAGTTACCAGATCATGGTCTGACCAGGGGCAACTCACTATCATAGGTTGGATAAATTTGTCTAACAGCCATAAGTCACAAAAGAGATAATCCTAGAATAGGATAAATGAGGCTTTGAATAAAAAGTATAATCTCTCTCTGTAGAGGATGGGCATTGCCAACAGCCATACAAATGGTATTGGAATGTTAGATATCGTAGGCAGTAGCAGCTGAAAAAAGAGCTTCTATCTGGGGGTTTAGACTCAGGGAGTTTTTCTATCAAGCAAGGGGTCCTAGATCAAATTCCTTAAAAAAAGGTTATTTAGTATTTAGGAAATATAGCTAAACCAAGGTGAATTGAACCTTATTTAATTTACAAAGGAATCCCTTTTTTTGGACAATCTCTTTTATTTCCTGTTTTATATCTATATTTATATAATTATCTTCAGCAGGGGAAACAAATAAGGGGCAACTTAAGTTCAAACATGGCAGCACCCATTACTTTATAGAAACTCAGTGAATTTTAGAAAACCAAAAGTTTTCAGATTTAAATGACAGGAAAAGGAAACAAAATACATAATGAAAATATATTACAAAGTTTTTTTTTTATCTACATATAATTAAACATTTTATATTACACTCTCATACTGTTTAATATCCCTTTAAGCAAATGGGAGTTTTAATCCATGCTGGCTATGTTGTTTCTGTTTATTTTTCCTCTCTAGATATTATACCATGCATCATGGAAAGACTATTTCTTACATGAGCAGGATCACTGTGTCAAAATGGCTCTGTTCTTTTTTTCCATTTACTCATAGTACTCCCTTCCATAGGTTCTAATTCACTTTCTCTAAATTTAGATTTCTTCAACTAAATTTATGCTATAATGACTTGTTCAAAGTCTTCTAGGGGTCTGTTTGTTCTTTTTTTATTATTATGCCTCTATTTTATGCATATTACCAAAAAGACCATGAAAAACATGACCTAGAGGGCTTCCTATAGAAAATAAGTTAATGACTTTATTTAAAGCTTAAAGGGACCCTAAACCCACATTTTTTTTATCATGACTCAAGTAGAGAATACAATTTTAAACAGCATTACAATTTACTTCTATTATCTAATTTGCTTCATTCTTTAGATATCCGTTGTTAAAAAAATAGCAATGCACATGGGTGAGCCAATCACATGAGGTTTTCTATGTGCAGCCACCAATCAGCAGCTACTGAGCCTATCTAGGTATGCTTTTCAGCCAAAGATATCATGAAAATGAAGCAAAATAGATTATAGAAGTAAATTAGAAAGTTGTTTAAAATTACATGCTCTTTCTAAATCATGAAAGAAAAAAAATTGGGTTTCATGTCCCTTTGAGGGGATAGGAAAGTCAAAATTAAACTTGAATGATTCAGATAGAGCATGTCATTTTAAGTTAAATTCACTTCTATTTTCAAATGTGCTTCGTTCTCTTAGTATCCCTTGTTAAAATACTGAATAAATAAATGAATACGCACATATCATACACAAGTGGGAGCTGCTGCTAATTGGTGCCTGCAAACATTTGTCTCATGTGATTGGCTAAATAGATATATTCAGCTTCCTGTCAGTAGTGCAGTGCTGTCTCTTCAGCTACGGATAACAAGAGAATAGTGATGTCGCAAACCTAAAATTTTGTGTTGGCGAACGCGAACTTCCGCAACTGTTCGCGAACAGGCGAACCGCCATAGACTTCAATAGGCAGGCGAATTTTAAAACCCACAGGGACTCTTTCTGGCCACAATAGTGATGGAAAAGTTGTTTCAAGGGGACTAACACCTGGACTGTGGCATGCCGGAGGGGGATCCATGGCAAAACTCCCCTGGAAAATTACATAGTTGATGCAGAGTCTGGTTTTAAGCCATAAAGGGCATAAATCACCTAACATTCCTAAATTGTTTGCAATAACGTGCTTTAAAACATCAGGTATGATGTTGTATCGTTCAGGTAGTGTAAGGGTTACCCCTGCTTAACAGTGACAGAACAAACTCCCCGTTTAAAGGGACAGTCTACACCAGAGTTTTTATTGTTTTAAAAGATAGATAATCCCTTTATTACCCATTTCCCAGTTTTGCATAACTAACATAGTTATAATAATATACTTTTAACCTCTGTGATTATCTTGTATCTAAGCCTCTGTAAACTGCCCCTTTTTTCAGTTCTTTTGACAGACTTGCAGTCTAGCCAATCAGTGCCTGCTCCCAGATAACTTCTCGTGCACGAGCACAGTGTTATCTATATGAAATACGTGAACTAACACCCTCTAGTGGTGAAAAACTGTTAAAATGCAATCTGAAAGAGGTGGGTTTCAAGGTCTAAGAAACTAGCATATGAACCTCCTAGGTTAAGCTTTCAACTAAGAATACCAAGAGAACAAAGTAAAATTGGTGATAAAAGTAAATTGGAAAATTGTTTAAAATGACATGCTCTATCTGAATCATGAAAGTTTATTTTGGCCTAGACTGTCCCTTTAACGCACCGCAAACAACCGCAAACAGTCCATTTGCACAACCGCAAACTCCCCATTTTTTTAAATCTACACTACTGTTACACCAGATATGAGTTGCACTGGGGTGACACTGTGCCCTGGCAGGCAGGCACTGAAATGCACACGTGTGAAGGAAACTGACTGCTTTTATTTAACACAGTCAAAAAAGTTTTTTTTTTTTTTTAAATCTACACTACTGTTACACCAGATATGAGTTGCACTGGGGTGACACTGTGCCCTGGCAGGCAGGCACTGAAACGCACACATGTGAAGGAAACTGACTGCTATTATTTAACACAGTCAAAAAAGTGTTGCTTTTTTTAATTCTACACTACTGTTACACCAGATATGAGTTGCACTGGGGTGACACTGAGCCCTGGCAGGCAGGCACTGAAACGCACACGTGTGAAGGAAACTGACTGCTATTATTTAACACAGTGAAAAAAGTGTTGTTTTTTTTTAAATCTACACTACTGTTACACCAGATATGAGTGGTGGCACTGGGCAAGTGGGCACAGTATACGCTG
The DNA here is from genome assembly GCF_027579735.1 of Bombina bombina. Lineage (NCBI taxonomy): Eukaryota > Metazoa > Chordata > Amphibia > Anura > Bombinatoridae > Bombina > Bombina bombina. The sequence continues at coordinate 566,340,727 of NC_069500.1, read as the reverse complement.
TGAGCCTGACACACACGCTGGCAGGCAGGCAACTGCAATTAGATTACACAGGAAAAAAAAAAGTAGCCCTAAAAAGGGCTTTCTGGGGTGCTGTCCTTACAGCAGAGATCAGATGAGTCCTTCAGGACTGTAGTGGACACTGAATACACTAGCCTAGCTATCGATTTCCCTATTAAATCAGCAGCAGCTACACTGTCCCTCCTCTCACTAAGAATGCAGCTTCCAAATGAATGTAAAATGGATGCTGTCCAGGAGGTAGGAGGGTCTGGGAGGGAGGGTCTGCTGCTGATTGGCTGGAATGTGTCTTCTGACTGTGAGGTACAGGGTCAAAGTATTACTCAATGATGACGAATAGGGGGCGGATCGAACATCGCATATGTTCGCCCGCCGCAGCGAACGCGAACAAGCTATGTTCGCCGGGAACTATTCGCCGGCGAACTATTCGCGACATCACTACAAGAGAATAAATAAAATTTGATAATAGAATTAAATTGGAAAGTTGTTCAAAATTGTATGTTCTATCTGAATCATAAAAGTAAATTTTGGGGTTTACTATCCCTTTAAAGGGACACTTTTGTGACTCTCATTATAGACTTTAGAATTGCAGTCTTTTCTCTAACTCCCCTCCCCAAAGCTGCATAATATTTGTGTTGGATTAAACATAAAGAGTGAATTTCCTGCGGTTATTTCTTGCTCATAAACCTTATTAGTATTTTCATATTTCATTCATCTTTATATCTTAGAAACTTAAGTCACTTATAAGGATGACCAGTTATTTGCAAAGGACACATCACTATAATTTTCCAAATCACAATAACTCAGCATTACTCTGCTCTACATGACTAAATTAACTGTTAAAAACTTACTTTCCACTAAGATTGTTTTTCTTTAAATCTGCCTAAATCAATATAAATAAGTAAATAAATGACAGTTAACTCCACCCCCCCACCTGGAAAAATGGGTTTATGTAGCCTCTGATTGTTTGTAACACAAGACAGACTACACTGAGACTAGGTCAAAGGTGGTATAGAGATCTATTTCTCAAACACTTCCCATTAACCTAAATATCCGCTGGACAAAATGAGACCTCATTGGCAATTTAGGGTCTCACATTTTCAAAATTGTCCACTACTCCCAGTCCCCTCTCTGCTTATCACAAGATTTGGAATGGTTATTTATCCCAGGTTACCCTTTCTGAAAACCAATAAGATAATTACCTGGGATGTTTAAAGCATTATATTGTAAAGTATTGTGTCTTTCTTTCATATCCATAACCCAGTAAAGAAAGATAAACACCTCTCTAAAAACTTAAATTAAGGAGGAACAAAATATGGAAGAGGACAAGGTAACTACCCGTCAATTAGAACCATAAAGATCCCAGTTAGAGATAACACTAAAGTCTGGACTCCACTGAGCACAAAAGCCTCTGAGGAGACAAAATCCCACTCTATAGAAGCACACAAAGAAAAATCTCTCCATGAACAATGGCAAGGGAAACAACAAACAAACTCCCACACCCCATTCTCCCTAACTGAAAGAAGGGAAGAATCAGATAACAAGGTCCGAAAGAACCTCCCTAAACAATCCCGGAAGAACCAGGGAAAAACAGAGAGAGAAGCTCCTAGCATAACTCGAACAGAGCAGCTACCAGGCTGCAAGAGGACAAAATCCCGTAGAAAAATACTCTACCGACGGAGGAGAGCAAGGAAAGGAAAAATTCCAGATCACCCCGTACATGGATTCAAAAGGAACCAATGGAAAGCCTTAACCAGAACCTAAGTCCCAGAAGGACAAAAGGTAGAACAAGACAACCTCACCATAGACAGCTAACTAGCACAGAGAAACTGAACACCCGCAGGTCAGAAAAAAATCCCGGGAGCAGAACAGGAACAAAATAGTAACATCCGTTTACGCTACAAACGAAAGCCGCAGGCTTCCGTCGGATAGGCAGTAAGACTAAACGTCTAACCATAGTAGCTAGCCAACTGAGTAACTAGCAAACTTGCACCAGGACATTCCTGGAAAAGAACAAGAGAAAAAAACTCAGAAAGCAGGGAAGACCAACTCCCTCCCTACTAGAAAATGAGGTAAGGGAGGAGAACACACTGACCAATAAGAAGAACCAACTACCCACTAAGGGAAGGTTCCCGAATCAACTGCAAGGTCTCCCAACCTAAGTAAGGATCCTTCGGGAGACAAGAGACGTGGTCGATGCCCAAACAGAACAGTCAGAATTCCTGACCCCTACTCCGATCGATCAGTCCTATCACAGAAGCGACTGTCAATGTCCCCAAGGACAAGAGAGATTAAAAATCCCAGTATCGACAAGGCCTGGAGATCAGATAACGAATCTCCAGCCACGAGTTCCTAAGGAAAAGAAGCAGTAGAGAGGCACCGACATCCAGAGAGACTAACTCGGGTTGACAGATGAGGAAAACTACTTCAGGAGGAGCCAACTGGATAGGTGCAGTAGACCAGAGCCTTCCAAACAGAAGGAAAACGAAGAAACCCAGGAATATTCCAGTAAAGAAATTCCCAGGAAAAACTTACTCCATCTCTCCAGAAGAAAAAACCGTCCCAGGAGGAACAAGGAGATTTCCCCAGGACCGGGAAAACAAGCTTACTACTGAATGCCGGACAGATCAAAGAGTAATAAAATCTGAAAAACAGGGGGGGGGGGGGTGGAGCTAACTGTCAAGCTGGGAAGACATGTTTTGAGGGAGCTCCTCACATCTCTCCCTAAAATAGCTCTAATTTTGGTTAATTTTGTAGTCAAAGTGACTGTTTTTTTTCATCTCACTATCAAGAGCCCAAGAAGGGAGATTTTTACTTCGCAACTGAGGAAGACGGTGCCTTTAGAATCAGACCTCTAATACAGGGTCACAGCATTCACAAACTTGATCCATCTACTCTGAGGCCAGGAAACCCGTAGCTGCCGAGTTGCTATACTCTGGAGGGTCGGGGCTCCGCTCCGGAGTATCAAAGTACATCTAACACCAGCATAGAAGTGCCGGAGATCCTCTGGCTTAGAGAGGCCCTGAACTTTACGCGGCCTACCGTCTTGCCTGTTTACCCACAGCTCCACTCCTGCTCATAAGACTACCCTGGGACACCTCCTGCCACTCACCTTTACCACTCACCAGTGGATTATCTTGGCGAGCTGGGGAATAGACCTCCGGACCGAGGTGCGCCACTTTGCTTATGGCGCAAACATCCGCCATGTTGTGCACGGTCCGTCTAGCTCCATAACAGCTCTCAGTATTAGAACTGTTTGCGCCCTGTAAGCTATCTATTACTTTTGGAACATTCCATACATTTAAAGGGACATACTATCTCAAGTCTAACACTGCTCCATAACCTATAGTATTACCAGTTGGTTGTGACATAATAGACCAGCTACAAAGCATCATGGATCCTGTGGATGTTTCTCCACAACTGCACAGCTTAAACCAAAGAATGGATAACTTATCCCAAGCTTTCAGGGATTTGCAGGTGGATAATCAAAATCTCAGAGCCTGTCTCAGGGAAGCTCTCACTGCAAAAGGCCCAGGCCAAGAGCATGCTTCTGAACCACAGGTATCTCTTCCCGAGAAATTTACTGGTGACTGTACCACCTTCAAACAATTCAGGAATTCTTGTTTACTATTGTTTGAATTAAGACCAAAGACCTATCCAAACGACAGGACCAAAGTGCTTACTATCCTCTCATATGTGAGAGGAGAACCACGTGAATGGGCTGATTCTCTGATCCCATCCTAAATTCTCTCGATGGGTTCATGGATGCCCTTTCCCATCTATACGACGACCCATATCGTCAAGTAACAGCTGAGACCAAGCTCAGGGGTCTCAAACAAAACAAGGTCCCAGTGGAACAATACATTACCAAGTTCAAAATCTGGGCGAGGGACTCCTTGTGGAACGAGATCTCCCTGAGAAATCAGTTCAGGCTTGGTCTTTCAGACGAAATAAAGGACGAATTATCTAGGACTGGTGTACCGGAACGCCTAGAGGACCTATACGCAGCTTGCATTTGTATTGACAGACGTATAAGAGAGAGGAAGCTAGAGAAAGCTATGACCTCGTACCCTATACGTAAGCCTTCTCCTATACCACATAACCAATCTGTCAGTTCAGATCAACCCATGGACATTGGGTTCATTAGGGGACCACTCACACCTCAAGAAAGATCACGTCGTAGATCCTTGAATCTATGTATGTATTGCGCTGCACATAACCATATAGTCAAGGACTGCCCTCTTCTTCTGAAGCAGAAAACCAGTAAGTCTCCATCATCCCCTCTTTCCTCTCAATTAAAAAAATAAAACATCCGGTAATCTAATGCTTCCATTGTATTTACAGTGGCACCATCACAGCCTCAAGACTGAAGCTATCATCGACACGGGAGCATGTGGCAATTTCATCGATATTGATTTGGTTAAATGTAATAAAATTCCTTTTCTTTCTAAAAGCAATCCCGTAACTCATCAAACGGTTCCCATTACACTCACAATCGAGTTAGGACACACAGAATCTATATATTTTGATATTATTTCTTTTCCTATCTATCCTTTAGTTCTGGGACTTTCTTGCTTACGTTTTCACAAGCTGCTTATTCACTGGAAGAAGCTTTACTCTCTTTCCCTTCCCAATTCTGCACTTCTACCTGTTATACTTCTTCCACACTATTGGCTACAATCTCTCCTATGGTTCCTACTGAGTATGTCGATTTCTCTGAAGTTTTTGATAAAAAAATTGCAGACACTCTTCCCCCTCATAGACCCTATGACTGTCCTATAGACCTACTACCCGGTGTTACCATTCCTTATGGGCACATCTATCCACTATCGAAACCGGAGTTAGCCCATCTCAAAACTTACATCAATGAAAATTTAGAAAAAGGGTTTATTCGTCCCTCCACATCTCCAGCAGGTGCTGGGATGTTTTTTGTGAAAAACAAGGATGGGTCTCTACGCCCTATAATTGATTATAGGGAATTAAATAAGCAAACTGTAATAATCTGTAATATAAAGGTGTTTGTCATAAATCTTTTCCCTATTATATATTTGTTATTGTCTCATTGAATTAACTATTAGGTTCAACAGGTTCTGAATGTTGAATCTTATAGTTGAAATGAGTGGTTTGCTTTAATATAAAGGGTTAATTTATTTCTGAATGCAAGACCGTTTTGCATGACTTTTATATATAAAATTCCCCAATATAAAGTTAACTGCAATTCTATAAATATGAGGCAACAGCTAGCAAAATGATATGTATAAAAATGGCACAATAAAGAAAAATGATTTAGGAAGCTTACTTTGTTATGCTGAAGTTAGGAACAAGCGATGAGATGGATAGTTTAAGTACAGCTGGTTTACCCTATAGTTCCGGTTTAAGGTGAGTCACAGAAGTGGAGGCAAAAGATTAGGGAACAAAGGTAGTTGTTAGTGCAGCTGAAGAACTATAGTTCTAGTGTAAACAGTAACCGGTTGTTCCGTTAGGTAATTATACAACAAACCTCACTTGCGTGGTGCTGGGAGTTCCGGTAGCGCTGTTTCCGTTATGGGAGTTGAGCTTCACAGCGTGACAGCTAGGTAGGAGGGTCGCTGTCCAGGAGAGATCATTAAAGCACTCACACAGGAGGTAACAATGATGCTCAGAGAGTGCTGACAAGCAGTCAGACGTAGAGGTTCACAATTGTGAATAGGAGGCAAAGTACAGAGTACAACGTCAATACCAAGCAATTAGTGTATCCAATGTGAAGCCTTAAATAGGGCTGCTTGTTAAAACCCCAGTCACGCCTCTTAAAGGAAAAGTCTGTTACACGAACAAAGAAAAACAGATACCCCCTACCTCTCATTCCAGAATTAATAGAGAGGTTAAGAGGTGCCAAATACTTCACTAAACTTGATTTAAGAGGTGCCTACAACCTTGTAAGAATAAGGTCCAGTGACGAATGGCTAACTGCATTTAGGACCCGTTATGGTCTCTATGAATATACAGTTATGCCTTTCGGTCTGTGCAACGCACCGGCAACATTCCAGTGTTTCATAAACAACATATTTCGTGATATCCTAGATACCTTCCTAGTCGTTTATTTAGATGATATCCTTATCGACTCTAGCAACATCACAGAACACAGTCAACATGTTAGAATTGTCCTCTCTAGATTACGTAGTCACAATTTATGTGCCAAGCTAGAGAAATGTACTTTTCACTCAACTGAAATCTCTTTTCTTGGTTATATCATAAACCAAAACGAAATAAAGATGGATAATAATAAGATCTTCGATATACAACAGTGGCCCATACCTAGAAGTAAGAAAGAGGTTCAGCGTTTCCTCGGATTCGCTAATTTCTATAGACGCTTTATTCACAACTTTGCAGCCATCTCAAAACCTCTTACTGAATTAACAAAAAATGCATCCACATATATTTGGAATAACACTTGTAAAAAAGAATTTGACCAACTCAAGTCCTGTTTTGCCACATCCCCGGTCTTACAAATTCCTGATACTTCAAATTATCTAGTGCTTGAAGTAGACACATCTGATTTTGCCATCGCGTCTCCCTGTCTCTTTTACTTTTACTACTTTTCTACACTTCTTACTCCTCCAGAATTAAACTACCCAGTAGGCGAAAAGGAACTTCTTGCCATTAAGTGTTCCTTTGACCAGTGGAGACATTTACTAGAAGGAGCTGAACACCCAATCACCATTTACACTGATCACAAAAACTTACAATATCTCCATTCTAGTCATACGTTATCCAGCAGACAATTGTGTTGGCATTTGTACTTTCCCAGGTTCAATTATGTTATCACTTACCGGCCTGGCAACAAAAATGGAAAGGTAGACGCCCTATCAAGAAAGGATCACAGACCCCCCTCTACGCCACAACCTACTACAGTTATACCAAAATCTAATATAATTGCCCTCCTATCGGATTATCAAAAAGAAATAAAATCGACTCAGCAGCAAGATACCACTCTACCAATAGACCTCCTTACTCAGGATTCACATGGGATCTACAGATATGGACACAAACTGTACGTGCCACCCAGCCTACGAAAAAGGGTCTTATACGCCACTTATGATTCACCCCTCGCTGGACATTTAGGAATCCATAAAACTTATGACCTACTACAAAGAATCTTCTGGTGGCCGGCTATGAGAACTGCTGTCGAACATTATGCCAGCTCTTGTGATACATGTGCAACCACCAAACCCTCACACCAAAAACCTCTAGGATTACTACAACCCCTACCAATACCAGAACGCCCATGGAGAACAGTTTCCATGGATTTCATAGTGGACCTTCCTAGATCTTCTGGTAACTCAGCAATCATCGTAATGGTAGACATATTCCCCAAGATGGCCCACTTCGTGCCTTTGAGGTCTCTCCGGACCGCTCAAACAACCGCTGATCTCTTTATCAAAGAAATAATACATCTCCATGGATTACCAACTAATGTACTTAGTGACAGGGGCAGCCAGTTCACTTGAAAGTTCTGGAAAGCACTCTGCAAGGCTCTACATATGCATCAACTACTAACAACTTCCTATCACCCACAAACGAATGGGCAGTGTGAAAGGACCAATCAATGGTTAGAGCAATTCCCACGTTGCTTTTGCTCACACAAACAAGATACTTGTGCCGAATATCTCAGTCTCGCAGGGTTTGCCTACAACAATACCACTAATAATTCCACCGTTTTTTCACCGTTCTACATCAACTCTGGATTTCACCCACGCTTCCAACCTTTTTCGGTCCTCGATTCTCCGTGTCCCCAAGTGAATGATTTAGTCAATACCATTAACCAAACGTTTACGATCATTCAAGATAACATAAAAAACTCCCAGGCTTCCCATAAGAAGTATTATGATCTTCGACACAGACCCCATCCTTCGTATAAGGTTGGACAAAAGGTTTGGCTGGCTACAAAGAACCTCAGAATCCCGAACACCTGTAGGAAACTGAATAGACTTTTCATAGGACCTTTTCCTATCACTTAGATTCGTAATCCCATGACTGTCACGCAGCCGCTACAGCTACCCTCACATTACCTTATACATCCTACCTTTCATATATCAATCATTAAACTCTGCTACTCTGACGCTCCGGAAACTGTACATCCATTAATGACACCCCATCCTAACCCTCAATATGAGGTTCAGGCTATTTCGCATTCTAGACGCCGCTCTGGAGTACTCCAGTATCTGCTATGATGGGTAGGTTATGACTCCTCGAAGGACTCCTGGGAACCTGCATCCAACCTCTCTGCTGACCGTTTTGGTTTCACTTTTCCATCGCTGGAACCCAGATCGTCCAGCTCCCTGAAACCTCTCGTGAGGTTCCTTTTAGGGGGGAGTATGTCATGTCTCATACCTCCTTAACAGCCTTCTTCATGCCAATTACCCTATTCCACCTTAACAACCGGGAACTGAGAACTCATGCTCATAAAAGAGCCCCTCCTTCCTTGCTCCAGTGCTGGTTTATTGAAGTATCATATGTACCTCGGTCTCCAGCTCTATAGCATTGCTAAATATTATCTTTTTCTGTTCCCCCAACAAGCAGGTATTGTCTGCTCCTTTGGTCTCTGCAGAACGGAGTTTCGCTGATGTCATCTTACCTTGTCAGTCGCCTCGCTGTACTCAGCGCATCTCCGCCATTGCTTCACGCTGTTGTGCTACATGCAGGTAACGCACTGTTTCCTCTCCGTACCGAGTCCCTCTGTGGCAGCAACACAACATCGTTAGCCTGTTCCACTCTGGATTATTGTGAGTACATCTGCAAGTGCATACGCACCAACTTGTACTTTCCTCATAAATATCCTGTTGTTATATTGGGCCACTTTCTCCTGGCTTTTCCAAGTTAACTTGAGTTCTGACTATTACACTCCTTAAACATCAAAAAAGTATTCAGTGGGTTTCATTTCAACTGTCATCCTTATCGCTGTTACCTATTCCAAGTGCCTCTTGTTTAGGTATTTATATTCCTAGTATATCACACCTACTCACATCAGAGGCTATATAAGTATCATTAGTATTAGAACTGTTTGCACCCTGTAAGCTATCTATTACTTTTGGAACATTCCATACATTTAAAGGGACATACTATCTCAAGTCTAACACTGCTCCATAGCCTATAGTATTACCAGTTGGTTGTGACAAGGGGTCTGAGATAAAAATTGATAAAAAGGAAAATACTAAATAAAGGTCACACGCATACAAGAGAGGTCAGATAGAGAGAAGCTGTGCTCCAATAGACCTCCAAATTTTCTTCATACTAGTTAAAACTCCTGCAAGGTTGTGAACATCCTGCAGGGGCCCCCTGGTTCTGATCCATACATCTCCTCCTCCATTTCCCACGTCATATCCACGCTCCTTACCCCACACCGTCATAAGGTGACATTTTCCCCAGGGGGAGAGGCTATCCTCTATTCAGGAAACTAAGACTGTCTTCCCAGCGTAAGATGTGCTAAGGAATGGCCTTGTGGGACTGATGGGCACACGGGGGAGTGAGACCAACAGTTTCAACTACCCACATATGATGAGAATCATTCTATCCTAACAAAGCAGGGGTGAACCCAGCCTAAGCTGTCCAAACCCTGATATGTCCCAGTGTAATAAGAAAACATCTAGGCCTACAGGACCTCCCAGAAGGACTGTGGTAGATCATTTTAGAAACCTCTCTAGAGACAAATACGACTCGCCTCCTGAAGGGGCTACCTCCATGGAGGATCTGGAAACTGACCCTTCTCTTAAGGCCTCTGGAGAAGCTCCTCCACTGGACAATATAGCAGCTAGCATAGTAGACACCCTCTCCCAACGGATGAATAACCTCCAAAATTCTCTAACCAAGGCTATTAAGGGCTCTGCAGCAGAACTGTGTAGAGATATTGCAAAAGAACAGAGGCATTGGAGAGGAAACAAGAAGACTTAGCTGTTGATCAAGAGCATCTCTTGTCTTATTTGCAAAATCTGGCAGTCCAGATTTCAGATCTGGAACTGAAACTCTCTGACCTTGAAGACAGATCCAAAAGAAATAATCTAAGGTTTAGAGGAGTTTCTGAAGAGATTACCCCAACAGAGCTGGATAAGTTTATTTGCGAATTCTGCACTCAATTCCTAACTGATATGGATACCCCAAGTTTTCTCCTAGACAGGGTCCATCACACACCTAGACCCGGAACATATCTGCTGATAAACCCAGAGATGTCTTGGCTAAGGTCCACTTTTTCACACATAAAGAAAGGATATTGAGAGAGCTAGCTAATAAACCAACTATGCCTGAAAGATTCCAGTCCATCTCAGTGTTTCCAGACCTTTCTCAGGGAAGAGTGCCCCATTGGTCCTTCTGGTCGCTAAACTGCGAAATAAAGAAAAGCTCAACAAAGCTAACCCCACCCCTGAGATCTCCCTAGAAGTAGAAACCCTCTGTAGTCAGCTTAAAGAGATAGAGATTGATTATGTAAAGCCTTTTGAATCCAAACAACTCCTTTATTACCAGGGGAACAAAGCTTCTACCCTCCTGGCGCGCAAACTCCAAGAGAGGTGCGCAAGTTCTTGTATCCTTTCTATAAACAAAGGAGGCCGACAAGTCACCTCCCCTAGGGATATAGGTGAAGCCTTCTCGTCCTATTACTTGGAATTATACAACCTTCATAACAAGGAACCCGGAGACCCCCTTCTCCGAACCAAAATAAGAAGCTTCCTAGCAAACTTAGGCCTCCCCACTTTGATTGAGGCTAATGTGGATTCGCTCACGCCCCACCTCACCGCGACAGAGTTAAAGGGAGTCATCAATCAGCTCCAAAATGGCAAAGCCCCAGGGGCAGACGGTTTTCCGGCCATGTTTTACAAAACTTTTCGGAATGATCTTACACCACTACTGCTTAGGGCCTTTTCAGAAGCTAGAGACGGCGGTACTTTTAGAAGTGAGTTATTAGAGGCCATGATACTCACCATACCAAAACCCAATAAAGATCCATCTCAGTGTGGCAGCTATTGTCCCATTTCACTCATAAATATCGATGTGAAACTCTATTCCAAAATATGGGCTAATAGGCTACGCCTCCTTACTCCTGGCCTGCTTAACCTTGATCAGGTGGGGTTTAAATTCGACAGGGTCAGATGGGAATATCTGTGGGAAGTGTTATTACTGTTTGGGTTCCCTAGCGAAATTGTTAAAGCCATCCAAGCCTTGTACTGCTCCCCGTGCGCTAAAGTTAAGGGACTAGGTTTTTGTTCTTCGTCTTTCCCCATCACTAATGGGACTAGACAAGGCTGCCTACTATCACCCGTAATATTTGCTTTAGCAATTGCCATTAGACAGTCGCCTCTAATTTGGGGTGTTCCATTAAGCCATCCTGGTTATCTTGGAAGGGAAGGGGAGAAAAAATAGCATTATTCGCAGACGATATTACCCTCTTTCTAACGTATCCCTTGGGTTCACTTCCAGCACTATTTGATCTTATCACACACTTCGGCTCTCTGAGCTTTTACCTATTCATATCCCCCAATTCGAGTTGGAAATCCTTTGGGAATCCTACCCATTCAATTGGGCGTCTGAGACCATTACCCATCTGGGTGTTCAACTGGGACCTGACATCAACATAGTAAGAGAGAGGAACTATGATAAGCTCCTGCGGGAAGTTAGAGGCTTACTGAATTCTTGAACCTTCCGGGAGGTCTCCTGGCTGGGATGCATACTACTTTAGATGCCTACCGTTAAACCTGCCCAAAGAGACTCAATGCCCTAATCATGAGATTTGTGTGGCAGGGGAAGAAACCTAGAGTTTCTAAGAAAACACTACAAAAACCTTTCCATTTAGGAGGGGTGTCCCTCCCTAACCTCTCCATTTACTATGAGGCAGCTCGCCTCACCCATATTTCTTATTGGGGTTCTTCTGATAGCCCCCAAGGTTGGAAAAAACTGGAACAGTTCTCTCTTCCACCAGAGATTTCCCTGGAGGACCTACCCTGGCTTCCAGACTACCAAGTCAAACACTTAAAAATCCAAAATGCTATCATTAGACAGAACCTTGATATTTGGAAGTCTATCAGACATTACTCCGAGATAGCTCCTCACCCGTCTCCAATCCACTCTATCCTCGGTCTGTTGCGTGGTCTCCCGAACGCTCACGCTACACAATGGAGGAAGTGGGATCTTTCCCACGTTTCTGACCTATACCTTCTGAATACACTACAGCTGGCAGATCTGCTCCCGGATAGGCACGACCTCTTGCCACCTTGGTTTCATTTTGAACGCCTCAGATTGCATAAGTTTCTCATTAGTTGGGGCTTCCCAACCTCAAATTCTGAGGCAACACTCTATTTAGGAGGGGAGATGGCAGTCGGGCTTGACTCAGACCCGTTCCCTTTCTGTACACTATAGTCTAATCATGTAGGATGTAGTGTGTGGGGAAGTTTGGCAGTTGAAGGCCTGGGCTCAAGACCTAAAATGTACAATCTCTGACAAGACCTGGGCAAGTGCTCTCTCACTTACTAAGAATACACTTCATTGCGCTAACTCAGTAGAATTAGAGGTTACATTTTCACTTAGATGGCACTACACTCCATTAAGATTAGCACAAATGTCCTTGACTCATTCTCCTTTGTGTTGGAGAAACTGTGGACAGGTGGGAAATGACCTCCACATTTGGTGGTCGTGCCCGAAGCTGGATAGACTATGGGATGAGGTGTTCCAGTTATGCGGATCTGCTGGAATAGTACACCCGAAAGAACCTAAAACTGCTCTCTTTCATATCTTTCCCACAAAAATTCCAAAATCTATGAAACAACTAGCCATTTTCATATTTGCGGCAACCAAGGTCTCAATTGCTAGATCTTGGAGACAGCCGGAACCCCCCCTATTACTACTATTAAGAAAACCCTGGAGACATTTGCCTCTATGGAGCGTAGTTTCTTCTGGCACCTGAGCAGGCCGGACTCCTACTGGAGGATTTGGGATCTATGGCTCCATAGACAATATTTGACATAGGATCTTGGATGACCCATATAGATCTGGACCATGGGATTTGCCCACCACGTCCCAGTACTGCAAAATGGCCTAACTGGAGGAGCCTACTCTTCCGTCCCTTCTTCCTTATATCCCTCTCTTCACCTGCTCCTTTCCTCTTTTCTGATTCCCCCATCCCTCGCTCTCCGCCTGCCTGTTGGCAACTCAGTAATTGACATGTATGCAGTTAAACACAGTGAGACCCATTTGGGTCTTATCTACGCTCCTACCTGACCCTAAATTGGGTAATGCTCCATATCTTTCAAGGTATCTAATACATATTAAATTGAAATAGTTCATGCTAAGCTTATAGGCAAACTTGCTAGGTATAGACTTGCTGCACAGAACCATTTTATTTTCGTTAAACCCATTTGAACACAGTCCAGCTGTAAAATGAGGTATTTGAGGCTCATGCCCCTTACGAATGATTTATTGTTTATGTATTAAGAAAGTCGTTTGATGTTCAATGTTCATTATTCTCTGTCTTTACTTACATTTTGTACTTGTAATTAAACTGCTCCAGTCCCCCTTGTAACTCATTGGGACTGACGGGATCCTTCTCTACATGCATATATGTACTCTAATTTTACCTCAATAAAAACTCTGAAATAACCGGACCCCCAAAAACAGGTGCCGGATCAAGACCAAAAACCTTGCGGAACAACCACAAAGTTACCTGGAAATGATATTTGCACAAAAGTTGATGCATGCCATACCCCCATACTCTTGAACTCTGATCTCTCATGAAGTATCCCAGTGGCTGTCCACTCGGCCCCAAAAGGCTTCTAAGATAACACCCACAAAGTCCAAAGACAAAGAAAGGACCCAAAAAGAGATCAGAACTCCATTAATTACGAGAAAATAACAGACTCTAAAGATCCAGTCAACCCACAGACAACCTACAGCTCAAGCAATTAGCGAATGAACGAGCATCCTAAAACTCCTATCGGTTGATGGGAAGAGTTTGCATAACAATCCCCCCCCCATCCAAAAGGCAAGGGGAAGCGAAAAAAACAGCAATCCTCAAAAAAGAGGAGAGAAACACTGGTAAAAGAGATCTGAAAACCGGTGTATTTCACAAAACTAATTAATGCAGCTGTGGACTCTCTCCGTTTTAAGAAGAAAATTTACCTTTTTAAAAATGTTTGAGAACCCTTGCAGTACTAATAAGCCTTCTTAGATAATATCACCAGACCAGATCACTTTAGAGAATAAGGCCCTATATGATTCAGCATCTGTTCATATTATTTTCAGTATGTTGTTGTTTTTTTTTTTTTATAGATTTTCTTGTCTTTCTATATAGTTTTCCAGGCACGATAGACATTGCATATATTATGTTCTTCTTGGGGCTAGAATTGTGGCAATGTATTTACTTATGTTCATAATGGTCTTGATTATTGTTGTTTAAATAAAAATATAGTCCAACAGTGTATACTATATTTGTCTGTTTTCTGATGATTTTTAATGAATAAATTATAATGTTAAAGCAAATAACACAAATTATTTTTGATACACACTGAAACATATATACTATTAAATAACACATTTATTATGCCAGGAACTTTCAAAAAACAACAACAAAACACCCACCTGATATTTTACTGAATTTTACACTTTTCTAAAACATGTAATACATACAAAATGATTAAAAATAATGCTTTATATACAATAATCACATTTTAAATGTATGCATTATAATTTGATCCAAAACAAATAAGCATTTACGTCATAAATTACAAAGCTTAAATGTACAGCTTTTCTACAGTAACTATAGTTAATCATGTTAATGCCAACCTTATTTAAAACATGAAATTACTTAATACCAATTTAAATTTAAAATGCAGTTATAGGTGGCTTTAATTTTACAAAGGTAACATTTCAATGAAAATGAACTATATAATTCCTTTTCAATCTATATCTAATAAATTAACATTAAATTAATTTGTTTAGTTCTGAATCTAAGTTTTTACAGCGCTACTCATTAAACACATAACTAATTTAAATCAGTTGTCATATTTTAAGGCACCAATAAATTTGCATTTTATTTCTTAGAATGATTACAGCTTTTGGACAAAATGCCTAATGGAAATATATATGACATGATTCAAAAAGATCTGAATAAAATCTTGGACAGAAAAGGGTTCACTCTCATTAGCTGGAAAGCATTAAAACTTCTTTACTTTAAAATTCAGAAAATGGAAGCAGCAGTAAACAAAACTGTGGTGATGTGGGGTTGTGCTTAAAGGGACATTACCTAAATGTTAAATCACGTGAAAATGATGCAACATAGTTGTAAAAAGATGACTAAAAATGACTATGTAAAAAAAGGAAGTGTGTATTTTACTGTCATTTGCATGGTAATCAGCCAATCAGCATCATCCGTGCTAAAGTCACACTCTGCTTTGTTGTGATCTCCTGGGATTTAAACATAATCGTGAAATGTTTTGTAGTAAAACTAAACTGATGAGGGAAATAAAGTGACTATGCCTGCATATGCCAGATACATGCTCTCTTGTCCCGGGACAAGCATACTGATTGGATACTTAAAGTTCCTATATAATGGGATGTGGCTACGGAGAAAATTTTGCAGTAAAACATCTTTTTTTTGACATAGAGAGGTTTATGTGATATTTTATATTCAGCTTTTTGCAGCTATGCTGCATCATTTTCAAGTTATTCAGTATTTGGGTAAAATATCCCTGTAATTAAAACAAAAAGTCAAGCTCACAATCTGAGCCATTTCATAGTTGGATGACAGCTTTTTCTTTTTTTCAGGATGCTGCTCAGTGTAAGTAGGTGTCACACATTTGTGCAGAACTGTGTAGTGTAGTTGCCTCTTTCTACAGGATTAATAAAAGAGCTTCTTAAATGTAGCAGCTCCTGCTATTAAGTTGCTGTAGTAAATGATTGGAGTATAAGGACATGGCTATCAATACAAGGAGTTTTTCCAAATATAAAGTGCAGAAATCTGTCCTGCTATGTGTTTCTCCTATACTAGAACTGAGAAAAACTCTTAAAGGGGCACTAAATGCTAACTACATTTCATGCACCTCCCTTTACTCATGGGTGCTGCCATGATGGAAGTTAGGTTACACTGTAGGTATCTGGAGATTTGCTGCACATGTGTAAAGAGGTCAGCATTGGAATGTGGTAAAAAATAGATTTCAACATTGCAGCAACTATGACTAGAGGGAGGTGGGGAATAACCTCAATACTATGCGTATAAAATGTATTTAGTGTTTAATGTCCCTTTAATACACCCTACAGAAGAAAATGCCTAACATGAAGAGGAAATGTTCCTTATGTTTTAAAATGTAATTTGTGCATATAAGAGGCCGACTCTATTACATTTAAGCATATGTGTTCCACTTTAAAGTATGTGAATGTATGAATATCACTTAAGTATGGTCTTGAAGGGACATTATACACTCATTTTTTCTTTGCATAAATGTTTTTTAGATGATCTATTTATATAGCCCATAAAGGTTTTTTAAAAAATAAATGTATAGTTTTGCTTATTTTTAAATAACACTGCTCTGATTTTCAGACTCCTAACCAAGCCCCAAAGTTTTATGTGAATACCGTCAGCTACCTTCTCCAGCTTGCTCCAGGGTCTTTTCATATGCAAAAGAAGGGGGGTCTTATTTCCCATTTGCTGTGGGCTTTCCAGCTACCTTTTCAACAGAGCCAAACTGACAGCTTCTAAGTAAGTTTTTAAACAGTTTTATACTGGATTTTTATATCAGTATCTGTGCATCTTATTCTTTATAATAGTGTCTATTACATGCAGTTATATGAAAATGAGTGTATACTGTCCCTTTAAAGATAAGAAAATGATATAATGAACTTTATCAACAGCACATTCATATAAAAGTAAAGTAATGCAACTTTTTTTTAATTAAAAATAACGTCATATTATTGCAGGAGAACACCCCCCCCCCAAAAAAAAAACAAAACAAAACAACAACAAAAAAATACAACTAAAAAGAGAATATTGAAGAAGAAAAAAAAAAAGCCGACCAATCCCATTTACTCCACATGCTGCTAAAAAGGAAGACTGCTTGATCTATCTACAGGGAACATAAAGAAGAAAGGCTTGGCACAGCTACAACAGATCTTGAGTTTAATGCGCCATAAAGTAAAATATCACAAGTTATAAAAATAATTTGTCATTGTACAAAACCGGATAACATTAAGTTCATATAAAACGGGTCTGATAGTTCATTTGGTTTCAGACAGTGCACACTACTAAAAGATTTACCTCCTGCAATAGTATTTTTTTAGCTAGTGATATTTATAGGCACTTTAAAGTTGACATTTTAAACAAATGATTAAAATGCTGGATTCTTTGAACAGTTGTGAAAACATTTGTTGCATAGGAAAATATAGTGTAAAGAAAAAAACTGCCTGCACTTGGTAATGAAACAGAGATCGACTACACTCTCAAACTGCAGTGGGTACACATCTCATTCCAATGGCAAAACGCACAGCTCTGGGTGCTAACCTGCGCTGCGGTTTACATCCAGTGACTCAGGCAGTTAATCCTACACAAGTCTAGGTGCAAAGCCTAATAAGAAAAATCACATAAAATACAACAAACAGAATGGTCAGCACTCACTGGCCTACAGTTGATGAGCACATGAGTTTTGCCAGTGGCATGGGATATGTACACTTTTTAAAAGTGTAGTCCATCTTCGTGTCTAGGAAAATGACTAATTGGCTGTGTCACCCTTGTTTGATTAAAAGCTAACATGTGTGTCTTTATTTAGTCTAGGCACCCAAGCAAGAAGAGACCCATTGCATCTGACTGAGTGCTTCTGCATTGTGATAATATATATATATCCCAATTACATATCACATGAGAAACCTAAAGGAAAATTACAATAGGGAAGTTTGCTTTTAGACTTGAAGGCAATGAATTTCGAACCTGCTTAGGGAAATACCAGTAATACAAGGATCAGGTGTTAATGGGAGGAAAGAGGTGAGAATAATCACAGTTAATCTTCCTGCAAGTGAAACCAACACTACTAACTACATGTCTGATCTCCCCTGTACACTATGCTTAAACTGGCAGAGGCTTATTTATTAAATGAACTTGACCCCTGTGCTAGGCTGTAGAGTGCACAACACTGGTTCACATACAGGAAATACATTTTGCTAGATGGTGGATCGCACTTAATGCTGTGATCGGTTTCTGCAGCTTAAAAAGCACATCTGGTGTCGATTGGGCAAATTAGTGATAAGGCTTTAGAGTTTGAAAGAAAAGAGGATAAAGAACGATCTTCAAGTTTCATCTTCCTTGTTGCATTAAATCTTTAGTTTAGTGGATTTTGCGTGTTTCTAAGGCATCCTCCTGTGAAGCCAGGTGATTTGTTTCCAGAACAAATTGGGAAAGTTCATTGCCTCATTTTTTAAGAAGTGAATTATTATTGTCCTCTACTTGCTGCTTGAACGGTTGCTTATTTTCTAAGTTTACGTCATCTAGAACAAGAAAACATACAATGTATTTACTCAATATGATGGCTGAAATAATAAACCATGTGAAGTAGAAATCCACACACACAATCCTTTCTTTAACACTAACAGAAAATGTTTTGAGAACAAACCTATCCATAATATGTGTTGGAGTTATTTTCAGAAAACAAACTATTTAGCCTGTGCATAATAGTATGCTTTAAAGGGACAGTCAACTCCAAAATTGTTATTGTTTAATAATAATCCCTTTATTACCCAGTTTTGCACAGCTAATATGGTTATATTAATATACGTTTAACCTCTGTAATAACCTTGTATCTAAGCCTCTTTTGACAGCCCCCTGATCACTATTTATTTATTTATCCATTGACTTGCATTTTAGCCAATTAGTGCAGTGTCAGCCACAACTCTACGGTAGAGAGCACAATGTTATCTATATGGCCCACATGCACTAGCCTTGTGAAAAGCAAATAAAAAAGCATGTGATAAGAGGCTGTCTGTAGTGGCTTAGACATTTAGAGGTTTAAATTGTAATAAAATATAAATTATGCTTACCTGATAATTTCATTTCTATTGTGGGGAGGAGAGTCCACGGCTTTATTCATTACTTGTGGGAATTAAGAAACTGGCCACCAGGAGGAGGCTTAAATACCTCCCCCACTTCCCTCATCCCCCAGTCATTCTGCCGAGGGAACCAGGAACAGTAGGAGAAATATCAGGGTATAAATGGTGCCAGAAGGATAATATTAATTTTAGGTTCGCCCACCGGAGCAACGGGCGGGAGCCGTGGACTCCCCTCCCCACAATAGAAATGAAATTATCAGGTAAGCATAATTTATATTTTCCATCTAAAGGGGAGGAGAGTCCACGGTTTCATTCATTACTTGTGGGAACAAATACCCAAGCTCTCTAGAGGACACTGAATGAAAAAACGGGAGGTCAAAGAAGGCGGACCCTAATCTAAGAACACCACAGCCTGTAAAATCTTTCTCCCAAAAACTGCTTCCGCCAAAGGAAAAACGTCAAATTTGTAAAATTTTGAAAAGGTATGTAAGGAGGACCAGGTAGCTGCCTTACAAATCTGCTCCATAAAGGCCTCATTATTGAAGGCCCAAGAAGAAGCCACAACCCTAGTTGAATGAGCCGTGATCCTTTGAGGAGCAAGCAAATCATGCTCCTCAATCAAAAGGACAAAGAAGTTGAAGAGGCTTTCTGCCCCTTGTGCTTCCCAGAATACACCACAAAGAGAGATGAAGACTGTCTGAAATCCTTCGTAGCCTGAAGATAAAACTTCAAAGCTCGAACCACATCAAAATTATGAAGTAACCTCTCCTTAGGAGAAGAAGGGTTAGGACACAAAAAAGGAACAACTATTTCCTGATTGATGTTACGGGTAGACACAACCTTGGGAAGAAATCCCAAACCAGTGCGAAGAACAGCCTTATCAGTGTGAAAAAACAGATAAGGAGGCTCATATTGCAAGGTCGCCAACTCAGATACTCTGTGTGCAGATGCAATAGCCAACAAAAACAAAACCTTCCAAGAAAGTAACTTAATGTCAAGAGAGTGCATGGGTTTATACAGAACCCTCTGCAATACCTTCAAAACCGTGGACTCTCCTCCCCACAATAGAAATGAAATTATCAGGTAAGCATTATTTATATTTTCCATCTAAAGGGGAGGAGAGTCCACGGCTTCATTCATTACTTGTGGGAACAAATACCCAAGCTCTAGAGGACACTGAATGAAAAAACGGGAGGTCAAAGAAGGCGGACCCTAATCTAAGAACACCACAGCCTGTAAAACCTTTCTCCCAAAAACTGCTTCCGCCAAAGGAAAAACGTCAAATTTGTAAAATTTTGTAAAGGTATGTAAGGAGGACCAGGTAGCTGCCTTACAAATCTGCTCCATAAAGGCCTCATTATTGAAGGCCCAAGAAGAAGCCACAACCCTAGTTGAATGAGCCGTGATCCTTTGAGGAGGCTTATGTCCCACTGTCTCGTAGGCCAAGCGAATCATGCTCCTCAATCAAAAGGACAAAGAAGTTGAAGAAGAGGCTTTCTGCCCCTTGTGCTTCCCAGAATACACCGCAAAGAGAGATGAAGACTGTCTGGAATCCTTCGTAGCCTGAAGATAAAACTTCAAAGCTCGAACCACATCAAAATTATGAAGTAACCTCTCCTTAGGAGAAGAAGGGTTAGGACACAAAGAAGGAACAACTATTTCCTGATTGATGTTACGGGTAGACACAACCTTGGGAAGAAATCCCAAACCAGTGCGAAGAACAGCCTTATCAGTGTGAAAAAACAGATAAGGAGGCTCATATTGCAAGGTCGCCAACTCAGATACTCTGTGTGCAGATGCAATAGCCAACAAAAACAAAACCTTCCAAGAAAGTAACTTAATGTCAAGAGAGTGCATCGGTTTAAACGGAACCCTCTGCAACACCTTCAAAACCAAGTTCAAGCTCCAGGGAGGAGCGGACTGTCTAAAAACAGGCCTGATTCTAGACAGAGCCTGAACAAAAGACTGAATATCAGGAAGCTCAGCAAACCTCTTGTGCAACAGAACAGATAAAGCCAAAATCTGTCCCTTCACGGAACTGGAGGGAAGCCCCTTCTCCAGTCCATCCTGGAGAGAGGACGGAATCCTGGATTCCTTAACCGTGTGCCATGGATATCCATACTTCTCACACCAGGACAAGTATTAATCGCTCTCTCAGAGAATCCTCTCTTAGCTAAGACTAAGTGTTCAATCTCCACACAGTCAGCCTCAGAGAATCTAGATTTTTATGTTAAAAGGGGCCCCGTACCAACAGATCCCTGTGACAGGGTAACCTTGATGGAGAAGATGACATACCCACTAGATCCGCAAACCACGTGCTCCGCGGCCACGACGGAGCAATTAGAATAGCCAAAGCTTGCCTCTGTTTGATGCGGGCCACTTTTGAGGTAGAAGTGGCAACGTTGGAAAAACGTCAACTAGGTTGAACCCCCAAGGAACCGCTAAGGCGTCTGTCAGCTCTGCCACGGAATCCCTGGATCACGACCCGTATCTGGGTAGCTTGCAATTGCCCCATCTACTACTGCAATCCTACCTTAACCACAGTCCCTGGGGAGAGAATGAAAGAAGGCAGCGGTCTAACCACAAGGAGAGTATTAGTTCTCAGTCCATTTGTAACAGATTGTTGTTTATTACCATCTTACAATATCTGTACATTGTTTCCTTTGTATTAGCTTGCAATTGAGTCTGGGCGCCATGAGATCTATCTCCGGCGTCCCCCATCTGAGACAAATCTCCGCAAACACCTCAGGATGGAGGGACCATTCACCCGGATGGAAGGATTGCCTGCTTAGAAAATCCGCTAACCAGTTGTCCACACCCGGAATGTGGATTGCTGAGAGCAAGCAGCTGTGGGACTCTGCCCATTATAATATCCAAGAAACCTCCCTCATTGCTAGGGAGCTTCTTGTCCCCCCCTGATGGTTGATGTAGGCCACCGAGGTAATGTTGTCTGTCTGGAACCTGATGACCCCAGGAGAGGCCACGCCTTCAGTGCATTGTAGATCGCTCAAAGTTCCAGAATATTGATCGGGAGGAGGGACTCCTCTCGAGACCACTTTCCCTGTGCCATTCTGGCACCCCAAACAGCACCCCATCCTGCCAGACTCGCGTCCGTGGTCACAATCTCCCAGTACGGTCTCAGGAAGGATGTCCCCTGGGACAGTTGTTGTGGACGGATCCACCAAGAGAGGGAACCCCTCATCCGAACGTCCAGGGAAATCTGTTGGGATAGATCTGAATGATCGCCGTTTCACTGTCTCAACATGCACAACTGAAGAGGTCTGAGATGGAACCTTGCGAAAGGAATAACATTGATGCTGGACACCATGAGCCCGATCACCTCCATACTCTACGCCACAGAGGAACTGGAGGAGGACTGACAGGTGGATGCAATCTTCCTGCATCGCTGATCTGTGAGAAATATCCTCATGGATATATAATCTATTATGGTTCCTAGGAACTCCACCCTGTTGCTGGGAACCAGGGAACTCTTTCCTGAGTTTATCTTCCAACCATGAGATTGGAGTAACGAAAGAAGGGCCCTGGAGTGATCCTCTGCGAGACTGAATGATGGCGCCTGGACTAGGATGTCATCCAGATAGGGCGCCACAGCAATGCTTCTGGATTTGGCCACTGCAAGTAGCGCCCCAAGAAACTTTGTAAAGACTCTCAAGGCCATTGCCAGAACAAAGGGAAGGGCCAAACACTGGAAATGTTGGTCCAGAATCGCAAATCTCAGGAACATGAAGTGCTCCCTGTGGATCGGCACATGAAGGTAGGCATCCTTCAAGTTTATTGTCGTCATGAACTGACCCTCTTGAACTAGGGGCAGGATCAATCTGATTGTTTCCATTTTGAACAATGGAACAGCCAGAAATTTGTTTAAACATTTGAGTTCTAGAAAAGGACAGAACATTCCCTCCTTCTTTGGGACCACAAAAAGGTTTGAATAGCACCCTAGACCACTTTCTGCTGGGGGTACTGGTACAATAACTCAGAGAGAAGAGAGATCCCTCACATTCTAGAAAGGCTTCTCTCTTTTCTGGTCTGGAAGACAGATTTGACAGGAGGAATCTGCCCCTGGGCGGATGAGATCTGAACCCTATCCTGTATCCCTGGGCGACAACCTCCAGAACCCACGGGTCCTGAACATCCTGCAACCAGGCCTCTGAGAAGAGAGATAATCTGCCCCCTACTTGGTCTGGAGACTGAGCTGGTTTCCAAGTACCCTTGGACTGATACGCTTTTGCGGCGGGCTGCTGGTGTTGGGCCTTGTTCGCACGAAAGGGACGAAAAGTAGATCCCTTAGGCTTAACCTTCTTATCCTGCGGTAGGAAAGCGTCCTTGCCTCCCGTAACCATGGGTATGATTGAGTCCAATGCTGGACCGAAACGGATCTTTCCCTGAAAGAGAAGGGATAGAAGTCTGGACTTAGAGGTCATGTACGCAGACCACGATTTTAGCCACAGAGCCCTGCGGGCTAATACGGAAAAATCTGACATCTTTGTGTTCAGGCAAATAATTTGCATATTGGCATCACAAATAAAAAAAATTCTCTCCTGTATCTCGTTGAGGGGAGTCTCCCTCTTGACCATGACAGAGAATCGCACCAATATGTCGCAGCTCCGGCAACTGCAGGTACCTCCGCTGCTGGCAACCACAGCTACCGCCGCTGCCAGCAACCACAGCTACCGCTGCTGCCGGCTGAAAAACAAACAAAATCCTCCAGAGGAATCGTCGTCCACTTTGCGAGCGTAGAGATAGCACAATCCACCTTAGGAACAGTCCCTCATAGCTCGAGTTGAGGATGGGGTACAGCTTTTTAAAGGAAGGAGTAAAGGAAGAACCTAATCTCTCCCATTTATTCTTAATAATGTTAGCCATCTTAACAAGAACCTCAAGGGTAGCAAGCACCTGCTTCAGCAAAAAGCGCAAATTTTCCATCCTAAACCTAAAGTCAGGCTCCTCTGCAGTGGGAGCTTTAGATGACATGGACTCCAACCCAGAAGGAACATCCTCCGAAGAGTCGGAGTCGTCCTCGTCAGCGGATAATCTTTCCGAGATATCCATTGGAGTATAAGACCCCTGGGCCGGATCGCCATATTTTACCTTACGCTTGCGCTTGGCAGAACGTGGTAAGGCACTAATCACCTTAGAGACCGCCGTTTGCAGTTGGTCTGCAAAATCTGACGCTAATGGATCTCTCCCATAGGAGAAATAGATATGCCCTGGGGCACTGCATGTGTACTTGAGTACCACACAAATGTCCACAGCCCTGGTACAAAATTATTCTTTATTATATCACACAGACATCACAAAACATAGCGACGTTTCGGGTTAACAACCCTTATTCATGCTATCTATATATACATCAAACTTCACACTATTTAAAAAACATTGAAATTCGTGCCAACCGCAAAAATGCACTCTGCTGCCACCTACTGGTGAAAAATCATCATTACTCCATATTAAAAACAATGATTGCGATTATACATGTGTACTTGGAGATGTATGTAGGGAACGCACCTCACAGGACAGGGAGCCCTCAGAGGTGGACAGCTCAGTAGTACTAGACATTCTTTTCTTTAGAGATGTTGTGACTTTATCAAGGCATGCGGATCTACCAGAACCTCCTTGCAATAAACACAGGTACTAGATTTAGTTAAAGAGAGAATACCCTCTAACGTGTCAGAGTCCTCCATAGCTTGCGGCTTTAGTATGGACTATTATAATCTAATAAAAATGGCATCTTTATAACCTCCAATGGCCGGGGCACTCACCACCTCCTATGACCCGGACCACAGAAACGGCTACATCTCCTGCGCCGCTGGTCAGGCAAGGAAGTCGATAGGCCCCACCCTATAGAAGGAATGCCTTGCAGGACCTCCCCTGCACTAGGGAGAAAACGCGCCAAAACTGCTGCGCAAATACTCCCAGAAATGAAACTAAAGTCCACCCATTGCCAGAGCCATATCTCACACATATCGCAGCAATGACACAACAAACAACATTATGCACAAGACCCCTCTGTTCAATAATCCCCCTACCAGGGATATTAACCCTTGATTCTATAAAGATAAAAGGTATCACAATGTGACCCTGTCTTCTGCGTTATCATTATGTGTATAAAAAAATTAAACTTTCTTACTAGAATCTACGCCGTGGAAAAGGAACATGGCCTCTCAAGTGTGACAGTGTAGTAGCATCGCTCCTGAAATGGACTTGAGTGTAAAAAGCAGGTAGCGAAACTCGTCAACGCTGATTGCTTATGGAGCTGTTAATCTGAGTCGGGATGGTTTCGCAGGTTCTCCCTGCATCTCCAGACTCTAACTTTCGCCCAAGCTCTCACTGAGAGGCTGACAGGACTACTTAAAACTCCAGTTCCATCTTGAAGAGTACTACCCTCCATAAGAGACTACTCCGAATCTTCCGACACTTCTCTGCCAACCTCCTGTGACAAAAGGCAAAGAATGACTGAAGGATGAGGGAAGTGGGGGAGGTATTTAAGCCTTTGGCTGGGGTGTCTTTGCTTCCTCCTGGTGGCCAGGTTCTTAATTTCTACAAGTAATAAATGAATCCGTGGACTCTCCTCCCCTTTAGAAGAAAAGTATATTAATATAACAATGTTGGTTGTGTAAAGCTGGGGAATGGATAGTAAAGGCGTTATCTATCTTTTTAAACAATAACAATGTTGGTGTTGACTGTCCTTTTAAACGTTCTTTTGCAGGGAGAAAAATGCTGTAAAGATGAAAATAAAAATAACAATTTTCTCTTTTCTTTGTCTTACTGTACAAACCTCCTTTGTTCCCACTTTGCCCTGGCATTTTTGTTTATCATGCTCCCTGATCTCATTTGCAGCACTCATTGCAGAAGGGAATTTATTTTCAAGGAGTGTGTTTTTTTATTTAATTCAAAATGTGCTTTATTTAATGCTGTTTTTAAGATTAGAAAACTATCTTTACATTTAAAAAACAATTAAATTTGAAAATGGAAACACAAAGGAAAACACATATAGTAGATACTGTATTTGCATTGTAGCAGTGGCATGATTTCTTAAAGGGCCATAATACCCAAATGTTTAAACACTTGAAAGTGATGCAGCATAGCTGTAAAAAGCTGATTAGAAAATATCTCCTGAACATCTCTATGTAAAAAAGAAAGATATTTTACCTCAAAAGTTCCTCAGTAGCCACCTCCCATTGTAAAGGATTTCTAAGCAGCATTTTAGTGTGTATGTCCTGGGACATCTGAAGGGACTAGCATCGTGCACTCTCATATTATTTCACCAATCAAGTAAAGGAAGCTTACTATGAAATCTCATGAGAGTTAAGTCAAATCTCATGAGATCACAGTAAGAGTTCATGACCTCAGCACTGCTGATGCTGATTGGCTGCTGTTCATTTCTTCATTATTTTTAATTTTTTTACCTGCAGCTGGCTGCAGCTGAGTATAACTTTTTACACAGAACTTACTCTGCTGAGCTGAGGAGATTGTGAGGTAAAATATCTTCCTTTTTTACATAGAGATGCTCAGGTGATATTTTCCTGTCAGCTTTTTACAGTTAGACTGCATCAGTTTCAAGTGATTTAGCATATGAGTATTATGTCCCTTTAAAGGGTCATTCTAGTGTAAAAATGGCATACGCTATTTCGACTCTGCAATACTTTGGCTAATGTTAATGTAAAGATTGAACCGCAAGTGCTACAGTTGCCAAGCTGGCTAATGGGGTTCTTTGGCTGCTGCTGGTGATTGGGTCACTGGCTGTTCCTGTTCAGGACCTACGGTGCTCTGCGGCTCCTGAAGGATACATTGAGGCCTAGTTATCAAGCCGTCAACCTCAAATACGCTGGAATTCCGCAGCGTATTTGTGGCGAGGCTGATTCGCCTTAGTTATCAAAGGCTAGAGACCGGCAAAAGTAGAATTTTGTGACGTAAACTTCGATCCGCCGGACTCAGTCCGACACAGATCGATTCTTACGTCACTCCAGATGTTCCGCACACAAGTGCGGCACAATCTGACTACTTTTGCTAGTTATCAAAAAACTAGCAGGTACGCTCAGCACTTTTCCGGCCCAGCGTACCTGGTTTTCAAACCGCCACCCTGGAGGCGGCGGATCCCATAGGAATCAATGGGAGTCTGACCATAGCGAAAGTACAAGTTCGCTGCTGCCAGATATCCCATTGTTTCCTATGGGAGATGTCTGCACCTAACACCCTAACATGTACCCCGAGTCTAAACACCCCTAATCTGCCCCCCCTACACCGCCGCAAGTAAATAAAGTGTTTACCCCCTAAACCGCCGCTCCCGGAGCCCACCGCAAGCTACATTATACATATTAACCCCTAAACCGCCGCTCCCGGAGCCCACCGCCACCTACATTATACCTAGTAACCCCTATCCTGCCCCCCTATACCGTCGCCCTCTATAATAAAGTTGTTAACCCCTATCCTGCTGATCCCGCACCTCACTGCAACTAAATAAATAGTTTAACCCCTAAACCGCCGCTCCCTGACACCGCCGCAACCTATATTAAATTTATTAACCCCTATCCTGCCCCCACTACACCGTCGCCACCTATAATAAATTTATTAACCCCTATCCTGCCATCCACTACACCGCCGCCACTGTAATAAAATTATTAACCCCTAAACCTAAGTCTAACACTAACCCTAACACCCCCTAACTTAAATATTAATTAAATAAATCTAAATAATATTTCTATTATGAACTAAATTAATCCTATTTAAAACTAAATACCTTTAAAATAAACCCTAATATAGCTACAATATAAATAATAATTATATTGTAGCTATGTTATGATCCTAAGATAGCTACAATGTAATTAATAATTACATTGTAGCTATCTTAGGATTTATATTTATTTTACAGGTAACTTTGTATTTATTTTACCTAGTTAGAATAGTTATTAAATAGTTATTAACTATTTAATAACTGCCTAGCTAAAAGAAATACAAAATTACCTGTAAAATAAATCCTAACCTAAGTTACAATTAAACCTAACACTACACTATCATTAAATTAATTAAATAAATTAACTACAAATAACTACAATTAAATAAAATTACATAAACTATCTAAAGTACAAAAAATAAAAAAAGCTAAGTTACAAAAAATAAAAAAAATAAGTTACAAACATTTTAAAAATATTACAACAATTTTAAGCTACTTACACCTAATCTAAGCCCCCTAATAAAATAACAAACCCCCCCAAACTAAAAAAATGCCCTACCCTATTCTAAATTAAAAAAGTTCAAAGCTCTTTTACCTTACCAGCCCTTAAAAGGGCTTTTTGTGGGGCATGACCCAAAGAATTCAGCTCTTTTGCCTGTAAAAGAAAAATACAACCCCCCCCCAACATTAAAACCCACCACCCACATACCCCTAATCTAACCCAACCCCCCCTTAAAATAACCTAACACTAATCCCCTGAAGATCATCCTACCTTGAGTCGTCTTCACTCAGCCGAGCAGCGATGGAACCGAAGAGGAGACCCGGAGCGGCAGAAGTTATCCTCCAAGCGGCGCTGAAGAAATCTTCCATCCGATGAAGTGATCCTCCAAGCGGCGCTGAAGAAGTCTTCCATCCGGGCGATGGGTAGGGCATTTTTTTATTTTGGGGGGGTTTGTGATTTTATTAGGGGGCTTAGATTAGGTGTAAGTAGCTTAAAATTGTTGTAATATTTTTTAAATGTTTGTAACCTATTTTTTTATTTTTTGTAACTTAGTTAGTTTATGTAATTGTATTTAATTGTAGTTATTTTTAGTTAATTAATTTAATTAATTTAATGATAGTGTAGTGTTAGGTTTAATTGTAACTTAGGTTAGGATTTATTTTACAGGTAATTTTGTATTTCTTTTAGCTAGGTAGTTATTAAATAGTTAATAACTATTTAATAACTATTCTAACTAGCTAAAATAAAAACAAAGTTACCTGTAAAATAAATATAAATCCTAAAATAGCTACAATGTAATTATTAATTATATTGTAGCTATCTTAGGGTTTATTTTACAGGTAAGTATTTAGTTTTAAAGTGAATGTAAATTTTGATGCTGAAGTGCCCGGTTTTTAAAACTTTGATTAAAAACAGGGGCACTTTAATTCATCAATATTTTCATGAGGTATCTGGCTTCCTCCAATCACAGCAGTGAATCAGACACTGAATCCCCCGGGGGGGAATCTGTGATTGGAGGATGACCTATCAATCATTTCTGACATCAGAAATGGCTTGTGAGACCGGAGGAAGCAGCAGCTGCTGTGAAGTTTAAAAACAGAATTTATGTTTACCTGATAAATTACTTTCTCCAACGGTGTGTCCGGTCCACGGCGTCATCCTTACTTGTGGGATATTCTCTTCCCCAACAGGAAATGGCAAAGAGCCCAGCAAAGCTGGTCACATGATCCCTCCTAGGCTCCGCCTACCCCAGTCATTCGACCGACGTTAAGGAGGAATATTTGCATAGGAGAAACCATATGGTACCGTGGTGACTGTAGTTAAAGAAAATAAATTATCAGACCTGATTAAAAAAACCAGGGCGGGCCGTGGACCGGACACACCGTTGGAGAAAGTAATTTATCAGGTAAACATAAATTCTGTTTTCTCCAACATAGGTGTGTCCGGTCCACGGCGTCATCCTTACTTGTGGGAACCAATACCAAAGCTTTAGGACACGGATGAAGGGAGGGAGCAAATCAGGTCACCTAAATGGAAGGCACCACGGCTTGCAAAACCTTTCTCCCAAAAATAGCCTCAGAAGAAGCAAAAGTATCAAACTTGTAAAATTTGGTAAAAGTGTGCAGTGAAGACCAAGTCGCTGCCCTACATATCTGATCAACAGAAGCCTCGTTCTTGAAGGCCCATGTGGAAGCCACAGCCCTAGTGGAATGAGCTGTGATTCTTTCGGGATGCTGCCGTCCGGCAGTCTCGTAAGCCAATCTGATGATGCTTTTAATCCAAAAAGAGAGAGAGGTAGAAGTTGCTTTTTGACCTCTCCTTTTACCGGAATAAACAACAAACAAGGAAGATGTTTGTCTAAAATCCTTTGTAGCATCTAAATAGAATTTTAGAGCGCGAACAACATCCAAATTGTGCAACAAACGTTCCTTCTTTGAAACTGGTTTCGGACACAGAGAAGGTACGATAATCTCCTGGTTAATGTTTTTGTTAGAAACAACTTTTGGAAGAAAACCAGGTTTAGTACGTAAAACCACCTTATCTGCATGGAACACCAGATAAGGAGGAGAACACTGCAGAGCAGATAATTCTGAAACTCTTCTAGCAGAAGAAATTGCAACTAAAAACAAAACTTTCCAAGATAATAACTTAATATCAACGGAATGTAAGGGTTCAAACGGAACCCCCTGAAGAACTGAAAGAACTAAATTGAGACTCCAAGGAGGAGTCAAAGGTTTGTAAACAGGCTTAATTCTAACCAGAGCCTGAACAAAGGCTTGAACATCTGGCACAGCTGCCAGCTTTTTGTGAAGTAACACAGACAAGGCAGAAATCTGTCCCTTCAGGGAACTTGCAGATAATCCTTTTTCCAATCCTTCTTGAAGGAAGGATAGAATCTTAGGAATCTTAACCTTGTCCCAAGGGAATCCTTTAGATTCACACCAACAGATATATTTTTTCCAAATTTTGTGGTAAATCTTTCTAGTTACAGGCTTTCTGGCCTGAACAAGAGTATCGATAACAGAATCTGAGAACCCTCGCTTCGATAAGATCAAGCGTTCAATCTCCAAGCAGTCAGCTGGAGTGAAACCAGATTCGGATGTTCGAACGGACCCTGAACAAGAAGGTCTCGTCTCAAAGGTAGCTTCCAAGGTGGAGCCGATGACATATTCACCAGATCTGCATACCAAGTCCTGCGTGGCCACGCAGGAGCTATCAAGATCACCGACGCCCTCTCCTGATTGATCCTGGCTACCAGCCTGGGGATGAGAGGAAACGGCGGGAACACATAAGCTAGTTTGAAGGTCCAAGGTGCTACTAGTGCATCCACTAGAGCCGCCTTGGGATCCCTGGATCTGGACCCGTAGCAAGGAACTTTGAAGTTCTGACGAGAGGCCATCAGATCCATGTCTGGAATGCCCCACAGCTGAGTGACTTGGGCAAAGATTTCCGGATGGAGTTCCCACTCCCCCGGATGCAATGTCTGACGACTCAGAAAATCCGCTTCCCAATTTTCCACTCCTGGGATGTGGATAGCAGACAGGTGGCAGGAGTGAGACTCCGCCCATAGAATGATTTTGGTCACTTCTTCCATCGCTAGGGAACTCCTTGTTCCCCCCTGATGGTTGATGTACGCAACAGTTGTCATGTTGTCTGATTGAAACCGTATGAACTTGGCCCTCGCTAGCTGAGGCCAAGCCTTGAGAGCATTGAATATCGCTCTCAGTTCCAGAATATTGATCGGTAGAAGAGATTCTTCCCGAGACCAAAGACCCTGAGCTTTCAGGGATCCCCAGACCGCGCCCCAGCCCATCAGACTGGCGTCGGTCGTGACAATGACCCACTCTGGTCTGCGGAATGTCATCCCTTGTGACAGGTTGTCCAGGGACAGCCACCAACGGAGTGAGTCTCTGGTCCTCTGATTTACTTGTATCTTCGGAGACAAGTCTGTATAGTCCCCATTCCACTGACTGAGCATGCACAGTTGTAATGGTCTTAGATGAATGCGCGCAAAAGGAACTATGTCCATTGCCGCTACCATCAAACCGATCACTTCCATGCACTGCGCTATGGAAGGAAGAGGAACGGAATGAAGTATCCGACAAGAGTCTAGAAGTTTTGTTTTTCTGGCCTCTGTCAGAAAAATCCTCATTTCTAAGGAGTCTATTATTGTTCCCAAGAAGGGAACCCTTGTTGACGGAGATAGAGAACTCTTTTCCACGTTCACTTTCCATCCGTGAGATCTGAGAAAGGCCAGGACAATGTCCGTGTGAGCCTTTGCTTGAAGAAGGGACGACGCTTGAATCAGAATGTCGTCCAAGTAAGGTACTACAGCAATGCCCCTTGGTCTTAGCACAGCTAGAAGGGACCCTAGTACCTTTGTGAAAATCCTTGGAGCAGTGGCTAATCCGAAAGGAAGCGCCACGAACTGGTAATGCTTGTCCAGGAATGCGAACCTTAGGAACCGATGATGTTCCTTGTGGATAGGAATATGTAGATACGCATCCTTTAAATCCACCGTGGTCATGAATTGACCTTCCTGGATGGAAGGAAGAATAGTTCGAATGGTTTCCATCTTGAACGATGGAACCTTGAGAAACTTGTTTAAGATCTTGAGATCTAAGATTGGTCTGAACGTTCCCTCTTTTTTGGGAACTATGAACAGATTGGAGTAGAACCCCATCCCTTGTTCTCTTAATGGAACAGGATGAATCACTCCCATTTTTAACAGGTCTTCTACACAATGTAAGAATGCTTGTCTTTTTATGTGGTCTGAAGACAACTGAGACCTGTGGAACCTCCCCCTTGGGGGAAGCCCCTTGAATTCCAGAAGATAACCTTGGGAGACTATTTCTAGCGCCCAAGGATCCAGAACATCTCTTGCCCAAGCCTGAGCGAAGAGAGAGAGTCTGCCCCCCACCAGATCCGGTCCCGGATCGGGGGCCAACATTTCATGCTGTCTTGGTAGCAGTGGCAGGTTTCTTGGCCTGCTTTCCCTTGTTCCAGCCTTGCATTGGTCTCCAAGCTGGCTTGGCTTGAGAAGTATTACCCTCTTGCTTAGAGGACGTAGCACTTTGGGCTGGTCCGTTTCTACGAAAGGGACGAAAATTAGGTTTATTTTTTGCCTTAAAAGGCCGATCCTGAGGAAGGGCGTGGCCCTTACCCCCAGTGATATCAGAGATAATCTCTTTCAAGTCAGGGCCAAACAGCGTTTTCCCCTTGAAAGGAATGTTAAGTAGCTTGTTCTTGGAAGACGCATCAGCTGACCAAGATTTCAACCAAAGCGCTCTGCGCGCCACAATAGCAAACCCAGAATTCTTAGCCGCTAACCTAGCCAATTGCAAAGTGGCGTCTAGGGTGAAAGAATTAGCCAATTTGAGAGCATTGATTCTGTCCATAATCTCCTCATAAGGAGGAGAATCACTATCGACCGCCTTTATCAGCTCATCGAACCAGAAACATGCGGCTGTAGCGACAGGGACAATGCATGAAATTGGTTGTAGAAGGTAACCCTGCTGAACAAACATCTTTTTAAGTAAACCTTCTAATTTTTTATCCATAGGATCTTTGAAAGCACAACTATCCTCTATGGGTATAGTGGTGCGTTTGTTTAAAGTGGAAACCGCTCCCTCGACCTTGGGGACTGTCTGCCATAAGTCCTTTCTGGGGTCGACCATAGGAAACAATTTTTTAAATATGGGGGGAGGGACGAAAGGAATACCGGGCCTTTCCCATTCTTTATTAACAATGTCCGCCACCCGCTTGGGTATAGGAAAAGCTTCTGGGAGCCCCGGGACCTCTAGGAACTTGTCCATTTTACATAGTTTCTCTGGGATGACCAACTTGTCACAATCATCCAGAGTGGATAATACCTCCTTAAGCAGAATGCGGAGATGTTCCAACTTAAATTTAAACGTAATCACATCAGGTTCAGCTTGTTGAGAAATGTTCCCTGAATCAGTAATTTCTCCCTCAGACAAAACCTCCCTGGCCCCATCAGACTGGGTTAGGGGCCCTTCAGAACCATTATTATCAGCGACGTCATGCTCTTCAGTATCTAAAACAGAGCAGTCGCGCTTACGCTGATAAGTGTTCATTTTGGCTAAAATGTTTTTGACAGAATTATCCATTACAGCCGTTAATTGTTGCATAGTAAGGAGTATTGGCGCGCTAGATGTACTAGGGGCCTCCTGAGTGGGCAAGACTCGTGTAGACGAAGGAGGGAATGATGCAGTACCATGCTTACTCCCCTCACTTGAGGAATCATCTTGGGCATCATTGTCATTGTCACATAAATCACATTTATTTAAATGAATAGGAATTCTGGCTTCCCCACATTCAGAACACAGTCTATCTGGTAGTTCAGACATGTTAAACAGGCATAAACTTGATAACAAAGTACAAAAAACGTTTTAAAATAAAACCGTTACTGTCACTTTAAATTTTAAACTGAACACACTTTATTACTGCAATTGCGAAAAAACATGAAGGAATTGTTCAAAATTCACCAAATTTTCACCACAGTGTCTTAAAGCCTTAAAAGTATTGCACACCAAATTTGGAAGCTTTAACCCTTAAAATAACGGAACCGGAGCCGTTTTTAACTTTAACCCCTTTACAGTCCCTGGTATCTGCTTTGCTGAGACCCAACCAAGCCCAAAGGGGAATACGATACCAAATGACGCCTTCAGAAAGTCTTTTCTAAGTATCAGAGCTCCTCTCACATGCGACTGCATGTCATGCCTCTCAAAAACAAGTGCGCAACACCGGCAGTGCCTGCCGATATTATTATATCAAAATACCCAGATTAAATGATTCCTCAAGGCTAAATATGTGTTAATAATGAATCGATTTAGCCCAGAAAAAGTCTACAGTCTTAATAAGCCCTTGTGAAGCCCTTATTTACGATCTTAATAAACATGGCTTACCGGATCCCATAGGGAAAATGACAGCTTCCAGCATTACATCGTCTTGTTAGAATGTGTCATACCTCAAGCAGCAAGAGACTGCTCACTGTTCCCCCAACTGAAGTTAATTGCTCTCAACAGTCCTGTGTGGAACAGCCATGGATTTTAGTGACGGTTGCTAAAATCATTTTCCTCATACAAACAGAAATCTTCATCTCTTTTCTGTTTCTGAGTAAATAGTACATACCAGCACTATTTCAAAATAACAAACTCTTGATTGAATAATAAAAACTACAGTTAAACACTAAAAAACTCTAAGCCATCTCCGTGGAGATGTTGCCTGTACAACGGCAAAGAGAATGACTGGGGTAGGCGGAGCCTAGGAGGGATCATGTGACCAGCTTTGCTGGGCTCTTTGCCATTTCCTGTTGGGGAAGAGAATATCCCACAAGTAAGGATGACGCCGTGGACCGGACACACCTATGTTGGAGAAAGGTAAGTTTTTTGTCACAACAGGAGTGAAATGTAAATTTTGATGAATTAAAGTGCCCCTGTTTTTAATCAAAGTTTTAAAAACCGGGCACTTAAACATCAAAATTTACATTCACTTTAAATAGGAATAATTTATTAAAGTATAGTGTAGTCTTAGGTGTAATTGTAACTTAGGTTAGTTTTTATTTTACAGGTTAATTTCTCTTTATTTTAGCTAGGCAAGCTATTAAATAGTTTATAACTTGAAATTTGCCTGTAAAATAAAAATAAATCCTAAGATAGCTACAATATAATTATTATTTATATTGTAGCTATATTAGGGTTTATTTTAAAGGTAAGTATTTAGTTTTAAATAGGATTAATTTAGTTCATAATAGAAATATTATTTAGATTTATTTAATTAATATTTAAGCTAGGGGGTGTTAGGGTTAGTGTTAGACTTAGGTTTAGGGGTTAATAATTTTATTACAGTGGCGGAGGTGTAGTGGGGGGCAGGATAGGGGTTAATAAATTTATTATAGGTGGCGACGGTGTAGTGGGGGGCAGGATAGGGGTTAATAAATGTATTATAGGTGGCGACGATGTAGGGGGGGCAGGATAGGGGTTAATAAATTTAATATAGGTTGCGGCGGGGTCAGGGAGCGGCGGTTTAGGGGTTAAACTATTTATTTAGTTGCGGCGAGGTGCGGGATCAGCAGGATAGGGGTTAATAACTTTATTATTGAGGGTGACGGTATAGGGGGGGCAGGATAGAGGTTACTAGGTATAATGTAGGTGGCAGCGGTGTCCGGGAGCAGCGGTTTAGGGGTTAATACATTTATAAGAGTTGCGTCTAGTTGGGTCTAGGAGTGGCGGTTTAGGGGTTAGTAACTTTATTTAGTTGCGGGAGGCTCCAGGGGCGCCGGTATAGGGGGTAGAACAGTGTAGTCAGTGTGGGTGCTTAGTGACAGGCTAGC
Source organism: Bombina bombina (assembly GCF_027579735.1). Classification (NCBI taxonomy): domain Eukaryota; kingdom Metazoa; phylum Chordata; class Amphibia; order Anura; family Bombinatoridae; genus Bombina; species Bombina bombina. Next base: position 566,304,619 of record NC_069500.1, on the reverse strand, counting down.
AAGAAAGCTGTAAAAAAGCCAAAGAGCAGCGAGATCGTATGAGTGATAACTCTCACAGTCCGCTACTCATCGCCCCATACTTGGTGCACAGATTTTTGACAGATTTTTTGATAACTTAGGCAAATTTTTGCAGGTCCGCGGTGGAGATGTGAGGCGAGCTTAGGCGGGCGTATTGGGCCGACAAAGGCAGGAAAAGTAGACACGTTGATAACTAGGCCCCTTTATCTGTTTAATCTGTTTACCGTTATTAAACACATATGGCCTTATGATCAAAAACTTGGTATGCAAGAAAAATCTTCAGGAGCTTTTTTTTTTAAAAAAAAAATCATTATATTGTAACATGTGTGTCTCTCCACATCAAGAATCCTGCATAGCGAGATAAACAGCTCTCAAGCTAAAAGGTGCCTTTCTAAAATGATTTGAGGGACCTCGCAGTACTGACAAGACTTCTTAGACAATGTTGCCAGACCAGAGATATTTGGATCATCTGGCACTCAGTTTCAGCATTAACCCTTTGAGTGCTAAGCACTTTCCCACCTGGGTGCTAATATTTTCTAAGTTTTTTTTCCATTTATTTAATTTTTGAAAAAACATTTTTTAACTTGTTTTATTGTTTTTACAACAGTGGGTCTTGGGGGTCTGTAGCTGCTTAGATGCCTGAGATACAGGCTTCTAAGCAGCATGCCCCCTCCTCCTATACTTAACATAGTTAAGTATAAATAAAGTTGCACGGTGACGTCATCATGTTATTGCGCGTGACGTCACCGTGCATCACGTGAAGCCGGGGTAGGAGCTGTTAGGAGCCCCCAGATCTCCCTCAAGGTGGGAGAGTGCTCATGACGGCTCTGAGCCGTCATTAGCACCAGAGTGAGAAACTCGGTGACGGCTCAGAGTCGTCATTAGCGCTCAAAGGGTTAATAATGCAAGAATTGTAATCTCTAACAAATGAATGTGCAATGAATGTCCCTCTTACTCTGAATAAGGGAGAACAGCAGACATAGTATAACCTGGAGCCTTACCTAAATCTGCCATTGTAGACAAATGAGCCACACAAATGATCCTGCTTTCTTACCTTTTAAATTTAAATCATTATTTATTAGCTGAGCCTGCTTGTCAGCCTCAGGCTCTGCTTCATTTCCTTCATCCCCATTGTAGTCATTTTGATTTTCTTGTTCTTCCTGCTCATCCTGGTTTATATCTTAAAGAAAAAAAGTTAAATAAACACATGCTAATTAATAGCATTTAAAGGGACAGTCTAGTCAAAATTAAACATTCATTATTCAGACTTGTAATTTTAATCAACTTTCCAATTTAGTTTTATCATCAAACTTGCTTTGTTCTCTTGGTATTCTTAGTTGAAACTAAACCTAGGTAGGCTCATATGCTAATTTCTAAGCCCATAAGGGCTGCCTCTTATCACATGCTGTTTTAAATTGCTTTTCACAATAAGAGACTGAAAGTACACATGGGCCATATAGATAACACTGTGTTAACTCCCGGGGAGTTATTTAAGGTTTAGCAAAACACAATTCTAAATGCAAGTCAATAGATAATAAACAGTCACAGTCATGTGATCAGGGGGCTGGAAGAAGGTTCCTAGATACAAGGTAATCACAGAGGTAAAAAATATAATAATATAACTGTGTTGGTTATGCAAAACTGGGGAATGGGTAATAAAGGGACAATGTAACTTTTAAAACAATAACAATTCTATGGTAGACTGTCCCTTTAAATGTCTTTTTTCCCTTCCAAATTCTTCTGCATATCTAAAACCATAGAATTTTCTGTTTGTTATCTTATTATCTCTGCTGAAGCTAAACAATGGAGATCCTGGGGCGCGATCCGATATAGATCGCAGTTTGCGGCGCAAGCGAGGGAACCGGCGTCGCCCGCAGTTTCAGCTCGCAACTCGAGCTATCCCATATAGGTCGCCGTCAGATGCTAACGTGCCGTAAGTCGGATAAACCAGCGATGTCCAGAAATCTGCGTAAGTACAAATTTCTGGCATCGCCAGTGACTTGCGGCACGTTAGAAACTGCCGGCGCCTATAAAACCTGACTAAAGTCTAAAACACCCGCACTGTCTAACACGCCTCCCTAACATAGCCCACACTGTCTAACACGCCTCCCTAACATAGCCCGCACTGTCTAACCCTCTATCCGCTATCCCCCCTCACTATCCTAACAATAAAAAAGCTATTAACCCCTAAACCGCCGCTCCCGTACCCCGCCGCAACCTAATAAAGTTATTAACCCCTAAACCGCCGCTCCCGTACCCCGCCGCCAGCTATATTATATCTATAACCCCCTAAAGTGAGCCCCTAACACCGCCGCCATCTATATTAAAATTATTAACCCCTAATGTAAGCCCCTTACACCGCCGCCATCTCTATTAAAATGATTAACCCCTAATTTAATCTACCTACCCCGCCGCCAGCTATATTATCTATATTAACCCTAAGTATATTATAGTTAATATAGGTATTACATTATATATATTAACTATATTAACCCTAATTATATTAGGGTTAATATAGTTAATATAGTTACTATAGTATTTATATTAACTATATTAACTCTATCTAACCCTAACACCCCTAACTAAATTTATATTAAATTAATCTAATTCATTTATAAACTAAAATATTCCTATTTAAATCTAAATACTTACCTATAAAATAAACCCTAAGATAGCTACAATATAATTAATAATTACATTGTAGCTATGTTAGGGTTAATATTTATTTTACAGGTAAATTGTTAATTATTTTAACTAGGTATAATAGATATTAAATAGTTATTAACTATTTAATATCTACCTAGTTAAAATAATTACCCAATTACCTGTAAAATAAATCCTAACCTAAGTTACAAATACACCTACACTATCAATAAATTTAATAAACTACAAAAATCTTTCTAAAAATACAATTAAATTAACTAAACTAAATTACAAAAACAAACAAACACTAAATTACAAAAAATAAAAAAAGATTACAAGATATTTAAGCTAATTACACCTATTCTAAGCCCCCTAATAAAATAATAAACCCCCAAAATAAAAAAAATTCCCTGCCCTATTCTAAATTAAACAAATTTCAAAGCTCTTTACCTTACCAGCCCTTAAAGGGGCCTTTTGTGGGGCATGCCCCAAAGAATTCAGCTCTTTTGCATACAACAAATACAATCCCCCCCCCCCATTACAACCCACCACCCACATACCCCTATTCTAAAACCACCCAAACCCCCCTTAAAAAAGCCTAACACTACCCCCCTGAAGATCTCCCTACCTTGTCTTCACCACACCGGGCCGAACTCCTGATCCGATCCGGGCGATGTCTTCCTCCAAGCGGCAAAGAAGAATTCTTCCTCCGGCGATGTCTTCCTCCAAGCGGCAAAGAAGAATTCTTCCTCCGGCGACGTCTTCCTCCAAGCGGCAGCAAAGTCTTCATTCTTCCGGCGGCATCTTCAATCTTCTTTCTTCGCTCCGCCGCGGAGCATCCATCCTGGCCGACTGCTGTACTTGGAATGAGGTACCTTTAAATGACGTCATCCAAGATGGCGTCCGCCGAATTCCGATTGGCTGATAGGATTCTATCAGCCAATCGGAATTAAGTTAGAAAAATCTGATTGGCTGATTGAATCAGCCAATCAGATTCAAGTTCAATCCGATTGGCTGATCCGAACAGCCAATCAGATTGAGCTCGCATTCTATTGGCTGATCGGAACAGCCAATAGAATGCGAGCTCAATCTGATTGGCTGATTGGATCAGTCAATCGGATTGAACTTGAATCTGATTGGCTGATTCAATCAGCCAATCAGATTTTTCTAACTTAATTCCGATTGGCTGATAGAATCCTATCAGCCAATCGGAATTCGGCGGATGCCATCTTGGATGACGTCATTTAAAGGTACCTCATTCCAAGTACAGCAGTCGGCCAGGATGGATGCTCCGCGGCGGCGGAGCGAAGAAAGAAGATTGAAGATGCCGCCGGAAGAATGAAGACTTTGCTGCCGCTTGGAGGAAGACGTCGCCGGAGGAAGAATTCTTCTTTGCCTCTTGGAGGAAGACATCGCCGGAGGAAGAATTCTTCTTTGCCGCTTGGAGGAAGACATCGCCCGGATCGGATCAGGAGTTCGGCCCGGTGTGGTGAAGACAAGGTAGGGAGATCTTCAGGGGGGTAGTGTTAGGCTTTTTTAAGGGGGGTTTGGGTGGTTTTAGAATAGGGGTATGTGGGTGGTGGGTTGTAATGGGGGGGGGGGATTGTATTTGTTGTATGCAAAAGAGCTGAATTCTTTGGGGCATGCCCCACAAAAGGCCCTTTTAAGGGCTGGTAAGGTAAAGAGCTTTGAAATTTGTTTAATTTAGAATAGGGCAGGGAATTTTTTTTATTTTGGGGGTTTATTATTTTATTAGGGGGCTTAGAATAGGTGTAATTAGCTTAAATATCTTGTAATCTTTTTTTTATTTTTTGTAATTTAGTGTTTGTTTTTTTTTGTAATTTAGTTTAGTTAATTTAATTGTATTTTTAGATAGATGTTTGTAGTTTATTAAATTTATTGATAGTGTAGGTGTATTTGTAACTTAGGTTAGGATTTATTTTACAGGTAATTGGGTAATTATTTTAACTAGGTAGATATTAAATAGTTAATAACTATTTAATATCTATTATACCTAGTTAAAATAATTAACAATTTACCTGTAAAATAAATATTAACCCTAACATAGCTACAATGTAATTATTAATTATATTGTAGCTATCTTAGGGTTTATTTTATAGGTAAGTATTTAGATTTAAATAGGAATATTTTAGTTTATAAATGAATTAGATTAATTTAATATAAATTTAGTTAGGGGTGTTAGGGTTAGATAGAGTTAATATAGTTAATATAAATACTATAGTAACTATATTAACTATATTAACCCTAATATAATTAGGGTTAATATAGTTAATATATATAATGTAATACCTATATTAACTATAATATACTTAGGGTTAATATAGATAATATAGCTGGCGGCGGGGTAGGTAGATTAAATTAGGGGTTAATCATTTTAATAGAGATGGCGGCGGTGTAAGGGGCTTACATTAGGGGTTAATAATATTAATATAGCTGGCGGCGGTATAGGGGGATTAGATTAGGGGTTAATAATTTTTATATAGGTGGCGGCGGTGTAAGGGGTCAGATTAGGGGATAGATAAGGTAGATGGCGGCGGTTTTAGAGGCTCACAGTAGGGGGTTAGTTTATGTAGATGGCGGCGGGGTCCGGGAGCGGCGGTTTAGGGGGTAATAACTTTATTAGGGATTTCGGAGGGGGGGGGGGGGTCGCGGTTGACAGGGAGATAGACATTGCGCATGCGTTAGGTGTTAGGTTTATTTTAGCAGATCGCGGTTGACAGGGAGATAGACATTGCGCATGCGTTAGGTGTTAGGTTTATTTTAGCACATCGCGGTTGACAGGGAGATAGACATTGCGCATGCGTTAGGTGTTAGGTTTATTTTAGCAGATTGCGGTTGACAGGGAGATAGACATTGCGCATGCGTTAGGTGTTAGGTTTATTTTAGCAGCCAGTTTAGGAAGTTACGGGGCTCCAATAGTCAGCGTAAGGCTTCTTACGGCTGCTTTTTGTGGCGAGGTGAAAATGGAGTAAGTTTTCTCCATTTTCGCCACGTAAGTCCTTACGCTGCATATTGGATACCAAACTGCGCGGGTTTGGTATACCTGCCTATGGCCCAAAAAACTGCGGGCGACGGCAGAAATATACGGGCGTAACTTCTAGGTTACGCCGTATATGTGATACCAAACCCGCGCAAATATTGGCGTCGCCGGCTTTTGCGGGCGACGATTTATATCGGATCGACCCCCTGGTAACCTAATTACAGCAGCAAGCCATGCGTAGATAACAAAGGCTTACACACCCACCTCCCCAAAAGCTTAATTGCACTTTCATTAAAGGGACACTGTACCCAAATTTTTCTTTTGTGATTCAGATAGAGCATGCAATTTTAAGCAACTTTCTAATTTACTTCTATTATCAATTTTTCTTCGTTCTCTTGATATCTTTATTTGAAAAAGAAGGCATCTAAGCTGAGGAGCCAGCAAATTTGTGGTTCAGAACCATGGACAGCAATTGTTTATTGGTGCTGCCCAATCAGCAAGGACAACCCAGGTTGTTCACCAAAAATGGGCCGGCATCTAAACTTAAATTCTTGCTTTTCAAATAAACATACCAAGAGAATGAAGAAAATTTGATAATAGGAGTACATTAGAAAGTTGCTTCAAATTGCATGCTCTATCTGAATCACAAAAGAAAAAATTTGGGTACAGTGTCCCTTTAAATTGCCTGACATATATGGAAGACCAGCTTTTTTAGATCACCATTGCTGCAGCATGTTACATAAGAATGTATGAATGTTTACTGGGATAAAGCATCATATGACAATTTATACTAACTGCTAGGGCAGTAATCACCTAAATTTAGATGATTTGTTTCTGGGCTCAGATAATAAATGCAAATTGAAAACAGTTATTAATTAAATTGGACCCCAGTACTACCAACAGCCCACTGGCCCACATGCCTTGCTATGTGGCATGATGGGAATTGTATTTCCCAGCCACAACTTAGAACATAATAACTGTTAACTGCTTTTATTATTGCAATTAGATTGTTTGCATAGATGAGCAATTAGAAGGGACCCCACCGTATCTTTCTGAGGGTATTTAAAGAGATCTGTTTAGCTCTGTTTCTTAGCAAAAGGATCAAGCTAAGAAGGATCAAATAATTAAGGATATTTGAGTTATTTCAGGAGTAATTCAGTAGTAAAGAATACTTTTATTTTTCTTATTGTTAAATTGTTGCATAGTTTAAATGTCTCAGATACGGTGCAATGGGTGTTTTGCACTTTTTAACCGTGCTACTTTTTGGAGATTTAGGGGCTGTCCTGTTGTAAGCAGTTTTCCCTCTTATGGGAAGAAATAGCTAAACGTCATGCTAAGGTAAGTAACATACCTGTTACCTCTACAAAGCTGCCTCAAAAAGAAGCCACTCTACCCCAGAGATTAGCAGGGAGAGGCAGATAGATCACTGTAGGCTCTGGGAGAATTAGAACAGTAGACCAGAAGCATTGCCCACAACCTCTGCCATTGCAAAACTCCTTTGCTGCTCTTGCCGAACACACTTGTGATGAGGAGATTGCTGTTTCTGAGCCATCTGAAGCTGTAACAGGTCATTCAAATCTATTGGTACCTGATTCTCCAGGTAATGTAACACAGGAAAGAACTGCAGAAGTGTGTTTGAGGAAAAGACTGTTAGTGGGTGACTATTTTGAGGAATGTGTATTTAGGTGAAAGTAAAGCAGAAGTAAGGGAGGTTAGATGTCTTCCAGGAGCTACTGCTCACAAGGATACGAATCATATTTTGAAAATTGTTAAGGCAGCAGGAAAGGGAAGTGAGTTAGATGTGATTGTTTAGGAACAAATGATCTGGCTAGTAATCATGTTGCTGCTGTTCAGAAAGAGTTTTGTGACCTAGGTAATCATTTAGAGAATGTGGTATCAACTCTATCATTTTCTGCTATTTTACCTGTGTATGGCCAGGAAGCAGGAAAGATGGAGCGGATAACAACATTTAATTCTTAGTTAGTTAAGTGGTGCAGGGAACGAGGATTTGGTTTTATTGGCCATTATAGCTCTGTTTGGCAAGATACTAGGTTATTTAGGAGAGATGGCTTGCATTTGGATGTTAAAGGTATCTGGGAGAGGAGTTCAAATGCTTTATTAGAAATCATTTAGACTAATAAAGGGGGGTAGCATTAATATATCCACCTGCCCCCCACAGCATGCCAAAACTGTTAGTCCAAGTAACAATTCTAGAAATTCTAGTAGAAAAATTATTTGTGCCATGAGCACAAATGCTTGCAGCTTAGGAAATAAATAACCTGAACTCATTTCAATAATGACTAGGGACAACTTGGAATTAGTAGCTATAGCAGAAACATGGTACAATGATTTGCATGACTGGGACATAGTCATACCTGGATACAGGTTATTTAAAAAAGAACAGAGTAGGAAAGAAAGGTGGAGGAGTTGCTCTGTATGTAAATGAAAATATAAAGGTTATTGAAGTCGTAGGAACTAATGACGAGGTGGAAAGTATTTGGGTGACTTTGAAAATTTTAGATAAAAACAGAATTTATGTTTACCTGATAAATTACTTTCTCCAACGGTGTGTCCGGTCCACGGCGTCATCCTTACTTGTGGGATATTCTCTTCCCCAACAGGAAATGGCAAAGAGCCCAGCAAAGCTGGTCACATGATCCCTCCTAGGCTCCGCCTACCCCAGTCATTCGACCGACGTTAAGGAGGAATATTTGCATAGGAGAAACCATATGGTACCGTGGTGACTGTAGTTAAAGAAAATAAATTATCAGACCTGATTAAAAAAACCAGGGCGGGCCGTGGACCGGACACACCGTTGGAGAAAGTAATTTATCAGGTAAACATAAATTCTGTTTTCTCCAACATAGGTGTGTCCGGTCCACGGCGTCATCCTTACTTGTGGGAACCAATACCAAAGCTTTAGGACACGGATGAAGGGAGGGAGCAAATCAGGTCACCTAAATGGAAGGCACCACGGCTTGCAAAACCTTTCTCCCAAAAATAGCCTCAGAAGAAGCAAAAGTATCAAACTTGTAAAATTTGGTAAAAGTGTGCAGTGAAGACCAAGTCGCTGCCCTACATATCTGATCAACAGAAGCCTCGTTCTTGAAGGCCCATGTGGAAGCCACAGCCCTAGTGGAATGAGCTGTGATTCTTTCGGGAGGCTGCCGTCCGGCAGTCTCGTAAGCCAATCTGATGATGCTTTTAATCCAAAAAGAGAGAGAGGTAGAAGTTGCTTTTTGACCTCTCCTTTTACCGGAATAAACAACAAACAAGGAAGATGTTTGTCTAAAATCCTTTGTAGCATCTAAATAGAATTTTAGAGCGCGAACAACATCCAAATTGTGCAACAAACGTTCCTTCTTCGAAACTGGTTTCGGACACAGAGAAGGTACGATAATCTCCTGGTTAATGTTTTTGTTAGAAACAACTTTTGGAAGAAAACCAGGTTTAGTACGTAAAACCACCTTATCTGCATGGAACACCAGATAAGGAGGAGAACACTGCAGAGCAGATAATTCTGAAACTCTTCTCAAAAACAAGTGCGCCACACCGGCGCGAAAATGAGGCTCTGCCTATGCTTTGGGAAAGCCCCTAAGAATAAGGTGTCTAAAACAGTGCCTGCCGATATTATTATATCAAAATACCCAGATAAAATGATTCCTCAAGGCTAAATATGTGTTAATAATGAATCGATTTAGCCCAGAAAAAGTCTACAGTCTTAATAAGCCCTTGTGAAGCCCTTATTTACAATCGTAATAAACATGGCTTACCGGATCCCATAGGGAAAATGACAGCTTCCAGCATTACATCGTCTTGTTAGAATGTGTCATACCTCAAGCAGCAAGAGACTGCTCACTGTTCCCCCAACTGAAGTTAATTGCTCTCAACAGTCCTGTGTGGAACAGCCATGGATTTTAGTGACGGTTGCTAAAATCATTTTCCTCATACAAACAGAAATCTTCATCTCTTTTCTGTTTCTGAGTAAATAGTACATGCCAGCACTATTTCAAAATAACAAACTCTTGATTGAATAATAAAAAACATAATTTATGCTTACCTGATAAATTCCTTTCTTCTGTTGTGTGATCAGTCCACGGGTCATCATTACTTCTGGGATATTATCTGCTCCCCTACAGGAAGTGCAAGAGGATTCACCCAGCAGAGTTGCTATATAGCTCCTCCCCTCTACGTCACCTCCAGTCATTCGACCAAAGACCAACGAGAAAGGAGAAACCAAGGGTGTAGTGGTGACTGAATTATAATTTAAAAAATATGTACCTGCCTTAAAAAACAGGGCGGGCCGTGGACTGATCACACAACAGAAGAAAGGAATTTATCAGGTAAGCATAAATTATGTTTTCTTCTGTTATGTGTGATCAGTCCACGGGTCATCATTACTTCTGGGATACCAATACCAAAGCAAAAGTACACGGATGACGGGAGGGATAGGCAGGCTCATTATACAGAAGGAACCACTGCCTGAAGAACCTTTCTCCCAAAAATAGCCTCCGAAGAAGCAAAAGTGTCAAATTTGTAAAATTTGGAAAAAGTATGAAGCGAAGACCAAGTTGCAGCCTTGCAAATCTGTTCAACAGAGGCCTCATTCTTAAAGGCCCAAGTGGAAGCCACAGCTCTAGTGGAATGAGCTGTAATTCTTTCAGGAGGCTGCTGTCCAGCAGTCTCATAGGCTAAACGTATTATGCTACGAAGCCAAAAAGAGAGAGAGGTAGCAGAAGCTTTTTGACCTCTCCTCTGTCCAGAATAAACGACAAACAGGGAAGAAGTTTGGCGAAAATCTTTAGTTGCCTGCAAGTAGAACTTGAGGGCACGAACTACATCCAGATTGTGTAGAAGACGTTCCTTCTTTGAAGAAGGATTTGGACACAAGGATGGAACAACAATCTCTTGATTGATGTTCCTGTTAGTGACTACCTTAGGTAAGAACCCAGGTTTAGTACGCAGAACTACCTTGTCTGAGTGAAAGATCAGATAAGGAGAATCACAATGTAGGGCTGATAACTCAGAGACTCTTCGAGCCGAGGAAATAGCCATTAAAAATAGAACTTTCCAAGATAACAATTTTATATCAATGGAATGAAGGGGTTCAAACAGAACACCCTGTAAAACGTTAAGAACTAAGTTTAAACTCCATGGCGGAGCAACAGTTTTAAACACAGGCTTGATCCTAGTTAAAGCCTGACAAAAGGCCTGGATGTCTGAATGTTCTGACAGACGCCTGTGTAACAAGATGGACAGAGCTGAGATCTGTCCCTTTAATGAGCTAGCCGATAAACCCTTTTCTAAACCTTCTTGTAGAAAAGACAATATCCTAGGAATCCTAACCTTACTCCAGGAGTAATCTTTGGATTCACACCAGTATAGGTATTTACGCCATATTTTATGGTAAATCTTTCTGGTAACAGGCTTCCTAGCCTGTATCAGGGTATCAATAACCGACTCAGAAAAACCACGTTTTGATAAAATCAAGCGTTCAATTTCCAAGCAGTCAGCTTCAGAGAAGTTAGACTTTGATGTTTGAATGGACCCTGAATCAGAAGGTCCTGTCTTAGAGGTAGAGACCAAGGCGGACAGGATGACATGTCCACTAGATCTGCATACCAAGTCCTGCGCGGCCATGCAGGCGCTATTAGAATCACTGATGCTCTCTCCTGTTTGATTTTGGCAATCAATCGAGGAAGCAGTGGGAAGGGTGGAAACACATAAGCCATCCTGAAGTTCCAAGGTGCTGTCAAAGCATCTATCAGAACCGCTCCCGGATCCCTGGATCTGGATCCGTAGCGAGGAAGTTTGGCGTTCTGGCAAGACGCCATGAGATCTATCTCTGGTTTGCCCCAACGTTGAAGTATTTGGGCAAAGACCTCCGGATGAAGTTCCCACTCCCCCGGATGAAGAGTCTGGCGACTCAAGAAATCCGCCTCCCAGTTCTCCACTCCCGGGATGTGGATTGCTGACAGGTGGCAAGAGTGAGACTCTGCCCAGCGAATTATCTTTGATACTTCTATCATTGCTAGGGAGCTTCTTGTCCCTCCTTGATGGTTGATGTAAGCTACAGTCGTGATGTTGTCCGACTGAAACCTGATGAACCCCCGAGTCTTTAACTGGGGCCAAGCTAGAAGGGCATTGAGAACTGCTCTCAATTCCAGAATGTTTATTGGCAGGAGACTTTCCTCCTGACTCCATTGTCCCTGAGCCTTCAGAGAATTCCAGACAGCGCCCCAACCTAGAAGGCTGGCGTCTGTTGTTACAATTGTCCAGTCCGGCCTGCTGAACGGCATCCCCCTGGACAGATGTGGCCGAGAAAGCCACCATAGAAGAGAGTTTCTGGTCTCTTGATCCAGATTCAGAGTGGGGGACAAATCTGAGTAATCCCCATTCCACTGACTCAGCATGCACAATTGCAGCGGTCTGAGATGTAGGCGTGCAAAGGGAACTATGTCCATTGCTGCTACCATTAAGCCGATCACCTCCATGCATTGAGCTACTGACGGGAGTTGAATGGAATGAAGGACACGGCATGCATTTAGAAGCTTTGTCAATCTGTCTTCTGTCAGATAAATCTTCATTTCTACAGAATCTATAAGAGTCCCCAAGAATGGAACTCTTGTGAGAGGAAAGAGAGAACTCTTCTTTTCGTTCACTTTCCATCCATGCGACCTTAGAAATGCCAGAACTAACTCTGTATGAGACTTGGCAGTTTGAAAGCTTGAAGCTTGTATCAGAATGTCGTCTAGGTACGGAGCTACCGAAATTCCTCGCGGTCTTAGTACCGCCAGAAGGGCACCCAGAACCTTTGTAAAGATTCTTGGAGCCGTAGCCAATCCGAATGGAAGGGCTACAAACTGGTAATGCCTGTTTAAGAAGGCAAACCTTAGATACCGGTAATGATCTTTGTGAATCGGTATGTGAAGGTAAGCATCCTTTAAATCCACTGTGGTCATGTACTGACCCTCTTGGATCATGGGTAAGATTGTCCGAATAGTTTCCATTTTGAACGATGGAACTCTTAGGAATTTGTTTAGGATCTTTAAATCCAAGATTGGCCTGAAAGTTCCCTCTTTTTTGGGAACCACAAACAGGTTTGAGTAAAACCCTTGTCCTTGTTCCGACCGCGGAACCGGATGGATCACTCCCATTAATAATAGATCTTGTACACAGCGGAGAAACGCGTCCTTCTTTATTTGGTTTGTTGACAACCTTGACAGATGAAATCTCCCTCTTGGGGGAGAGAATTTGAAGTCTAGAAGGTATCCCTGAGATATGATCTCTAGCGCCCAGGGATCCTGGACATCTCTTGCCCAAGCCTGGGCGAAGAGAGAGAGTCTGCCCCCCACTAGATCCGGTCCCGGATCGGGGGCCCTCGGTTCATGCTGTCTTTGGGGCAGCAGCAGGTTTACTGGCCTGCTTGCCCTTGTTCCAGGACTGGTTAGGCTTCCAGCCTTGTCTGTAACGAGCAACAGCTCCTCCCTGTTTTGGTGCAGTGGAAGTTGGCGCTGCTCCTGCTTTGAAATTCCGAAAGGGACGAAAATTAGACTGTCTAGCCTTAGCTTTGGCTTTGTCTTGAGGTAGAGCGTGGCCCTTACCTCCTGTAATGTCAGCAATAATTTCTTTCAAACCGGGCCCAAATAAAGTTTGCCCCTTGAAAGGTATATTAAGTAATTTGGACTTAGAAGTTACATCAGCCGACCAGGATTTTAGCCACAGCGCCCTGCGTGCCTGAATGGCGAATCCTGAATTCTTAGCCGTAAGTTTGGTTAAATGTACTACGGCCTCCGAAATGAATGAATTAGCTAGTTTAAGGACTCTAAGCCTGTCCGTAATGTCGTCCAGCGTAGCTGAACTAAGGTTCTCTTCCAGAGACTCAATCCAAAATGCTGCCGCAGCCGTGATCGGCGCGATGCATGCAAGGGGTTGTAATATAAAACCTTGTTGAACAAACATTTTCTTAAGGTAACCCTCTAATTTTTTATCCATAGGATCTGAAAAAGCACAGCTATCCTCCACCGGGATAGTGGTACGCTTAGCTAAAGTAGAAACTGCTCCCTCCACCTTAGGGACCGTTTGCCATAAGTCCCGTGTAGTGGCGTCTATTGGAAACATCTTTCTAAATATTGGAGGGGGTGAGAACGGCACACCGGGTCTATCCCACTCCTTAGTAACAATTTCAGTTAATCTCTTAGGTATAGGAAAAACGTCAGTACTCGCCGGTACCGCAAAGTATTTATCCAACCTACACATTTTCTCTGGTATTGCAACAGCGTTACAATCGTTGAGAGCTGCTAAGACCTCCCCTAGTAATACACGGAGGTTTTCCAATTTAAATTTAAAATTTGAAATATCTGAATCCAATCTGTTTGGATCAGAACCGTCACCTACAGAATGAAGCTCTCCGTCCTCATGCTCTGCAAGCTGTGACGCAGTATCAGACATGGCCCTAGAATTATCAGCGCACTCTGTTCTCACCCCAGAGTGATCACGCTTGCCTCTTAATTCTGGTAATTTAGCCAAAACTTCAGTCATAACAGTAGCCATATCTTGTAATGTTATCTGTAATGGCTGCCCAGATGTACTAGGCGCCATAATATCACGCACCTCCCGGGCGGGAGATGCAGGTACTGACACGTGAGGCGAGTTAGTCGGCATAACTCTCCCCTCGCTGTTTGGTGAAATTTGTTCAATTTGTACAGATTGGCTTTTATTTAATGTAGCATCAATACAGTTAGTACATAAATTTCTATTGGGCTCCACCTTGGCATTGGAACAAATGACACAGGTATCTTCCTCTGAATCAGACATGTTTAACACACTAGCAATAAACATGCAACTCGGTTACAATTTTATTTAATAAAAACGTACTGTGCCTCAAGAAGCACTAAACGATTAAATGACAGTTGAAATAATGAACTGAAAAATAGTTATAGCATCACTCTTAACAAACAACACAACTTTTTAGCAAAGGTTTGTTCCCATTAGTAAAATAACACTAATTAAATTTTAAACATAAAAATTACAGAGCAACGTTTTAAATCACAGTCACTATATAAGTCTCACAGCTCTGCTGAGAGAATCTACCTCCCTTCAAAGAAGTTTGAAGACCCCTGAGTTCTGTTAGAGATGAACCGGATCATGCAGAAAAACTGACTGGAATTTTCTGATGCGTAGCAAAGAGCGCCAAAAACGGCCCCTCCCTCTCACACACAGCAGTGAGAGAGAAACGAAACTGTCATAATTAACACAAGCAAACTGCCAAGTGGAAAAATAATGCCCAAATACTTATTCACTCAGTACCTCATTAATGCAAACGATTCTACATTCCAGCAAAAACGTTTAACATGAAAAATACCTAATAAAAGGTTTAATGTACTTCTACAGAGTAATTCCGGTGAAATACCATCCCCAGAATACTAAAGTGTAGAGTATACATACATGTTCATTATAACGGTATGGCAGGATTTTTTCATCAATTCCATTCAGAAAATAAAAACTGCTACATACCTCAATGCAGATTCAACTGCCCGCTGTCCCCTGATCTGAAGTTTTTACCTCCCTCAGATGGCCGAGAAACAGCAATATGATCTTAACTACTCCGGTTAAAATCATAAGAAAAACTCTGGTAGATTCTTCTTCAAACTCTGCCAGAGAGGTAATAACACGCTCCGGTGCTATTGTAAAATAACAAACTTTTGATTGAAGTTCTAAAAACTAAGTATAATCACCATAGTCCTCTCACACCTCCTATCTAGTCTTTGGGTGCAAGAGAATGACTGGAGGTGACGTAGAGGGGAGGAGCTATATAGCAACTCTGCTGGGTGAATCCTCTTGCACTTCCTGTAGGGGAGCAGATAATATCCCAGAAGTAATGATGACCCGTGGACTGATCACACATAACAGAAGAAACTACAGTTAAACACTAAAAAACTCTAAGCCATCTCCGTGGAGATGTTGCCTGTACAACGGCAAAGAGAATGACTGGGGTAGGCGGAGCCTAGGAGGGATCATGTGACCAGCTTTGCTGGGCTCTTTGCCATTTCCTGTTGGGGAAGAGAATATCCCACAAGTAAGGATGACGCCGTGGACCGGACACACCTATGTTGGAGAAAATGTGTTTAGAATAGCGGTTGTATATAGGCCTCCATTGCAGGACGAAAAACTGGAAATTTGTTATTAGAAAAAATAACCAAAATGACCATAAAGGGTAAGGTTATAATAATGGGGGACTTTAAATTGCCAGATATAGACTGGAAGATTCCTTCTGCTAGATCAGCTAGAAGCAGGTATATTCTTGAATCTCTGCTAGGGGAATCACTTGAACAATTAGTTAAGGAACCAACGCATAAGGAAGCTATAATAGATTTAATACTTACAAACAGTGATACAGTTTTAGATGTCTCTGTAGGTGAGAACTTAGGATCCAGTGATCATCATTCTGTTTGGTTTAGTATTCATGTGCAGAAACTGTCCACCCAGACTAAAACAAAAGTTTTAGACTTTAGGAAGGCAGAATTTTAATTAATGGGAGAATACCTAAAAAACTATTTAAAAGGGAAAACTCTTATTACAAGGGTTCAAGAACAGTGGGAATTTATGAAGGCTGCCATTTTAGATGCAACCGCACACTGTATTAGACATGTCTGTAAAAGTAAAAGAAAGCGAAAACCAATTTGGTTTTCCAAAGAAGTAGCACATGCTGTAAACACAAAAAAGATTGCTTATAAAAATTACAGACACACACAATCAGATGATGATATGAAAATATGGAGACTCCAACAAAAAAAGATTAAGCAGTTAATTAGGAAGGTTAAAGTTCATGCAGAAAAGAAGATAGCACAGTCAGCAAAACATGGGGACAAAACATTCTTTAGATATATCAGTGAAAGAAGAAAAAAATACGGTAGGAATAGTAAAATTGAAATCAGTTGATGGTAGAATAATAGAAGGAGATAAGCAAATTGCAGACTGTCTCAATGATTACTTCTGTTTGCACAAAAGATTGTGAAGATAGAATGTCTACATTAAAGGGACATTATACTCATCGTCTCAATGATTACTTCTGTTCTGTTTGCACAAAAGATTGTGAAGATAGAATGTCTACATTAAAGGGACATTATACTCATTTTTTCTTTACATAAATGTTTTGTAGATTATATATTTATATAGCCCATAAAGTTTTTTTTTTAATTTTTTTAATAGTGTTGCTTATTTTTAAATAACATTGCTCTGATTTTCAGACTCCTAACCAAGCCCCAAAGTTTTATGTGAATACTGTCAGCTACCTTTTCCAGCTTGCTCCTGTTTGTGTAAAGGGTCTTTTCATATGCAAAAGAAGGGAGAGGGGGTATGTCTTATTTCCCACTTGCAGTGGGCTTTCCAGCAACCTTTTCAACAGAGCTAAACTGTGAGCTTCTAAGTAAGTTTTTAAACAGTTTTATACTTGATTTTTATATCAGTATCTGTGCATCTTATTCTTTATAGTAGTGTCTATTACATGCAGTATATGAAAATGAGTGTATACTGTCCCTTTAAGGGATGCTACGAAAAATAGAAACAAGCTTAACACTAATCTTTTTACAGAGGATGAGGTTTTGTTAGCATTATCAAAAATAAATGTTAAAATAGCAGTGGGTCCTGATAATATTCATCCAAGGGTTTTTTAAAAAAAACTTTGATCAGTGCTAACTGTCCCATTAACTTATCTGTTTAATCAGTCACTATTAACAGGAGCTGTTCCAGATGATTGGAGAATAGCAAATGTAATACCTCTTCATAAAAAGGGCAGTAGGGAAGAATCTGGCAACTACAGGCCAGTTAGTTTTACTTCAGTAGTAGGGAAATTAATAGAAAGCCTCTTAAAATAAAGAATTATGACTTGCATAAAGACAAACAATTTAGAGGACCAAAATCTGCATGGTTTTACTTCAGGGAGATCATATCAGACTAATCTAATTGAATTCTTTGATTATGTAAAAAAAGTATTGGACAAGGGTGGAGCAGTTGATGTAGCATATCTAGATTCCAGCAAAGCATCTGACACGTCCCATACAACAAACTAATTCACAAATCTCCTTGGTCTATACTCAAAAATTGTGAACTGGGTGGGATGTTGGCTTAAGGACAGAAAACAAAGTGTCTTAGTAAATGGAGTTCATTCAGCAGAGGGGGGCTGTTAATAGTGGTGTTCCTCAGGGGTCAGCCTGTTTTGTTTAACATATGTATCTTTGATATGAGCAAAGGACTACAGGGGAAAGTATGTCTGTTTGCAGATAATACAAAAATGTGTAACAGAGTGGATGTTCTAGGGGGGGTAGACAAAATGAGAAGTGATATACAACAATTGAAGGATTGGACAAATAACTGGGATCTAAAGTTTAACACAGCAAAGTGTAAAATAATGCATTTAGGGAAGAAAATCCAAATGCTAATTACAGACTCAATGACACTTTACTGACTGTTACAAATGAGGAACAGGACTTGGGAATTATTATTTCATATGATTTAAAACTTAGTAAACAATGTAGTAATGCAGCAAGTAAGGCCAGCAGAATGCTTGGAAGTATTAGTAGAGGTATTGGCAGCAGAAATAGTAAGGTTCTTATGCCACTTTATAGATCATTAGTTAGGCCTCATCTTGAGTATTGTGTGCAGTTCTGGAAGCCATATCTTCAGAAGGATATTAACAAACTTGAATCTGTGCAAAGGAGGGCTACCAAAAAACTTACCAGGATAGGCTCAATAACCTAAATATGTATTTCTTTCATGTAATTGGCAAGAGTCCATGAGCTAGTGACGTATGGGATATACAATCCTACTAGGAGGGGCAAAGTTTCCCAAACCTCAAAATGCCTATAAATACACCCCTCACCACACCCACAATTCAGTTTTACAAACTTTGCCTCCTATGGAGGTGGTGAAGTAAGTTTGTGCTAAGATTTCTACGTTGATATGCGCTTCCAGCATTGTTGAAGCCTGATTCCTCTCAGAGTACAGAGAATGTCAGAGGGACGTTAAGGGAGTATCACTTATTGAATATGATGATTTCCCTAACGGGGGTCTATTTCATAGGTTCTCTGTTATCGGTCTTAGAGATTCATCTCCTACCTCCCTTTTCAGATCGACGATATACTCTCAATTTACCATTACCTCTACTGATAACTGTTTTAGTACTGGTTTGGCTATCTGCTATATGTGGATGGGTGTCTTTTGGTAAGTATGTTTTTTATTACTTAAGACACCTCAGCTATGGTTTGGCACTTTATGCATTTATATAAAGTTCTAAATATATGTATTGTACTTATATTTGCTATGAGTCAGGTTCATGTATTTCCTTCTGCAGACTGTCAGTTTCATATTTGGGGAACATAAAAAAATTTTTAAGAAATTTTTTTCTTACCTGGGGTTTAGTCTCTTTTTCAATTGACTACTTCTTGCAAATTGCGGGCGGTATTAGGCCCCCGGGTGCGTCAAATGCTAAACTTTATTGCGTCATTCTTGGCGTGAAAAAAATACGTCTATGACGCAACTTCGTCATTTCCGCCGTCATACTTGACGCCGAGACCTTTCACACGGTTGCGTCATTAGTGACGCAAGTGTGTCATTTCTGGTTATTTTTGGCGCCAAAAAAGTTTAAATTACGTTGTGCGTCATACTTGGCGCCAAACTTTTTCATTATTTCAATACCCCATTGATGTTTGCCTCTTACCCTTTTCTCTATCAGAGGGCTATGCTATTTGCATTTTTTCCCATTCCTGAAACTGTCATATAAGGAAAAGATAATTTTGCTTTATATGTTGTTTTTTCTCTTATATTTTGCAAGATGTCTCAATCTGATCCTGCCTCAGAAGTTTCTGCTGAACATTGCTGCCTGACATCGGTTCTACCAAAGCTAAGTGCATTTGTTGTAAAATTGTAGAAATTATTTCGCCGAATGTCATTTGTAATAGTTGTCATGATAAACTTTTACATTCAGATAGTGTATCCATCACTATTAGTACATTGCCAGTTGCAGTTCCTTCAACTTCTAATGTGCATGATATACCTGTAAATTTTAAAGAATTTGTTTCTGATTCTATCCTGAAGGCTTTGTCTGCATTTCAACCTTCTAATAAACGTAAAAGGTCTTTTAAAACTTCTCATTTAGTTGATGAAATTTCAAATGACCAACAACATAATAATTTATCCTCTTCTGATGAGGATCTATCTGATACAGAAGATCCTTCCTCAGACATTGACACTGACAAATCTACTTATTTATTTAAAATAGAGTATATGCGTTCTTTATTAAAAGAAGTGTTAATTACTTTGGATATTGAGGTAACCAGTCCTCTTGACGTTCAGTCTAATAAACGTTTAAATGCTGTTTTTAAACCTCCTGTGGTTTCTCCAGGGATTTTTCCTATTCCTGAGGCTATTTTCTTATATGATTTCTAAGGAATGGAATAAGCCAGTTACTTCTTTTATTCCTTCTTCAAGGTTTAAAAAATTGTATCCTTTACCAGCAAAATCTATAGAGTTTTGGGAAAAAATCCCCAAAGTTGATGGGGCTATTTCTACTCTTGCTAAACGTATCACTATTCCTATGGAAGATAGTACTTCCTTTAAGTATCCTTTAGATAGGAAACTTGAATCCTATCTAAGGAAGGCCTATTTATATTCAGGTCATCTTCTCAGACCTGCAATTTCTTTGGCTGATGTTGCGGCTGCATCAACTTTCTGGTTGGAGAATTTAGCGCAACAGGAATTGGATTCTGACTTACCTAGCATTATTCGCTTACTGCAATATGCTAATCATTATATTTGTGATGCCATTTTTGATATTATCAAAATTGATGTTAGATCCATGTCCTTAGCTATATTAGCTAGAAGAGCTTTGTGGCTTAAATCTTGGAATGCTGATATGACATCTAAATCTAGATTACTTTCTCTTTCTTTCCAAGGTAATAATTTATTTGGTTCTCAGTTGGATTCTATTATTTCAACTGTCACTGGGGGAAAGGGAGTTTTTCTGCCTCAATATAAAAAACCTAAGGGTAAATCTAAGGCTTCTAATCGTTTTCGTTCCTTTCGTCAGAATAAGGAACAAAAACTCAATCCTCCCCCCAAGGAATCTGCTTCCAATTGGAAGCCTTCCTCAAATTGGAATAAATCCAAGCCATTTAGGAAACCAAAGTCAGCCCCTAAGTCCGCATGAAGGTGCGGCCCTCATTCCAGCTCAGCTGGTAGGGGGCAGATTAAGGTTTTTCAAGGATATTTGGATAAAATCTGTCCAAAATCAATGGATTCAGAGCATTGTCGCTCAAGGGTATCGAATAGGATTCAGAGTAAGACCTCCTGTGAGAAGATTTTTTCTCTCACGTATCCCAGCAAATCCAGTAAAAGCTAAGGCTTTCCTGAAGTGTGTTTTAGACCTGGAGTCTTCAGGGGTAATCATGTCAGTTCCTTTTCAGGAACAAGGTTTGGGGTTTTAATCAAATCTATTCATTGTCCCAAAAAAGGAAAATTTATTCAGACCAGTTCTGGATCTGAAAATTTTGAATCGTTATGTAAGAGTACCAACTTTCAAGATGGTGACTATAAGGACTATTCTGCCTTTTGTTCAGCGAGGACATTATATGTCCACAATAGACTTGCAGGATGCATACCTTCATATTGCGATTCACCCAGAACATTATCAGTTTCTGAGATTCTCTTTTCTAAACAAGCATTACCAATTTGTTGCTCTTCCATTTGGCATAGCAACAGCTCCAAGAATCTTTTCAAAGGTTCTGGGTGCCCTACTCTCTGTAATCAGAGAATATGGTATTGCGGTGTTTCCTTATTTGGATGATATCTTGGTACTAGCTCAGTCTTTACGTACTGCAGAATCTCACACGAATCAACTAGTGTTGTTTCTTCGGAAACATGGTTGGAGGATCAATTTACCAAAAAGTTTCTTGATTCCTCAGACAAGGGTCACCTTTTTAGGCTTCCAGATAGATTCAGTGTCCATGACTCTGTCTCTAACAGACAAGAGACGTTTAAAATTGGTTGCAGCCTGCCGGCACCTTCAGTCTCAGTCATTCCCTTCAGTGGCTATGTGCATGGAAGTTTTAGGTCTCATGACTGCAGCATCGGACGCGATCCCCTTTGCTCGTTTTCACATGAGACCTCTACAGCTTTGTATGCTGAACCAATGGTGCAGGGATTATACAAAGATATCACAATTAATATCCTTAAATCCCAATGTACAACACTCTCTGATGTGGTGGATAGATCACCATCGTTTAGTTCAAGGGGCTTCTTTTGTTCGGCCAACCTGGACTGTGATCACAACAGATGCGAGTCTTTCAGGTTGGGGAGCTGTTTGGGGATCTCTGACAGCACAAGGGGTTTGGAAATCTCAAGAGGCGAGATTACCAATAAATATTTTAGAACACCGTGCAATTCTCACAGCTCTTCAGTTTTGGCCTCTGTTAAAGAGAGAACCGTTCATTTGTTTTCAGACAGACAATATCACAACAGTGGCATATGTCAATCATCAGGGTGGGACTCACAGTCCCCAAGCTATGAAAGAAGTATCTCGGATACTTGCTTGGGCGGAATCCAGCTCCTGTCCAATCTCTGCGGTGCATATCCCAGGTGTAGACAATTGGGAGGCAGATTATCTCAGCCGCCAGACTTTACATCCAGGGGAGTGGTCTCTCCATCCAGATGTATTTTCTCAGATTGTTCAGATGTGGGGTCTTCCAGAGATAGATCTCATGGCCTCTCATCTAAACAAGAAACTTCCCAGATACCTGTCCAGGTCCAGGGATGTTCAGGCGGAAGAAGTGGATGCGCTGACACTTCCTTGGTGTTATCATCCTGCTTACATTTTCCCGCCTCAAGTTCTCCTTCCAAGAGTGATCTCCAAAATCATCATGGAACAATCATTTGTGTTGCTGGTGGCTCCAGCATGGCCACACAGGTTTGGGTATGCGGATATGGTTCGGATGTCCAGTTGCCTGCCTTGGCCACTTCCGTTACGGCCAGACCTACTATCTCAAGGTCCGTTTTTTCATCAGGATCTCAAATCATTAAATTTGAAGTTATGGAAATTGAACGCTTAGTACTAAGTCATAGAGGTTTCTCTGACTCAGTGATTAATACTATGTTACAAGCTCGTAAATCTGTCTCTAGAAAGATTTATTATAGAGTTTGGAAGACTTACATTTCATGGTGTTCTTCTCATAAATTCTCCTGGCATTCTTTTAGAATTCCTAGAATTTTACAGTTTCTTCAGGATGGTTTGGATAAGGGTTTGTCTGCATGTTCCTTGAAAGGACAAATCTCCGCTCTTTCTGTTTTATTTCACAGAAAGATTGCTATACTTCCTGATATACACTGTTTTGTACATGCTTTAGTTCGTATTAAACCTGTCATTAAATCAATTTCTCCTCCTTGGAGTCTTAATTTGTTTCTGAAGGCTTTACAGGCTTCTACATTTGAACCTATGCATTCTTTGGACATTAAACTACTTTCTTGGAAAGTGTTGTTCCTTTTGGCTATCTCTTCTGCTAGAAGAGTTTCTGAGCTATCTGCTGACTCTCTTGTGAGACTCCTTTTCTGATTTTCTCATCAGGATAAGGCAGTTTTGCGGACTTCTTTTAAATTTTTACCTAAGGTTGTGAATTCTAACAACATTAATAGAGAAATTGTTGTCCCTTCCTTATGTCCTAATCCTAAGAATTCTTTGGAAAGATCCTTACATTCTTTGGATGTGGTAAGAGCTTTGAAATATTATGTGGAAGCGACTGAAGATTTCAGGAAGACTTCCAGTCTATTTGTTTTATTTTCTGGTCCTAGGAAAGGTCAGAAGGCTTCTGCTATTTCCTTCTTGGTTGAAACTTTTGATTCATCAAGCTTATTTGGAGTCGGGTCAGGCCCCGCCTCAGAGAATTACAGCTCATTCTACTAGATCAGTCTCCACTTCGTGGGCTTTTAAGAATGAAGTTTCAGTTGATCAGATTTGCAAAGCGGCAACTTGGTCCTCTTTGCATACATTTACTAAATTCTACCGTATTGATGTATTTGCTTCTTCAGAAGCAGTTTTTGGTAGAAAAGTTCTTCAGGCAGCTGTTTCAGTTTGATTCTTCTGCTTTTGATTTAAGTTTTTTTCTTTCAATTATGAAAATAAACTTATTTTTTTGGGTTGTGGATTAATTTTTTTCAGCGGAAAATGGCTGTTTTTATTTTATTCCCTCCCTCTCTAGTGACTCTTGAGTGGAGATCCACATCTTGGGTATTGCTATCCCATACGTCACTAGCTCATGGACTCTTGCCAATTACATGAAAGAAAACATAATTTATGTAAGAACTTACCTGATAAATTCATTTCTTTCATATTAGCAAGAGTCCATGAGGCCCACCCCTTTTTTATGGTGGTTATGATTTTTTGTATAAAGCACAATTATTTCCAAATTTCTTTTGTTGATGCTTTCTACTCCTTTCTTTATCACCCCACTGCTTGGCTATTCGTTAAACTGAATTGTGGGTGTGGTGAGGGGTGTATTTATAGGCATTTTGAGGTTTGGGAAACTTTGCTCCTCCTGGTAGGATTGTATATCCCATACGTCACTAGCTCATGGACTCTTGCCAATATGAAAGAAATTAATTTATCAGGAAAGTTCTTACATAAATTATGTTATATTAGAGGAGAGAAGGGAAAGAGGTTATATGATAGCAACTTTTAAGTATATTAAAGGGCTTAGTAAAACTGAGGCGGTGGGTATTTTACATAAAATGGAAAATTCAAGAACAAGGGGTCATGATCTCAAGTTGAAGGGTAGTAGATTCAGGAGTAATTTGAGGAAGCAAAAGAGTGATTGATTTATGGAATAAACTTCCTCAAGAGGCAGTAATGACAAACACTGTGGGGGACTTTAAAAATGCCTGGGACAAGCATAAGGCTATCCTACAAACTAGATAAGTTTATACTGTTAGGTAATATCGGGCAGACTTGCTGGGCCTATGGCTCTTATCTGCCGTCAATATCTATGTTTCTATGTTAACAAGGACAAAAATTAGGTTATGAAAAAACACTAGGCCCATGGATTCTCAAGCTAAGGTACTGCAGTAGAGCTATGACACTAGCCAGGAATTTCAGCTAGAAATAACCACTGACAAGCTAGAATTTGAAAGGTAACTGCAAAACCATTAATCCCAAAACACTGACTTTATAAAACATAGTATTATAATATTATAATGATAAGTAAACATAATATTCCCTTTAACTGTCAAATGGAGGAACCTCATTGCTCCTGTCAGTGAAGGGTGCAAAGCTGTAGAAGTTACTCTGGCAGCACATGATATGTTGTGCCCATCTGATGTTTTGGATCACTCTAGGTAACATGACCAACAGAGAAAAGGCTTATTTATGCTTAGTCATTCCTAGTGGGCTCAGTGTGATAAACCAGCAGTTCTGGTTAACTGTCATATGCCATCACCAATAATGTAAGAGGAAAAAAAACATACTAAGGTATCTAACGTTTTTTCCATGGCTTCTTACGCTGAAACAGTATCAAAACAGGCGTCCTAGGCATTAAACTGCACAGGATCATCCTCAAGAAGGAGGACTCCAAGAGTGCAGAACAACTACTTCCCAAAAAAGACCAGAAAAAAGAGACCAGAACCTGGAAAAACAGTAGAGAAACTACCTGCTGAGAAGGATCTACTGCAAAGCCTCCTCTTAAGGAAGGCTCACAATATCAAACTATGATACGCGGCCAAAGATCAATAGATCCAACAGATCCCTGACCCTCTCTCCGGGCAACGGACCCAGCACCAAAAGTGACTGATAATGCCCAAAAGGACAAAGGAAATAAAATTCCCCGATCATCAAGACTTCCAGGAAGGAGAAAGGAGGGAACCAGCCCCCCAAAAAAGCTTGGGTCCAGGACCCAAACCCAGCCCCCTTCCCGAAGACTAAGGGTACTCCTAAAGAGAGACCCTCCACTGAAAAGTACAGAGATGGCATGTCACAACAAATTCATCCCTTCACTCTGACATCCTGCAGGCAAGGCAGGGGAGACAACCCCCCTGAACAGAGGAAGAAAGTACCTCCCATCATCAGGCGGATACTATGGATAAAGATTCCTTAGGCAAGGGTATTTGCAGGACCAGCATAATGAAATTACAGCCACAGCTGTATTTAAACTCTTGACCTTCAGGTTTCAAGGAAGCATAGACAGCCACTAAGCCATGGTGGAACACCATCCAAATCCACCCCAAAGGAGGGAAAACGAAAACAGTGTCCCGCATACCAGCACAGCACAGCACACCTGCACACAGGCATGGATCGTAAAGCTGTAGGCAGACTTAACAAGTCAAGTACTAAATAACAGAAACATCCGGCCACTACAGCCGGTCCAGTAGAAGACTAATTCTCTACAAAGAGAAAAATATGCGCCTGTAGGAACCAAAAATGTCCCGGAACCGGAAACAGGGCAGACACAGAGTGCTTAAGACACTCACAACAGGAAACAACTCCCAAATTAAAAAGGGTGCTAGGCAATGATGAGAGCAACACAGCCCCTCCGGTTGACCCTAAGTCACTAGGGACAACAGCACTAAGTCCAAAGACTAAGGGAACATCAAGAGAACAGAGCTCAACCCCAGATATTCTGGATTAAAAATGTGACCATAGTCTCCAAGATCCTCTCAGGATCCTTCTCCTGGTAACCCCTACAGTTTGAGGAATAACGAATGAACTAACATTCTAACCCCAGATGGGTAAAACCCCCAAAACATCTAAGTAGGGCCAGGACAGTAAAAAGGGAACACCCTAATCTGCAAACTCTAAAAATATGGGAACAGATGGAGTCCCGGAAGTAGAAAAACTCAAAGGTCCTACTTCCTGAAACAGTTGACCAAAGGCAAACCCAAGGAGAGAAAAAAAGGGCCCAATCAGCCTCAACCCGAAGGAAGAGATATTGTCATCAAGGAAAACAGATCCAAAAGGACAATTCCAAAGAAGACTTTAAAGAGAATACGAGGAACATTACCCAGAGCAATCCTTAGCAGGATCCGCTCTGGTCCCTCACCAACAAATAGGACCAGGACAGTGAGGACTGAGTGCAATCCTTTGTTCGCCTGCAAATCACGATTTAGGCAAGGCTATTTGTAACCCATCAGTGAAAGGGTACTCGCTGTAAGGAACACCTAGTCTGATGCTCCTTCTTAAAAGAAGAGATGAGAACCAGCCTGTCGGCCTCCTCTACATACGTAGCCCTGCATGGGCAGAGCCTCAAAAATTTATTGAAGCTCATGGAAGTTCCAGTTCAGCATAATTCGATCTGAAGAGAACCCAAAGAGAAACTAATTCCTCATCCGAGTGAGAGACTCACCATCCAACCAGGCAGCCAGTTACATCAAAACTGACCCAGGCCACAGAAAAATCAAGATCCCATAGGACTAAAGGACATAACAATGTACTGAAACCTTAACATGCGACTTCTGTGGAAGTGCTCAAGTGACCACAAATCGCCTGTATCAAATTCCAGAGAAGAAATGTTTCTTAACGGAAAAATTATAAGAGACATGAGCTTCCAAAAGAAATAAAACACATCCTAACCGGATCAAAGAAAAAGAAGGCAGCACCCGCAGGTGAATGCCCAAGAAGAATGGGTACACTAACAGGACCAGCCAATCAGAGACCCCATTCCTTCAAAGCTCAGAACTTGAATAAGATACCCCCCCCCCAAAAAAAAGGAAATTGGAGACGATAAGGAGATTAACTGCATCCCCACACGTCTAACCCAGCTTGCCATCTGGAACAGATGACCGTGGATCCCCCAACCTATAAGGACTGGGATCCTCCAGCACCGCCAAAACATGCTGCAGCAGGACACGAAGGCATGCCAGTCTATAACGAAAAGCAAGACTTACCTCCGCGGGGGCAAGTGACGACCCTGGCCCGAGTGTTGGACCCCTGAAGCTTCAGAGGAAACCGCTTACCCAGATGGCTGACCTGGCCCAGATGATCCCACGCCTGACGAGCCCTGGTTAGCAGAACACGGACAGTATCTTAGCAACACCTCCCTCTCTGGAAGATGTAAATGCGCCAATGCCATAGATAAGGCCATCAACCATGCGGAACTGTGCCGTAACCTCTGGATGAAACAAGCTACCTTCCGGAGAAGGGGTAACGGCATTAGGGACACCTGTTTGCGTAGCCAAGGAAGGTTCTAGGGGACGCACCTCTCGGGATATGGGATCCCCAAGGGCGGATGGCTCGGCGGACTCTAAGTTCCCTGTTCCAGGAGAAGAGAGCACTCTAAAGCAGCATTAGGAACATAACTGATGGGCATGGATTACCTGGGCCATTTCATACTCTTCGCTAGAAGTAGAATCTGAATCAGAGACATCCGTCTCCAAAAAATCAGAATCCTCCATAACTTGGTGATATATAATTATGGATAGAAAAAAATAAAATCGGCACCTTACAACCCCCCCCCCCAATAGCTGGGGCACTCACCACCTCCTGTGACCCAGACAACTAGCGAACAGATTCTCTCCGTCGCCACACGGTCAGGAATATGGAAATGGAGAACAGAACATGACCACGCCTAGTCACAAGGTACACTGTGCAGGCCAGAAAAAAGTGTGCCAAGGCCACCAGGGCCGCACAGCCTGACACATAGGCCGTTATGTTCCGATATAGCCACAAGCCCAATTTTCACTACACATTAGCAGACAAAATCACATAACAAACATGATTAAAGTCCCCCATGTTCAATAACCACCCTCAGGAGATATTAAACCATGATTTTAAAAAGATAAAGGAGTCCCACTGAGACCCTGACGTCTTTGTTTACATTACATTCACATCATCAAAGTAAAATGAAACAATCTTACCGGAATCTACGCCGTGGAACAGGAACACGGCCCTTCAAGTGTGACAAATAGTAGCTTCACTTCTGACATGGACTTCACTGAAGAAAGCAGGCAGCGAAACTTTAACGCTGATTGCTAAGGAGCTGTTAACATGAGTCGGGATGGTTTTGCAGAAAGACTCTCCCTGCATCTCCGGACTCTAACATTCATCCATGCTCTCACTGAGAGGCTGACAGGATTACTTAAAACTCCAGTCCCATTTCATAGAGTAGTACCCTCCATAAGAGACTATCTTAAATCTTCCGACACTTCTCTGCCTACCTCCTGTGACAAAAGGCAAAGAATGACTGGGGGATGAGGGAAGTGGGGTAGGTATTTAAGCCTTTAGCTGGGGTGTCTTTGCCTCCTCCTGGTGGCCAGGTTCTGAATTCCCAAAAGTAATGAATGCAGCTGTGGACTCTCCCCGTTTATGAATAAAAGCGTGCAAAGAAGACCAAGCCTTACAAATCTGCAAATCTACAGAGGCCTCATTCTTGAAGGCCCTAGAAGAATACACACCGCCCTAGTGGAGTGAACTGTAATTCTCCCAGGAGGCTGCTGTCCAGCAGTCTCATAAGCCATATGAGTAACACTTCTCAACCAGAGAGAAAGAGAAGATGCAGTAGCTTTCTGGCCCTTACGTTTCCCAGAAAAGCAAACAAACAATGCAGAAGACTGACGAAAGTCCTTCGTAGCCTGCAGATAGAATTTAAGAGCCCGCACTACGTCTAAGTTGTGCAACAAATGTTCTTTATGAGAAGAAGGATTAGGACAGAGAGAGGGAACAACAATTTCCTGATTAATATTTCTGTCCGAAACAACCGTAGGAACTAAACCAAACTTGCTACGGAGATCTGCCTTATCCGCATGAAATATGAGATAAGGGGAATCACACTGCAAAGCTGGGAGTTCAGAAACCTTCCGAGCAGAAGTAATAGCCTTAAAACATCACCTCCTCCTTGCACTGAAGGCAAAGAGAACGACTGGGGGTTGTGGGAAGGGAAGTGATACTTAACAACTTTGCTGTGGTGCTCTTTGCCTCCTCCTGCTGGTCAGGAGTGATATTCCCAACAGTAATTGATGATTCCGTGGACTTACCATGTCTTAAGAATGAAAATGTCTTAAATACTCAAAGGCAGCTTTACTAACCGTTTTCACCTTCCTGCTGTGGTTCCATATTAATAAGATTTTCTCTCTCAACTTCCTCATTTTCTATTCCCTTGTTGGGTTCTGGAATATCCTCTACTTTAAATTCATCCTCAGGCTCTTCCTCTGCGTTAGGTCCCTCCTCTTCTGCATTAGGCTCCTCTTCCTCTGCTTTAGGCACTGCTTCCTTTGCTTTAGGTGCCCCTTCCTCTGCTTTAGGTGCCCCTTCCTCTGCTTTAGGAGCCCCTTCCTCTGCTTTAGGAGCCCCTTCCTCTGCTTTAGGAGCCCCTTCCTCTGCTTTAGGCGCCCCTTCCTCTGCTTCAGACGCCCCTTCCTCTGCTTTAGGTGCCCCTTCCTCTGCATTAGGCGCCCCTTCCTCTGCTTTAGGCGCCCCTTCTTCTGCTTCCTCTTCTGCCATAGGCCTTAGCTCCACCTTAGCTCCCCCTTCCTCCCTTAGTTCTTCATTTGCTATATTTCCTAATTTATTATCTGAATTTTCTTGATTCACTTGCTCTTGGACTTGTAGATTATTTTCAGATTCTACTTTATTTTGCCCTGGAAGCACCATTTTTTCATTCTCATCAAGTGTTTCTTTTATTTTATTTTTATCATCTGTAAAGTAATATTGATATATAAGTTTATACAATCATTTTAACTAGAGAAAATATAAGAAAATCCAAAAAAACATAATTTATGCTTACCTGATAAATTTATTTCTCTTGTAGTGTATCCAGTCCACGGATCATCCATTACTTATGGAATATATTCTCCTTCCCAACAGGAAGTTGCAAGAGTCCACCCACAGCAAAGCTGCTATATAGCTCCTCCCCTAACTGCCATATTCAGTCACCGAAAACATGTAGAGAAAGGAAAAAACCATAGGGTGCAGTGGTGACTGTAGTTCAAATGAAAAAATTACCTGCCTTAAAGTGACAGGGCGGGCCGTGGACTGGATACACTACAAGAGAAATAAATTTATCAGGTAAGCATAAATTATGTTTTCTCTTGTTAAGTGTATCCAGTCCACGGATCATCCATTACTTATGGAATACCAATACCAAAGCTAAAGTTCACGGATGATGGGAGGGACAAGGCAGGTACTTAAACGGAAGTTACCACTGCCTGTAAGAAACCCTTTCTCCCAAATATAGCCTCCAAAGAAGCAAGGTATCAAATTTGTTAAATTTGAAAAAGTATGAAGCGCAGACCAAGACTCCGTCTTGTAAATCTGTTCCATAGAAGCCACATTTAAAAAAGGCCCAAGTGAAAACCACAGCTCTAGTAGAATGAGCTGTAATCCATTCAGGAGGCTGCTGTCCAGCAGTCTCATAAGCTAAATGAATTATGCTTTTTAACCAAAAAGACAGAGAGGCTGCCGAAGTCTTTTGACCTCTCCTCTGTCTAGAATAGACAACAAACAAGGTGAACGTTTGATGAAAACTGTAGTAGCTTGTAAGTAAAACTTTAAAGCACAAACCACGTCCAATATTGTGTAATAGACGTTCCTTCTTTGAGGAAGGATTAGGATACAAGCATGGAACAACTATCTCTTGAGTGATGTTCTTGTTAGATACCACCTTAGGAAAAAACCCAGGTTGGTACGCAGGACTACCTTATCTGTACGAAGGACCAGATAAGGAGAATCACATTGTAACACAGATAACTTGGAGACTCTACGAGTCGAGGAAATAGCTACCCAAAAGGAACTTTCCAAGATAAAGATTGATATCTATGGAACAAAAAAGGTTCAAACGGAACTTCTTGAAGAACCTTAAGAACCAGGTTTAAGCTCCATGGTGGAGCAACAGTTTTAAACACAGGCTTGGATCTAACCAAAGCCTGACCAAATGCCTGAACGTCTAGAATACCTGCCAGACGCTTGTGCAAAAAAATAGACAGAGTAAAAATCTGTCCCTTTTAAGGAATTAGCTGACAACCCTTTTCTCCAAAACATCTTGGAGAAAAGATAATATCCTGGGAATCCAGACTTTACTCCATGAATAACCCTTGGATTCATAACAATCAGATATTTACACCATATCTATGTTCAATTTCCCTAGAGACAGGCTTTCATGTCTGTATTAAGGTATCAATGGCTGACTCGGAGAAGCCATGCTTTGATAACATCAAGCGTTCAGTCTCCAGGCAGTCCATCTCAGATTGATTCTATTTAGAAGGTTGAAAGGACCCTGAGGTAGAGGGACCTGTCTCAGAAGCAGAGACCGTGATGGAAAGGATGACATGTCCACCAGATCTGCATACCAGGTCCTGCGTGGCTACGCAGGCGCTGTCAAAAACACCAAAGCCCTCTCCTGCTTGGTCTTGACCTCCGGAGGAAATCCCACTCCCCCGGAAGAAAAGTCTGACGACTTAGAAAATCCACCTCCCAGTTCTCAACACCTGGGATATGGATAGCTGATAGACAAGAGTGAGTCTCTGCCCAGTGAATTATTGTAAGACTTCTAACATTGCTAGGGAACTTCTGTTCCCCATTGATGGCTGATGTAAGCCACAATCGTGTATATTGTCCGACTGAGTATGATGTACCTCAGAGTTGCTAACTGAGGCCAAGTCTGAAGAGCATGGAATATCACTCCCAGTTCCAGAATATTTATTAGAAGGAGGGTCTCCTCCTAAGTCCACTATCCCTGAGCCTTCAGGGAGTTCCAGACTGCATCCCAACCTAAAAGGCTGGCATCTATTGTAACAATTGTCCCATCTGACCTGCGGAAGGTCATACCCTTGGACAGATGGACCTGATATAGTCACCAGAGAAGAGAATCTCTGGTCTCTTGGTCCAGGTTAAACAGGGGAACAAATCTGTGTAATCCCCGTTCCTCTGACTGAGCATGCATAGTTGCAGTGGTCTGAAATGTAGACGTGCAAACGGTACTATGTCCCTTGCCGCTACCATTAAGCCGATTTCATTCATGTACTGAGCCACCGAAGGGCGCGGATGGGATGAAAAACACGGCAGAAATTTAGAAACTTTGACAATCTGGACTCCATCAGGTAAATTTTCATTTCTACAGAATCTATCAGAGTCCCTAGGAGGGAAAACCTTGAGATTGGGGATAGAAAACTCTATCCTTGTTCACTTTCCACCCATGTGATCTCAGAAATGCCAGTACTACGTCCGTATGAGACTTGGCAATTTGGATGTTTGACGCCTGTATCAGGATGTCGTCTAAATAAGGGGCCACTTCTATGCCCCGCGGCCTAAGGACCGCCAAAGCGACCCCAGAACCTCCATAAAGATTCTTGGGGCTGTAGATATCCCAAAGGAAAGAGCTACAAACTGGTAATGCCTGTCTAGAAAGGCAAACCTGAAAAAACGAAGGTGATCTTTATGCATCCCAATGTGAGGATAAGCATCTTCAAATCCATTGCAGTCCTCTATTGACTCTCCTGGATCATAGTTAAGATGGTACGAATAGTTTCCATCTGAAATGACGGAATTCTGAGGAATTTGTTTAAGATCTTTAGATCCAAAATAGGTCTGAAGGTTCCCTCACCTTGGGAACCACAAACAGATTTGATTAAAAACTCTGTCCCTGTTCTTCTCTTGGAACTGGATGGATCTCGTACACAATGTAAGAATGCCTCCTTCTTTATCTGGTTTGCAGATAATTGTGAAAGGCGAAATCTCCCCTTTTTTTGGGGGAGAATCTTTGAAATCCAGAAGATATCTCTGGGATATAAATTCCAATGCCTAGGGATCCTGGGCATCTCTTGCCCACGCCTGGGCGAAGAATGAAAGTCTGCCCCCTATAGGATCCGTTACCGGATAGGGGTCCGTTCCTTCATGCTGCCTTAGAGGTAGCAGCAGGCTCCTTGGCCTGCTTATCTTTGTTCCAGGTCCGATTGTCTCCAGACCGCCTTGGACTGAGCAAAAATTAGACATTTTTTGGCCCTTGATTTGGACCTATCCTGAGGAAGGGCATGACCTTTTCCTCCAGTGATATAAGCAATAATCTCCTTCAAACCAGGCCCAATAGGGTCTGCCCCTTGAAGGGAAGTTAAATAGTTTATTTATTAAAGTCACGACAGCTGACCATGATATAAGTCATGGCGCTCTGCGCGCCAGTATAGTAAAAAAACAGAATTCTTAGCCGTTAGTCTAGTCAAATGAACAAAGGCATCAGAAAACAAAGGAATTGGCTAGCATAAGCTTGTCAAATATATTCATCCAATGGAGTCGCTAACTGTAAAGCCTCATCAAGAGACTCAACCCAGAACGCCGCAGCAGCAGTGACAGAAGCAATGTATGCAAGGGGCTGCAGGATAAAAACCCTGTTGAATAAACAGTTTTTATCCATTGGATCTAAAAAGCACAACTGTCCTTGCCAGAGGTAGTGGTACGCTTAGCTAGAGTAGAAACTCTTCTCTCCACCTTAGGAACTGTCTGCCAGAAGTCCCGTGTGGCGGTAACTATTAGAAAACATTCTTCTAAAAAATAGGAGGGGAAGAGAACGGCACACCTGGTCTATCCCATTCCTTATTAAAAAATTTTTTAGTAAACCTCTTTAGGTATTGGAAAAACATCAGTACACACCGGCACTGCATATTATTTATCCAGTCTACACAATTTCTCTGGCCCTGCGATTGTACACATTCATTCAGAGCAGCCAAAGCCTCCCTGAGCGACAAGTGGAGGTTCTCAAGCATAAATTTTAAATGTAGAAATATCAGAATCAGGTTAAATCATCTTCCCTGAGTCAAAAAAATCACCCACAGACTAAGCATATTGTGAGGTAGTATCATACATGGTTCTTAAAGCGTCTGTATGCTCTGTATCTACCCCCAGAGCTATCTGCTTTCCTTTAATTTCAGGTAGTCTGACTAATACTGCTGCCAGAGTATTATTCACCACCTTTGCCATGTCTTGTAAAATAAACGCTATGGGCGCCCTTGATGTACTTGGCGACATTTGAGCGTGAGTCCCTGAAGCGGGAGTCGAAGGGTCTGACACGTGGGGAGAGTTAGTCGGCATAACTTTCCCCTCAACAGAATCCCCTGGTAAAATAAACGCTATGGGTGCCCTTGATGTACTTGGCGCCATTTGAGCGTGAGTCCCTAAAGCGGGAGTCAAAAGGTCTGACACGTGGGGAGAGTTAGTCGGCATAACTACCCCCACGACAGAATCCACTGGTGATAATGTTTTTAAAAAACAAAAAATGATCTTTATTGTTTAACATGAAATCAGTACATCTGGTACACATTCTAAGATGGGGTTCCACCATGGCTTTAAAACATAATGAACACAGAGCTTCCTCTATGTCAGACATGTTAAAACAGACTAATAATGAGACTAGTAAGCTTGGAAAACACTTTAAATCAAGTTAACAAGCAAATATATAAAACGTTACTGTGCCTTTAAGAGAAACAAATTTTGTCAAAATTTGAAAAACAGTGAAAAAAGACAGTAAAACAAACGAAATTTTTACAGTACATGTAATAAGGTAACAGAGCATTGCACCCACTTGCCAATGGATGATTAACCCCTTAATGCAAAAAACAGATAAAAAAAACGACATAGACGTTTTTAAAAACAGACACAACAAAACTGCCACAGCAGAGCTGTGGATTACCTTCCCTATAAACGATTTTGGAAGTCTTTTTAGCCCTTTAGAAAAGTCCTGTAGTATTCATGGGACTGCTGAGGGAATCTGGATGATTCATTTTGTAATTTTAACTGCGCAAAAAAAGCGCTAATTAGGCCCCTCCCACTCATATTACAACAGTGGGAAGCTTCAGTTAACTGTTTCTATGCAAAATTTAAGCCAGCCATGTGGAAAAAACTTAGGCCCCAATAAGTTTTATCACCAAACATATGTTAAAAAACGATTAAACATGCCAGCAAACGTTTTAAAACACATTTTTACACGAGTATTTATCTCTATTAATAAGCCTGATACCAGTCGCTTTTACTGCATTTAAGGCTATACCAACATTACAGTGTTATCACCACTGTACGTTAAAAAACGATTAAACATGCCAGCAAACGTTTTAAAACACATTTTTAAAAATAACAAACTTTTGATTGAAGAATAAATTAAGT
The DNA here is from genome assembly GCF_027579735.1 of Bombina bombina. NCBI lineage: Eukaryota > Metazoa > Chordata > Amphibia > Anura > Bombinatoridae > Bombina > Bombina bombina. The sequence goes on along the minus strand of NC_069500.1, from coordinate 566,268,845 downwards.
ATAAATCGCCACAGACTCTCACAACCTCCTATCTATGTTGAGGCTTGCAAGAGAATGACTGAATATGGCAGTTAGGGGAGGAGCTATATAGCAGCTTTGCTGTGGGTGGACTCTTGCAACTTCCTGTTGGGAAGGAGAATATATTCCATAAGTAATGGATGATCCGTGGACTGGATACACTTAACAAGAGAAATAGATACACCTTCATACCACTAGCACAATATCTTTATTAAACCCATTAGGAAAGATGGCATTCTATATAAAATCTTCCATCAACTTTTTATACAGAATTCTAAATACCCCTATTCTCACTACTTTTACTGTATAAAATCTGACGTTTAGCCTTTAACATTCTCAAAAAAAATATAAAAATATCCATAACAGCACATTTCTCCGCCCAAGGCAGATACATGCCTCTGTGCTATTATAGATAAATCTACAAAGATGACTTGTAGTGAACTACTGAGTTAGGTCACCTAATGTAGTATTGTTCTTTTAGGTATATGTTTGTATATGAAATAGCTGTTTCTGCTAATTGAAACTACAATCCAATACAATGGGCTGATCTTGTAGGCAGAGAATACCTTGTTATCTTATCTGTCAAATTATTTACACAAAGTCCTCCTTATTTATTACTGTTTATTCAAAGGCCAATACTGTTTACATGATTTTTATAACCAACAATTATATTAATATACTTTTTACCTCAGTGATTACCTTGTATCTAAACATCTTCTGACAGCTCCCTGATCACATGACTTTTTATTTATCATCTATTGACTTGTATTTAAGTACTGTGCTGTGCTAAATCTTAAATAACTCATTGGGTGTGAACACAATGTTATCTATATGGCCCACATGAACTAGCAGTCCCCTGTTGCGAAGAGCAAATACAAAAACATGTGATCATGGGGCTGTTTTTAGTGACTTAGAAACAGGAAGAAATTTAGAGGTTTAAATGTTATAAAGTATATTAATATAACAATGTTGGTTGTGCAAGGCTTTGGAATGGGTAATTAAGGTGTTATCTATCTATCTGTCCCTTTAAGTGCAGAAATGTTCAGTAAAGGTGGAGATACAACAGGCAAAACCATATATTGCAAATGAGAAAATAAAGGTAAAGGAACTATTTGTACACTCCAGTAAGTAAAATGGATAATTGGAAACACATTAAAGAGGGGGGGGGGGTAATATTAGAGTACGCTGTCCCTTTAACTTTGTGGAAATACTTGAGAATGATGACAACCCCTAGATCCAGTACCTCTTGGTTAAGAACCTTTCATTGTGGGATACAGGTCCTGTGATTATAGTAGTGTTAAAAGATAAATTCACCAGTTTTAATGTCTGTGGTTGCATCACATGTTCACACACATTTATAGTGCCCTCAGTGTCAGAGACTATAGACTGGGAAGACTAACCACAAGAAAGGAGCCCACCTTGGGGAATATGACTAAGAATAATCTTTGCTTAACAGTAGCACATGACTATAAATAATATATATATATCAAATTAATTGTTTGTTTCTAGGGAGCAATAGAAGTGTCTCAAAATCATTTACAAGGAGGGTACAGAAACAGAAGACAAATAGTCACATTGAGAAAAAAAGGGTGTGAAACTGATTTATTTCAGAATCTAATATAATTAAATATTAGCAAAAAATGTTTATACAGGTGGCCCTCGTTTTACAACGGTTCAATTTACACCGTTTCAGAATAACAACCTTTTTTTCCAGTCATGTGACTGCTATTGAAAAGCATTGAGAAGCAGTGCATTGATTAAAATAGCCAGTAGGTGGAGCTGTCCGCTTGTGTTGCAGCAAAGCCAAACAAGCTGAAATTATTCAGTTTAATCAGACCTGAGCTATCGAGCAGATTTCAAAGGAACAAGATCTTTCTGTCTATAAATCAGTCCAGATTGGAATGCATAGAAATAACTGTTTGCAGAAAAATGCAAGTGAAGTCTGTGCTGTGTGATTATTTTATTAGGTTTATGAAGCTGTTTAGCAAATGTTTTTGTTAATTTAACTTAGTTTAATTATATATTCTGTGTTGTGTGATTATTTTATTAGGTTTATAATTGCTGTTTAGCATTTAAAGTCTTCATTTCAAAGCTTTAAAAATAATGTATTAGGTGTTACTTATGACAATTTTGAGAGGGGCCTGGAACCTATCTCCCTCACTTCCCATTGACTTACATTATAAACTGGGTTTCAATTTACAATGGTTTCGATTTACAACCATTCCTTCTGGAACCTAACCCCGGCGTAAAACGGAGGGCTACCTGTATTTGTTTGTGTTTGATATTATGTATATTTTATGTAATTGTACAGTATATGGGGCGCGATCCGATATACGGCGTAGTTTTCGGCGCAAGCGAGGGAACCCGCGCCGCCTGTAGTTTCACCTCGCACATCGGGGTATTACATATACCCCGCCGGTAGTTGCTAAAGTGCCGTAAGTCAGATAAACTAGCGATGTCCAGAAATGAGTGTAACTACAAATTTCTGGAGTCGTCAGTGACTAACGGCACTGAGCCTAAAAAAACTAACTAAAATATTAAATCTCCCGTAACTGTCTAACCTGCCTCCCAAAAATAAGCCCGACACGTATACCCCTATATCCGCAATCCCCCCCCTCTTACTCCTAATAATAAATGTATTAACCCTTAGACCAACAACCCCCCACAACACAATAAGCCTAATTATTAACCCCTAAACTGCCATAGCCCACACCGCAATAAACCTATCCTAGTATTAACCCCTAAACCGCCGCTCCCGGACCCCGCCGCACCTAAATAAAGTGTTTAACCCCTAAACCGCTGCTCCCGAACCCCGCCGCCACTTTCATTAAATTTATTAACCTCTAAACTGACCCCCCTACACCGCCGCCACCTACATTAAATTTATTAACCCCTAATCTGACCCCCCTACACCGCCGCCACCCACATTAAATTTATTACCCCCTAAACCTAAGTCTAACCCTAACACCCCCCTAACTTAATTATTATTTAAATAAATCTAAATAATATTAATATTATTAACTAAATTATTCCTTTTTAAAACTAAATATTTACCTATAAAATAAACCCTAAGATAGCTACAATATAATTAATAATTACATTGTAGCTATTTTAGGATTTATTTTTATTTTACAGGCAACTTTGTATTTATTTTAACTAGGTACAATAGCTATTAAAAAGTTAATAACTATTTAATAGCTACCTAGTTAAAATAATTACAAAATTACCTGTAAAATAAATCCTAACCTAAGTTACAAATACACCTAACACTACACTATCAATAAATTAATTAAATAAATTAACTACAATTATCTAAAAAAAAAATACAATTAAATAAACTAAACTATAGTAAAAAAAAACAAAAAACACTAAATTACAAAAAAATAAAAAAACTATTACAAGAAGTTTAAACTAATTACACCTAATCTAAGCCCCCTAATAAAATAAAAAAGCCCCCCAAAATAATAAAATGCCCTACCCTAAACTAAATTACAAATAGCCCTTAAAAGGGCCTTTTGCGGGGCATTGCCCCAAAGTAATCAGCTCTTTTACCTGTAAAAAAAATAACAATCCCCCCCAACATTACAACCCACCACCCACACACCCCTACTCTAAAACCCACTCGATCCCCCCTTAAAAAAACCTAACACTACCCCATTGAAGATCACCCTACCTTGAGCCGTCTTCACCCAGCCAGGCCGAAGTCTTCATCCCAAGCTGGCACAAGTGGTCCTCCAGCCGGGCAGAAGTCTTCATCTGATTGGAGCAGAAGAGGGCCTCCATCTGGCAGAAATCTTCATCCAAGCGGCATCTTCTATCTTCATCCTTCCGGCGAGGAGCGGCTCCATCTTGAAGACATCCGACGCGGAGCATCCTTCCTGCACGACGACTACCTGACGAATGGCTGGTCCTTTAAATTACTTCATCCAAGATGGCGTCCCTCGAATTCTGATTCTATCAGCCAATCGGAATTAAGGTAAGAAAAAACATAATTTATGCTTACCTGATAAATTTATTTCTCTTGTAGTGTATTCAGTCCACGGGTCATCCATTACTTATGGGATTATATCTCCTTCCCAACAGGAAGTTGCAAGAGGATCACCCAAGCAGAGCTGCTATATAGCTCCTCCCCTCACACGTCATATCCAGTCATTCGACCGAAACAAGACAAGAAAGGAGAAACCATAGGGTGCAGTGGTGACTGTAGTTTAAATTAAAAATTTAGATCTGCCTTAAAAGACAGGGCGGACCGTGGACTGAATGCACTACAAGAGAAATAAATTTATCAGGTAAGCATAAATTATGTTTTCTGTTGTTAAGTGTATTCAGTCCACGGGTCATCCATTACTTATGGGATACCAATACCAAAGCTAAAGTACACGGATGATGGGAGGGACAAGGTAGGAACTTTAAACGGAAGGAACCACTGCCTGTAGAACCTTTCTCCCAAAAACAGCCTCCGAAGAAGCAAAAGTGTCAAATTTGTAAAATTTTGAAAAAGTGTGAAGTGAAGACCAAGTCGCGGCCTTGCAAATCTGTTCAACAGAGGCCTCATTCTTAAAGGCCCAGGTGGAAGCCACAGCTCTAGTGGAATGAGCTGTAACTCTTCCAGGAGGCTGCTGTCCAGCAGTCTCATAGGCTAAGCGTATTATGCTACGAAGCCAAAAGGAGAGAGAGGTAGCCGAAGCTTTTTGACCTCTCCTCTGTCCAGAGTAAACGACAAACAGGGAAGAAGTTTGACAAAAATCTTTAGTTGCCTGCAAATAGAACTTCAGGGCACGGACTACGTCCAGATTATGTAAGAGTTGTTCCTTCTTTGAAGAAGGGTTAGGACACCGTGATGGAACAACAATCTCTTGATTGATATTCCTGTTATAAACTACCTTAGGTAAGAACCCAGGTTTAGTACGCAGAACTACCTTGTCTGAATGTAAAATCAGATAAGGAGAATCACAATGTAAGGCAGATAACTCAGAGACTCTTCGAGCCGAGGAAATAGCCATCAAAAACAGAACTTTCCAAGATAACAGCTTAATATCAATGGAATGAAGGGGTTCAAACGGAACACCTTGAAGAACTTTAAGAACTAAGTTTAAACTCCACGGCGGAGCAACAGTCTTAAACACAGGCCTAATCCTAGCCAAAGCCTGACAAAAGGCCTGAACGTCTGGAACTTCTGCCAGACGTTTGTGTAGAAGAATAGACAGAGCAGAAATCTGTCCCTTTAATGAACTAGCAGATAAGCCCTTTTCTAAACCCTCTTGTAGAAAAGACAATATCCTAGGAATCCTAACCTTACTCCATGAGTAACTCTTGGATTCGCACCAGTATAAATATTTACGCCATATCTTATGGTAAATTTTTCTGGTAACAGGTTTCCGAGCCTGTATTAAGGTATCAATAACCGAATCCGAGAAGCCACGCTTTGATAGAATCAAGCGTTCAATCTCCATGCAGTCAGTCTCAGAGAAACTAGATTTGGATGATTGAAAGGACCCTGAATTAGAAGGTCCTGCCTCAGAGGCAGAGACCATGGTGGACAGGACGACATGTCCACTAGGTCTGCATACCAGGTCCTGCGTGGCCACGCAGGCGCTATCAGAATCACCGATGCCCTTTCCTGTTTGATCCTGGCAATCATTCGAGGAAGCATCGGGAATGGTGGAAACACATAAGCCATGTTGAAGACCCAAGGGGCTGTCAGAGCATCTATCAGCACCGCTCCCGGGTCCCTGGACCTGGATCCGTAACAAGGAAGCTTGGCGTTCTGGCGAGACGCCATGAGATCCAGTTCTGGTTTGCCCCAACGATGGACCAGTTGAGTAAACACCTCCGGATGGAGTTCCCACTCCCCCGGATGAAAAGTCTGACGACTTAGAAAATCCGCCTCCCAGTTCTGTACGCCTGGGATGTGGATCGCTAACAGGTGGCAAGAGTGAGACTCTGCCCAGCGAATTATCTTTGAGACTTCTAACATCGCTAGGGAACTCCTGGTTCCCCCTTGATAGTTGATGTAAGCCACAGTCGTGATGTTGTCCGACTGGAATCTGATGAATCAGTGTTGCTAACTGAGGCCAAGCTAGAAGAGCATTGAATATTGCTCTTAACTCTAGAATATTTATTGGGAGGAGTTTCTCCTCCTGAGTCCACGATCCCTGAGCCTTCAGGAAGTTCCAGACTGCGCCCCAACCTAGAAGGCTGGCATCTGTTGTTACAATCGTCCAATCTGGCCTGCGAAAGGTCATACCCTTGGACAGATGGACACGAGAAAGCCACCAGAGAAGAGAAACTCTGGTCTCTTGATCCAGATTTAGTAGGGGGGACAAATCTGAGTAATCCCCATTCCACTGACTTAGCATGCATAATTGCAGCGGTCTGAGATGCAGGCGCGCAAATGGCACTATGTCCATTGCCGCTACCATTAAGCCGATTACTTCCATGCACTGAGCCACTGACGGGCGTGGAATGGAATGAAGGACACTGCAAGCATTTAGAAGTTTTGATAACCTGGACTCCGTCAGGTAAATTTTCATCTCTACAGAATCTATAAGAGTCCCTAGGAAGGAGACTCTTGTGAGTGGTGATAGAGAACTCTTTCCACGTTCACCTTCCACCCATGCGACCTCAGAAATGCCAGAACTATCTCTGTATGAGACTTGGCCCTTTGAAAGCTTGATGCCTGTATCAGGATGTCGTCTAGATACGGAGCCACCGCTATGCCTCGCGGTCTTAGAACCGCCAGAAGTGAGCCCAGAACCTTTGTAAAGATTCTCGGGGCCATAGCCAACCCGAAGGGAAGAGCTACAAACTGGTAATGCCTGTCTAGAAAGGCAAATCTTAGGTACCGATAATGATCTTTGTGAATCGGTATATGAAGGTAGGCATCCTTTAAGTCTACCGTGGTCATGTATTGACCCTCTTGGATCATGGGTAGGATTGTTCGAATAGTTTCCATTTTGAATGATGGAACTCTTAGGAATTTGTTTAAGATTTTTAGGTCCAAGATTGGTCTGAAGGTTCCCTCTTTCTTGGGAACCACAAACAGATTCGAGTAAAACCCTTGCCCTTGTTCCGTCCGCGGAACTGGGTGGATCACCCCCAATACTAAGAGGTCTTGCACACAACGTAGAAATGCCTCTTTCTTTATTTGGTTTGCTGATAACCTTGAAAGATGAAATCTCCCTTGTGGAGGAGATGCTTTGAAGTCCAGAAGATATCCCTGAGATATGATCTCTAACGCCCAGGGATCCTGGACATCTCTTGCCCAAGCCTGGGCGAAGAGAGATAGTCTGCCCCCCACTAGATCCGTTTCCGGATAGGGGGCCCTCTCTTCATGCTGTCTTAGGGGCAGAAGAAGGCTTTCTGGCCTGCTTGCCCTTGCTCCAGGACTGGTTAGTTTTCCAGCACTGTCTGTAACGAGCAACAGGTCCTTCCTGTTTTGGAGCGGAGGAAGTTGATGCTGCTCCTGCCTTGAAATTACGAAAGGCACGAAAATTAGATTGTTTGGCCTTTGACTTGGCCCTGTCCTGAGGAAGAGTATGACCCTTACCCCCGGTAATGTCAGCAATAATTTCTTTCAAGCCGGGCCCGAATAAGGTCTGCCCTTTGAAAGGAATATTATGCAATTTAGACTTAGAAGTCACGTCAGCTGACCAGGATTTAAGCCATAGCGCTCTGCGCGCCTGGATGGCGAATCCGGAGTTCTTAGCCGTTAGTTTGGTTAAATGTACAACGGCATCAGAAACAAATGCATTAGCTAGCTTAAGTGCTTTAAGCTTGGCCATAATCTCATCCAATGGAGCTGTGCGAATGGCCTCTTCCAGAGACTCAAACCAGAATGCCGCAGCCACAGTGACAGGCGCAATGCATGCAAGGGGCTGTAAGATAAAACCTTGTTGAACAAACATTTTCTTAAGGTAACCTTCTAATTTTTTATCCATTGGATCCGAAAAAGCACAACTATCCTCCACCGGGATAGTGGTACGCTTAGCCAAAGTAGAAACTGCTCCCTCCACCTTAGGGACCGTCTGCCATAAGTCTCGTGTGGTGGCGTCTATCAGGAATATTTTTCTAAACATCGGAGGTGGGGAAAAAGGCACACCGGGTCTATCCCACTCCTTGCTAATAATTTCTGTAAGCCTTTTAGGTATAGGAAAAACGTCAGTACACACCGGTACCGCAAAGTATCTATCCAACCTACATACTTTCTCTGGAATTGCAACCGTGTTACAATCATTCAGAGCCGCTAATACCTCCCCTAGCAATACGCGGAGGTTCTCAAGCTTAAATTTAAAATTAGAAATCTCTGAATCCGGTCTCCCTGGATCAGATCCGTCACCCACAGAATGAAGCTCTCTGTCCTCATGTTCTGCAAATTGTGACGCAGTATCAGACATGGCTCTCACATCATCAGCGCGCTCTGTCTTTAACCCAGAGCTATCGCGCTTGCCTCTTAATTCAGGCAATTTAGATAATACCTCTGTCATAACAGCCGCCATGTCTTGCAAAGTGATTTGTATGGGCCTCTCTGATGCACTAGGCGCCACAATATCACGCGCCCCCTGAGCGGGAGGCGAAGGTACTGACACGTGAGGAGAGTTAATCGGCATAGCTTCCCCCTCGTTGTCTGGTGATAATTCCTTTACAGATATAGATTGACTTTTATGCAAAGTGACATCAATACAATTAGTACACATATTTCTGTGGGGCTCCACATTGGCCTTCAAACATAGTGAACAAGCAGATTCATCTGTGTCAGACATGTTTAAACAGACTCGCAATGAGACTAGCAAGCTTGGAAAAACCTTTCAAGTAAATTTACAAGCAATATAAAAAACGCTACTGCGCCTTTAAGAAGTACAAAAAAAGACGTCACAGTTGAAATAACAAAGATCCAAATCAGTTATAGCAACCAAAACTTCACAGTAAATGTATTAAGTTAGAAGAGTATTGCACCCACTAGCAAAAGGAAGATTAACCCCTTCATACCCAAAAACGGATAATCAAATTAACAATTAACGTTTTTTTATCACAGTCAAACACACTGTCACAGGTCTGCTGTGACTGATTACCTCCCTCAAAATGACTTTTGAAGACCCCTGAGCTCTCTAGAGACGTCCTGGATCAAGGAGGAAGAAGCAGGAAGACTGAAACTGAATTTTTACTGCGCAAAAAAGCGCTAAAATAGGCTCCTCCCACTCCTATTACAACAGTGGGAAACCTCAGTTAAACGCTTCTATATAGAAATAAACAACAGCCATGTGGAAATTTTCATGCCCCAAAAGATTTATCACCAAAGTACCTCACAAAAAACGAATAACATGCCAGTAAACGTTTTAAACATACACTTTAAATGTTAGATAGTGTTATTAATAAGCCTGCTACCAGTCACTTCTACTGCAGTTAAGGCTTATACAATACTTCGGTATTAACAGTATTTTCTTAGTCAAATTCCATTCCTTAGAAAATTGCTTATTGTACATACATTCATCAGCCTGATACCAGTCGCCGCTGCATTTAAGGCTGTACTTACATTACATCGGTATCAGCAGTATTTTCTTAGTCAATTCCATTCCTTAGAAAAATAATTTACTGCACATACCTCGTTTGCGGGATTCCCCGCATGCTATTCCCTTTCTGAAAGTTACCCCACTCCTCAGAATGTGCGAGAACAGCCAGTGGATCTTAGTTACTTCCGCTAAGATCATAGAAAACTCAGGCAGATTCTTCTTCTAAATACTGCCTGAGAACAAACAGCACACTCCGGTGCCATTTAAAATAACAAACTTTTGATTGAAGAAATAAACTAAGTATAAAAACACCACAGACCTCTCACAACGACCTATCTAGTTGAGTTGCAAGAGAATGACTGGATATGACGTGTGAGGGGAGGAGCTATATAGCAGCTCTGCTTGGGTGATCCTCTTGCAACTTCCTGTTGGGAAGGAGATATAATCCCATAAGTAATGGATGACCCGTGGACTGAATACACTTAACAAGAGAAATCTGATTGGTTGATTTAATCAGCCAATTGGATTGAAGTTAAATCCGATTGGCTGATTGGATCAGCCAATAGAATGCGAGGTCAATTCTATTGGCTGATTCAATCAGCCAATCGTATTGAACTTCAATCCGATTGGATGATTAAATCAACCAATCAGATTTTTCCTACCTTAATTCCGATTGGCTGATAGAATCCTATCAGCCAATCGGAATTCGAGGGACGCCATCTTGGATGACGTCATTTAAAGGACCAGCCATTCGTCGGGTAGTCGTTGTGCAGGAAGGATGCTCCGCGTTGGTTGTCTTGAAGATGGAGCCACTCCTTGCCGGAAGGATGAAGATAGAAGATGCCGCTTGGATGAAGATTTCTGCCGGATGGAGGACCTCTTCTGCCCCAATTGGATGAAGACTACTGTCCGGCTGGAGGACCACTTGTGCCCGCATCGGATGAAGACTTCGGCCCGGCTGGGTGAAGACGGCTCAAGGTAGGGTGATCTTCAATGGGGTAGTGTTAGGTTTTTTTAAGGGGGGATCGGGTGGGTTTTAGAGTAGGGGTGTGTGGGTGGTGGGTTATAATGTTGGGGGGGGGATTGTTCTTTTTTTTTTACAGGTAAAAGAGCTGATTACTTTGGGGCAATGCCCCGCAAAAGGCCCTTTTAAAGGCTATTTGTAATTTAGTTTAGGGTAGGGCATTTTATTATTTTGGGGGGCTTTTTTATTTTATTAGGGGGCTTAGATTAGGTGTAATTAGTTTAAACTTCTTGTAACATTTTTTTATTTTTTGTAATTTAGTGTTTTTTTTTGTTTTGTACTATAGTTTAGTTTATTTAATTGTATTTTATTTTAGATAATTGTAGTTAATTTATTTAATTAATTTATTGATAGTGTAGTGTTAGGTGTATTTGTAACTTAGGTTAGGATTTATTTTACAGGTAATTTTGTAATTATTTTAACTAGGTAGCTATTAAATAGTTATTAACTATTTAATAGCTATTGTACCTAGTTAAAATAAATACAAAGTTGCCTGTAAAATAAAAATAAAATACTAAAATAGCTACAATGTAATTATTAATTATATTGTAGCTATCTTAGGGTTTATTTTATAGGTAAGTATTTAGTTTTAAATAGGAATAATTTAGTTAATAATATTAATATTATTTAGATTTATTTAAATAATAATTAAGTTAGGGGGGTGTTACGGTTAGACTTAGGTTTAGGGGGTAATAAATTGAATGTAGGTGGTGGCGGTGTAGGAGGGTCAGATTAGGGGTTAATAAATTTAATGTAGGTGGCGGCGGGGTCCGGGAGCGGCGGTTTAGGGGTTAATACATATAATGTAGATGGCGGTGGGCTCCGGGAGCGGCGGTTTAGGGGTTAATAGACTTTATTAGGTATTGCGGTGGGGGATTGCGGTTGACAGGTAGATAGACATTGCGCATGCGTTAGGTTTTTTTTTGCAGGCATTTTAGGGAGTTACGGTGCTCCCATACTCAGAACAAGGCCTGCTACGGCTGCATTTTATGGCGAGGTGAAAATGGAGTAAGATTTCTCCATATTCGCCACGTAAGGCCTTGCGCTGGATATTGGATACCGATTTACGACGCGGTCCCATGTTAGCCTATGGGAGTAAGAATTGCGGGCAACGGGTGAAATATACGGGCGTAAGTTGTATGCTACGCCGTATATGTGATACCAAACCCGCGCAAAAAACGGCGTCGCCGGCTTTTGCGGGCGACACTGCATATCGGATGGGGCCCATGTTTACCACTGATGTATCTATTCAGAGAATTGAGATTCTTGTTTCCTTGCTTTTATTCCATTTCTATCCCATATGGATTTATTTGGTTTAGGATTTTTCAGTTTCCAGGGCCATTTTTTTAATTTTTTTCCCTCCATGTTCAGCTTCTCAGATAATTAATTGCAGAAATTTCAGAAGTGTGGTCCGCAGCTGGAATTAGGGGCCTTCTAATTACCAAAAATTACATTACATATCTGCTATTTCTGAATAAAGGTGACCCCAGAGAAGCTTTTACAACAATTGGTCTTATGACTGCAGTAGTTGTGTGTAAATCATTTCAATGAGAAACCCAAAGTTTGCAAAAAATGCTAAAAATTCTCTAGTACTATGGCAAGTTTTTCCCTGAAATTCCCAGTTGCGTAGGGGTTAATTATAAAATGCTCTAAAAAGTAGAGAATATCATTTTTAAAACACAATATCTCTTTAAAGGGACAGTTTACTCAAAAATGTTCTCTTCTTTAATTTGTTCCCAATAATCCACTTTACCTGCTGGAGTGAATTTAATTGTTTACAAGTAGCTCCTTGACCCTTATATTGGCATTTGAAATAGTTGATTTAGCATGTGGTATCCCCACCTATTCTGAAAGTTTGTGGCTGCAGGTCCCAGCTATAGATAAGCTTTGTAAACACAGCCAGCAGAAGAAATTACACTCCCAGTGGCATATAGCAGAGATAAGGTAATAAAATGTTGATTTTCCATTGTTCTCTCCAAGTACTGGTGATTGTTTTATGGACAGATATAAGATAAAGAAGCATGTGTATGTACACAATGTGATACAGTAATGAGATCTGATTATACCTACAAGCTCAACCCATTTTATTAGGTTGTGGCTTCAAAACACAAAATCAGAGCTTTAATATACACAAATAAAGCTTAAAAGGCTAATTTTCATACATTTTTTACTCTGCAGTTGGTAAAAAAAGCAATTGTAAACACATTAAGGGAAAAACAATTTTACAGTATATTGTCCCTTTAAAGACTTGATACGTAGCTCCTACCTGAGAGGCTAGGCCATAAAAAATGTAACAGAAAACCCATAAGTTAATACATTGAAAGCAAACCTGCCATATATGGATGCACTGAGGTATAAAGTGCACCTAACTTGAGAGTGTTTATACCTGCATTTTTGTCCTCCAGGTTTTCTTTATGTGGGGCACCTGCAGAGGGCTTAAAGATGCTGGGAACTGCATTGTCTGCAGCTTCTTGCTTATTTGTTCCTACAACAGGGCCCTTGTTGATAACATTTGGTTTTGAAGGAATGTCAATCTGGCAAAATAAAAAAAGTATATTTAGTACATATTGAGTTGGTGGAAAAAACAGGAAAGACTAAAAAAAAGTAAAACACATTTCTAAATATATATATATTATTAGTGTGTGAGCTTGGAAAGTATATTTAAAGAACATTATTTATTTTTTTTATTGTACCAGCACATGGAATTTTAACTGTTTTAATTGTTTGTATCAGCCAGTGAGAAATCTGTCTCTAGGGATAAGTTGTGCACAAAACAAATTATGCTTACTAGATAATTTCCTTTCCTTCTGTACAGGGAGAGTCCACAGCTGCATTCATTACTTGTGGGAAATACAGAACCTGGCCACCAGGAGGAGGCAAAGACACCCCAGCCAAAGCCTTAAATACCTCCCCCACTTCCCTCATCCCCCAGTCATTCTGCTGAGGGAACAAGGAACAGTAGGAGAAATATCAGGGTGAAAAAGGTGCCAGAAGAAAACAAATTAAATTTAGGGCCGCCCATCGGAGAACACAGGCGGGAGCTGTGGACTCTCCCTGTATCGAAGGAAAGGAAATTATCTGGTAAGAATAATTTGTTTTCCTTCTTAATACAGGGAGAGTCCACAGCTGCATTCACTACTTGTGGGAAATTATACCCAAAAAGCTACAGAGGACACTGAATGCTAACGGGAGGGAAAAGAATAGGCAGCCCAAATCTGAGGGCACCACAGCCTGCAACAAACCCATTTTCCCGAAGGCTACTTCAACAGAAGTAAAAAAGAAAAATAATGCTAGGAGGACCAGATAGCCGCCCAACAATCAGAACCATAGAGATCTCATGCCAGAGACCCAAGATGATGTCACTGCTCTCAAATTGAGCCATAACCTCTGAGGAGGCTAGTGTCTCGCTGTCTCCTAGGTATAGCGAAAAAATACTCCCCCACTAACAATAAAGAAGGCAACTAAGCCTCGATAGTCTGAAAAGAACATCAAGGCCTGATTCCCTGAGAGGGGAAAAAAACCTTCCCATTTAGAAAAAGAAAATGACATATAGAAAAACAAACTTAGGGAGAAAACCCTAACAAATCTTGTAAACACAGAAAAAAAGGGGAGAGAGGACCAATGGCACTACTACAGCAAACTGAATATATACACCCCTTAATATACCTGTAGTTCGAGAGAGCTAGAACGCTCAACTAGTTACTGGAATGTGGTGCTATGTAGTAATGGACACTAGAAACAACTAATAAGAGAGGCAAGAAAGCCCACACTTGAAAAGCAAAGACTACATATATAGCACTCATGGGGTTGTGAATATAACTATCATGTAAATGGGTCACAGTGTATACCAGACAACTATATTGGTACAATTAAGTCTTGGATATGTTTATGTGACTGTGAAAAATTAAAATATAACTTTTATTATGAATACTCAATAAAAATAGAAGTTATCAACTTAAAAACACACTTAGGAGCCTGTCATAGTTGTACTATTGGTATGGGAATCAAAATGAATGAGAGTACTAAGGTGGGTGGAGAATAAGTGCCAGAGGTTAGAGAAGTGATACCACCTCTGACAGTTTGTTATAAACTAATTGTATAATACAATAGCTTTATGTTTGTTCAATATGGACACACACTAACATGGGGAAAACACCTTAAGGAATATTATGCACGATAGGTGTAATCTTTATTAATGTCGAGCCACTATGATATACTTGCTGTGTGAGTTTGTAACATTAACATTCCCCTGTTGGGGAAAATGAGTGCTAATGTTCTAAGCTATCCACGATATCCTGTCATCGAATTCAACTGAGAATTATTTTAAGATACACATTATGCCATATTATGGCTAGTTATAGTAGTAAGTCTCTGTGTTGATGACAGGTAACCCTTGCCTGGTTAATAAACAAGGGTATTGGAAACTTAAGTCGCTACAAAAAGCTAATACCTATAGTATAAAAGGGCTTTCACATTATAGTTAAAGCGGCAGTTGCAGTACCGGTGCATTATTTTATCAAGTTCAGCATATAGCTGTGATCGATAAGCTTAGGTGTACGTATATAAGCGTCCACTGTCAGTTTAAATATACACAAACTATGTTGTTAGGTAGCGTGCCGAATATCAATATATTCTATTACATATTTTTTCCCTCTTAGTATATAAAATAAGCAGCTGATTGACAATAACTACAGTTTCTTAATGGGAGAACAGTGATGTAACCAACTGCTCGGTTGCTATATGTTTGAAAAACTATATAGATACGTAGTGTCGAATTACCTACTTGGTCAGAACCGTTACCGTTGCAATTATCATTGATTATAATAGTGCTACTATGAATAATGCAACACTAAATAATAAAAGGGTTTACTGTATTCCGTTCTGCTATAAATGTGATAGCCGATGTTATGAAGGTGACAGTGACCTTTTATATATATCTATATAGTTCAAAGTATTAGCTGTGTGTAACTGCCAAACGGCAAACCTTGTTAGCTGCTTAAAAATAACAGTATCCTTGCGTTTAACTTATTCACATATTCCCACCGTTAATGCAAAATTAAACTTATATAAACCATTAACAACTAAGACTCAAGGCAGCCTAAGGTTATCTAAAAATACAGGAGCTCCAAGGACTCCTCACCATTGCCCTAACGTCCCTAACATGTTTCCCCTAACCGGCTTTTTCAAAGGGTGTCCATATTGAACAACCATAAAGCTATTGTATTATACAATTAGTTTATAACAAACTGTCAGAGGTGGTATCACTTCTCTAACCTCTGGCACTTATTCTCCACCCACCTTAGTACTCATTCGTTTTTATTCCAATACCAATAGTACAACTATGACAGGCTCCTAAGTGTGTTTTTAAGTTGATAACAGAATTTATGTTTACCTGATAAATTACTTTCTCCAACGGTGTGTCCGGTCCACGGCGTCATCCTTACTTGTGGGATATTCTCTTCCCCAACAGGAAATGGCAAAGAGCCCAGCAAAGCTGGTCACATGATCCCTCCTAGGCTCCGCCTTCCCCAGTCATTCGACCGACGTAAAGGAGGAATATTTGCATAGGAGAAATCATATGGTACCGTGGTGACTGTAGTTAAAGAAAATAAATTATCAGACCTGATTAAAAAACCAGGGCGGGCCGTGGACCGGACACACCGTTGGAGAAAGTAATTTATCAGGTAAACATAAATTCTGTTTTCTCCAACATAGGTGTGTCCGGTCCACGGCGTCATCCTTACTTGTGGGAACCAATACCAAAGCTTTAGGACACGGATGAAGGGAGGGAGCAAATCAGGTCACCTAAATGGAAGGCACCACGGCTTGCAAAACCTTTCTCCCAAAAATAGCCTCAGAAGAAGCAAAAGTATCAAACTTGTAAAATTTGGTAAAAGTGTGCAGTGAAGACCAAGTCGCTGCCCTACATATCTGATCAACAGAAGCCTCGTTCTTGAAGGCCCATGTGGAAGCCACAGCCCTAGTGGAATGAGCTGTGATTCTTTCAGGAGGCTGCCGTCCGGCAGTCTCATAAGCCAATCTGATGATGCTTTTAATCCAAAAAGAGAGAGAGGTAGAAGTTGCTTTTTGACCTCTCCTTTTACCAGAATAAACAACAAACAAGGAAGATGTTTGTCTAAAATCCTTTGTAGCATCTAAATAGAATTTTAGAGCGCAAACAACATCCAAATTGTGCAACAAACGTTCCTTCTTTGAAACTGGATTCGGACACAAAGAAGGCACGACTATCTCCTGGTTAATGTTTTTGTTAGAAACAACTTTCGGAAGAAAACCAGGTTTAGTACGTAAAACCACCTTATCTGCATGGAACACCAGATAAGGAGGAGAACACTGCAGAGCAGATAATTCTGAAACTCTTCTAGCAGAAGAAATTGCAACCAAAAACAAAACTTTCCAAGATAATAACTTAATATCAACGGAATGTAAGGGTTCAAACGGAACCCCCTGAAGAACTGAAAGAACTAAATTGAGACTCCAAGGAGGAGTCAAAGGTTTGTAAACAGGCTTGATTCTAACCAGAGCCTGAACAAAGGCTTGAACATCTGGCACAGCTGCCAGCTTTTTGTGAAGTAACACAGACAAGGCAGAAATCTGTCCCTTCAAGGAACTTGCAGATAATCCTTTCTCCAATCCTTCTTGAAGAAAGGATAGAATCTTAGGAATTTTTACCTTGTCCCAAGGGAATCCTTTAGATTCACACCAACAGATATATTTTTTCCATATTTTGTGGTAAATTTTTCTAGTTACAGGCTTTCTGGCCTGAACAAGAGTATCAATAACAGAATCTGAGAACCCTCGCTTTGATAAGATCAAGCGTTCAATCTCCAAGCAGTCAGTTGGAGTGAAACCAGATTCGGATGTTCGAACGGACCCTGAACAAGAAGGTCTCGTCTCAAAGGTAGCTTCCATGGTGGAGCCGATGACATATTCACCAGGTCTGCATACCAAGTCCTGCGTGGCCACGCAGGAGCTATCAAGATCACCGATGCCCTCTCCTGATTGATCCTGGCTACCAGCCTGGGGATGAGAGGAAACGGCGGGAATACATAAGCTAGTTTGAAGGTCCAAGGTGCTACTAGTGCATCTACTAGAGTCGCCTTGGGATCCCTGGATCTGGACCCGTAGCAAGGAACCTTGAAGTTCTGACGAGAGGCCATCAGATCCATGTCTGGAATGCCCCACAGTTGAGTAATGTGGGCAAAGATTTCCGGATGGAGTTCCCACTCCCCCGGATGTAATGTCTGACGACTCAGAAAATCCGCTTCCCAATTTTCCACTCCTGGGATGTGGATTGCAGACAAGTGGCAGGAGTGAGTCTCCGCCCATTGAATGATTTTGGTCACTTCTTCCATCGCCAGGGAACTCCTTGTTCCCCCCTGATGGTTGATGTACGCAACAGTCGTCATGTTGTCTGATTGAAACCGTATGAACTTGGCCTTTGCTAGCTGAGGCCAAGCCTTGAGAGCATTGAGTATCGCTCTCAGTTCCAGAATATTTATCGGTAGAAGAGATTCTTCCCGAGACCAAAGACCCTGAGCTTTCAGGGGTCCCCAGACCGCGCCCCAGCCCATCAGACTGGCGTCGGTCGTGACAATGACCCACTCTGGTCTGCGGAAGCTCATCCCCTGTGACAGGTTGTCCAGGGACAGCCACCAACGGAGTGAATCTCTGGTCCTCTGATTTACTTGTATCGTCGGAGACAAGTCTGTATAGTCCCCATTCCACTGACTGAGCATGCACAGTTGTAATGGTCTTAGATGAATGCGCGCAAAAGGAACTATGTCCATTGCCGCTACCATCAAACCTATTACTTCCATGCACTGCGCTATGGAAGGAAGAGGAACGGAATGAAGTATTTGACAAGAGTTTAGAAGTTTTGTTTTTCTGGCCTCTGTCAGAAAAATCCTCATTTCTAAGGAGTCTATTATTGTTCCCAAGAAGGGAACCCTCGTTGACGGAGATAGAGAACTCTTTTCTACGTTCACTTTCCATCCGTGAGATCTGAGAAAGGCCAGGACAATGTCCGTGTGAGCCTTTGCTAGAGGAAGGGACGACGCTTGAATCAGAATGTCGTCCAAGTAAGGTACTACTGCAATGCCCCTTGGTCTTAGCACCGCTAGAAGGGACCCTAGTACCTTTGTGAAAATCCTTGGAGCAGTGGCTAATCCGAACGGAAGTGCCACGAACTGGTAATGCTTGTCCAGGAATGCGAACCTTAGGAACCGATGATGTTCCCTGTGGATAGGAATATGTAGATACGCATCCTTTAAATCCACCGTGGTCATGAATTGACCTTCCTGGATGGAAGGAAGAATTGTTCGAATGGTTTCCATTTTGAACGATGGAACCTTGAGAAACTTGTTTAGGATCTTGAGATCTAAGATTGGTCTGAACGTTCCCTCTTTTTTGGGAACTACGAACAGATTGGAGTAGAACCCCATCCCTTGTTCTCCTAATGGAACAGGATGAATCACTCCCATTTTTAACAGGTCTTCTACACAATGTAAGAATGCCTGTTTTTTTATGTGGTCTGAAGACAATTGAGACCTGTGGAACCTCCCCCTTGGGGGAAGCCCTTTGAATTCCAGAAGATAACCTTGGGAGACTATTTCTAGCGCCCAAGGATCCAGAACATCTCTTGCCCAAGCCTGAGCGAAGAGAGAGAGTCTGCCCCCCACCAGATCCGGTCCCGGATCGGGGGCCAACATCTCATGCTGTCTTGGTAGCAGTGGCAGGTTTCTTGGCCTGCTTTCCTCTTAAACTCTAAGCCATCTCCGTGGAGATGTTGCCTGTACAACGGCAAAGAGAATGACTGGGGAAGGCGGAGCCTAGGAGGGATCATGTGACCAGCTTTGCTGGGCTCTTTGCCATTTCCTGTTGGGGAAGAGAATATCCCACAAGTAAGGATGACGCCGTGGACCGGACACACCTATGTTGGAGAAAACTTCCATTTTTATTGAGTATTCATAATAAAAGTTATATTTTAATTTTTCACAGTTACATAAACATATCCAAGACTTAATTGTACCAATATAGTTGTCTGGTATACACTGTGACCCATTTACATGATAGTTATATTCACAACCCCGTGAGTGCTATATATGTAGTCTTTGCTTTTTAAGTGTGGGCTTTCTTGCCTCCCTTATTAGTTGTTTCTAAATCTTGTAAACAGCCTTAATAAAAAGGAGACTCCTTTAAGGGGTACGTATTGCAAGACTATAGCATGTAGAAAACAATCTACAGACAGAATAGATCATTGAAGAAAAGATGCAACCCCCTAAAAATAAAGTCTAAACTCCAAGAAGGAGCAAAAGAACTAAACGCCTGAAAGTTCAATAAACTTCTGGAACAGAAGAACAAACAGGGAATCTAAAAACTGCTTGCGAGCCCACATTCAAGGAGCAAGGACTGCAGCTGGATAGAACCTGCAACCTTACGCATGCTAGGCAGCTAAGTTAACCATCAGGTTAAGACAGCAAGCTGTCCCAAAAAGGACTGCTCGAGCCAAAACTAGCTAGGAAGGCCCTTCTCCAGATCATCCTGGAGGAAAATAATGAAAAACCCCTGGAATCCGAAAGGGAGCCAGAACGATCTAGCTCCTCCCGACAAAAGGGTGGTCCTCCACACCTATGATAGATGACGAGGGACCAACTACTGACGGAAAGGGCCAAAACCCTTCAGAAAACCCCTCTCTCGGCTAAGACCAAGTGACCTCTCGCAATCCGTCTCAGAGGAATAAGATTCCATGACGTAAACCCCCCTGACCCAGCAGATCCCTGCAACAAGGTCCATGGAAGCGAAGCCCCTAAAACACAATACGAACTTGCGGACATAAACTGAGCAATCAGTCTCACTGACGTCTGCTCCTGCTAGGATCGAACCATCCTCAACAGAGAATGGAATGGCCGAAAAAGAAGAAGGTTAAAATAAACCTCCCAAGCACCGATATATAAGCTGCCACTGTCAGTTTAAATATACACAAACTATCTTGTTAGGCAGCGTGCCGAATATCAATATATTCTATTATATATTTTTTCCCACTTAGTATATAAAATAAGCAGCTGATTGACAATAAATACAGTCTCCTAATGGGAGAACAGTGATGTAACCAATTGCTCGGTTGCTATATGTTTGAAAAACTATACAGATACGTAGTGTCGAATTACCTACTTGGTCAGAACCGTTACCGTTGCAATTATCATTGATTATAATAGTGCTACTATGAATAATGCAACACTAAATAATAAAAGGGTTTACTGTATTCCATTCTGCTATAAATGTGATAGCCGATGTTATGAAGGTGACAGTGACCTTTTATATATAGCTATATAGTTCAAAGTATTAGCTGCGTGTAACTGCCAAACGGCAAACCTTGTTAGCTGCTTAAAAAACATAATTTATGCTTACCTGATAAATTCCTTTCTTCTGTAGTGTGATCAGTCCACGGGTCATCATTACTTCTGGGATATTACTCCTCCCCAACAGGAAGTGCAAGAGGATTCACCCAGCAGAGTTGCATATAGCCCCTCCCCTCTACGTCACCCCCAGTCATTCGACCAAGGACCAACGAGAAAGGAGGAACCAAGGGTGTAGTGGTGACTGGAGTATAATTTAAAAATAATTACCTGCCTTAAAAAACAGGGCGGGCCGTGGACTGATCACACTACAGAAGAAAGGAATTTATCAGGTAAGCATAAATTATGTTTTCTTCTGTTAAGTGTGATCAGTCCACGGGTCATCATTACTTCTGGGATACCAATACCAAAGCAAAAGTACACGGATGACGGGAGGGATAGGCAGGCTCTTTTATACAGAAGGAACCACTGCCTGAAGAACCTTTCTCCCAAAAATAGCCTCCGAGGAAGCAAATGTGTCAAATTTGTAAAATTTGGAAAAAGTATGAAGCGAAGACCAAGTTGCAGCCTTGCAAATCTGTTCAACAGAGGCCTCATTCTTAAAGGCCCAAGTGGAAGCCACAGCTCTAGTGGAATGAGCTGTAATTCTTTCAGGAGGTTGCTGTCCAGCAGTCTCATAGGCTAAACGTATTATGCTACGAAGCCAAAAAGAGAGAGAGGTAGCAGAAGCTTTTTGACCTCTCCTCTGACCAGAGTAAACGACAAACAGGGAAGACGTCTGTCGAAATTCATTAGTTGCCTGTAAGTAAAATTTTAGGGCACGAACTACATCCAGATTGTGCAGGAGACGTTCCTTCTTTGAAGAAGGATTTGGACACAAAGATGGAACAACAATCTCTTGATTGATATTCCTGTTAGTGACTACCTTGGGTAAGAACCCAGGTTTAGTACGCAGAACTACCTTATCCGAATGAAAAATCAAATAAGGATCACAATGTAAGGCTGATAATTCAGAGACTCTTCGAGCCGATGAAATAGCCATTAAAAATAGAACTTTCCAAGATAACAACTTTATATCAATGGAATGGAGGGGTTCAAACGGAACGCCCTGTAAAACGTTAAGAACAAGATTTAAACTCCATGGTGGAGCAACAGTCTTAAACACAGGCTTAATCCTCGCTAAAGCCTGACAAAAAGCCTGAACGTCTGGCACTTCTGACAGACGTTTGTGTAACAGAATAGACAGAGCTGAGATCTGTCCCTTTAATGAACTAGCAGATAAACCCTTTTCTAAACCTTCTTGTAGAAAAGACAATATCCTAGGAATCCTAACCTTACTCCAAGAGTAACCTTTGGATTCACACCAATATAGGTATTTACGCCATATTTTATGGTAAATCCTTCTGGTAACAGGCTTCCTGGCCTGTATTAAGGTGTCAATAACTGACTCAGAAAACCCACGTCTTGATAAAATCAAACGTTCAATTTCCAAGCAGTCAGCTTCAGAGAAGTTAGATTTTGATGTTTGAAAGGACCCTGTATCAGGAGGTCCTGTTTCAGAGGTAGAGACCAAGGTGGACAGGATGACATGTCCACCAGGTCTGCATACCAAGTCCTGCGTGGCCATGCAGGTGCTATCAGAATCACTGATGCTCTCTCCTGTTTGATTCTGGCAATCAATCGAGGAAGCATCGGGAAGGGTGGAAACACATAAGCCATCCTGAAGTCCCAAGGTGCCGTCAGGGCATCTATTAGGACTGCTCCTGGATCCCTGGATCTGGACCCGTACCGAGGAAGCTTGGCGTTCTGTCGAGACGCCATGAGATCTATCTCTGGCTTGCCCCAACGTCGAAGTATTTGGGCAAAGACCTCTGGATGAAGTTCCCATTCCCCCGGATGAAAAGTCTGACGACTTAAGAAATCCGCCTCCCAATTCTCCACTCCCGGGATGTGGATTGCTGACAGGTGGCAAGAGTGAGACTCTGCCCAGCGAATTATCTTTGATACTTCCATCATTGCTAGGGAGCTCCTTGTCCCTCCCTGATGGTTAATGTAAGCTACAGTCGTGATGTTGTCCGACTGAAACCTGATGAACCCCCGAGTTGTCAACTGGGGCCAAGCCAGGAGGGCATTGAGAACTGCTCTCAATTCCAGAATGTTTATTGGCAGGAGACTCTCCTCCTGACTCCATTGTCCCTGAGCCTTCAGAGAATTCCAGACGGCACCCCAACCTAGAAGGCTGGCGTCTGTTGTTACAATTGTCCAGTCTGGTCTGCTGAATGGCATCCCCCTGGACAGATGTGGCCGAGAAAGCCACCATAGAAGAGAATTTCTGGTCTCTTGATCCAGATTCAGAGAAGGGGACAAGTCTGAGTAATCCCCATTCCACTGACTTAGCATGCACAATTGCAGTGGTCTGAGGTGTAAGCAAGCAAATGGCACTATGTCCATTGCTGCTACCATTAGGCCGATTACCTCCATGCATTGAGCCACCGATGGGTGTTGAATGGAATGAAGGGTGCGGCAAGCACTTTGAAGTCTTGTTAACCTGTCTTCTGTCAGGTAAATCTTCATTTCTACAGAATCTATAAGAGTCCCCAGGAAGGGAACTCTTGTAAGTGGAACGAGTGAACTTTTCTTTTCGTTCACCTTCCATCCATGTGACCTTAGAAATGCCAGTACTAACTCTGTATGAGACTTGGCAGTTTGAAAGCTTGAAGCTTGTATCAGAATGTCGTCTAGGTAAGGAGCTACCGAAATTCCCCGCGGTCTTAGTACCGCCAGAAGAGCACCTAGAACCTTTGTGAAGATTCTTGGAGCTGTAGCCAATCCGAATGGAAGAGCCACAAACTGGTAATGCCTGTCTAGAAAGGCAAACCTTAGATACCGGTAATGATCTTTGTGAATCGGTATGTGAAGGTAAGCGTCCTTTAAGTCCACTGTGGTCATGTACTGACCTTCTTGGATCATGGGTAAAATTGTCCGGATAGTCTCCATTTTGAATGATGGAACTCTTAGGAATTTGTTTAGGATCTTTAAATCCAGGATTGGTCTGAAAGTTCCCTCTTTTTTGGGAACCACAAACAGATTTGAGTAAAACCCTTGTCCCTGTTCCGATCGTGGAACTGGATGGATTACTCCCATTAACAATAGATCTTGTATGCAGCGTAGAAACGCTTCTTTCTTTGTTAGGTTTGTCGACAACCTTGACAGATGAAATCTCTCTCTTGGAGGAGAGTGTTTGAAGTCCAGAAGGTATCCCTGAGATATTATCTCTAGCGTCCAGGGATCCTGGACATCTCTTGCCCAAGCCTGGGCGAAGAGAGAAAGTCTGCCCCCCACTAGATCCGATCCCGGATCGGGGGCCCTCAATTCATGCTGTTTTAGTGGCAGCTGCAGGCTTCCTGGCCTGCTTGCCCTTGTTCCAGGACTGGTTAGGTCTCCAGCCTTGTCTGTAGCGAGCACCAGATCCTTCTTGTTTTGGAGTAGTGGAAGATGATGCTGCTCCTGCTTTGAAATTCCGAAAGGAACGAAAATTAGACTGTCTAGCCTTAGGTTTGGCTTTGTCTTGAGGTAGGGCGTGGCCCTTATCTCCTGTAATGTCAGCGATAATTTCTTTCAAACCAGGCCCAAATAAGGTCTGTCCCTTGAAAGGTATATTAAGTAATTTGGACTTAGAAGTTACATCAGCTGACCAGGATTTTAGCCACAGTGCTCTGCGCGCTTGAATGGCGAATCCGGAATTCTTAGCCGTAAGTTTAATTAAATGTACTACGGCTTCCGAAATGAATGAATTAGATAGCTTAAGTACTCTAAGCCTGTCTGAAATGTCGTCCAGCGTAGCTGAACCAAGATTCTCTTCTAGAGACTCAATCCAGAATGCCGCTGCAGCCGTGATCGGCGCAATGCATGCAAGGGGTTGCAATATAAAACCTTGTTGAACAAACATTTTCTTAAGGTAACCCTCTAATTTTTTATCCATTGGATCTGAAAAGGCACAGCTATCCTCTACCGGGATAGTGGTACGTTTAGCTAAAGTAGAAACTGCTCCCTCCACCTTAGGGACCGTTTGCCATAAATCCCGTGTGGTGGTGTCTATTGGAAACATCTTTCTAAATATTGGAGGGGGTGAGAACGGCACACCGGGTCTATCCCACTCCTTAGTAATAATTTCAGTTAGTCTTTTAGGTATAGGAAAAACATCAGTACTTGTTGGTACAGCAAAATATTTATCCAACCTACACATTTTCTCGGGTATTGCAACTGTGTTACAATCATTCAGGGCCGCTAACACCTCCCCTAGTAAAACACGGAGGTTTTCCAGCTTAAATTTAAAATTTGAAATATCTGAATCCAATCTGTTTGGATCAGAACCGTCAGCCGCAGAATGAAGCTCTCCGTCCTCATGTTCTGCAAGTTGTGACGCAGTATCTGACATGGCCCTAACATTATCAGCGCACTCTGTTCTCACTCCAGAGTGATCACGCTTGCCCCTTAGTTCTGGTAATTTAGCCAAAACCTCAGTCATAACAGTAGCCATATCTTGTAATGTTACTTGTAATGGCCGCCCAGATGTACTTGGCGTCGCCATATTGCGCACGTCCCGAGCGGGAGATGCAGGTACTGTCACGTGAGGCGAGTTAGTCGGCATAACTCTCCCCTTGTTGTTTGGTGAAATTTGTTCAATTTGTACAGATTGACTTTTATTTAATGTAGCATCAATACAGTTAGTACATAAATTTCTATTGGGCTCCACCTTGGCTTTAGTACAAATAGTACAGGTCTCATCTTCTGAATCAGACATGTTTAACAAACTAGCAAATAAACTTGCAATTTGGAAATACTATACAAGTAAAATACAATGAAAAAAACGAACTGTGCTTGAAAAGCACTGAATATATATAACAGATTAAATCAATCAGCTTTGTAAAACAAAATGCAACTTAGCAAAGGCTTGTACCCAGTAGCAAGAAATAACTAACCCTGAGGCATAAAAAAGTTAAAGAATAAACGTTTTTTATCACAGTCAACTACAATCTTACAGCTCTGTTAGATTACTTCCCTCAAATTAGCTTTGAAGATCCCTGGGTTCTGTAGAGATAAACCGGAACATGCAGGAAAAAACAATGAGCTTTAGACTGAAATTTTTGATGCGTAGCAAAAGCGCCAAAAAAGGTCCCACCCCCTCACACACAACAGTGAGAGAGATTAAAAACTGTCATAATTAGATCCAGCAACTGCCAAGTGGAAAATTAGTGCCCAAACATTTTATTCACCCAGTACCTCAGAAAATGAAAACGATTTTACATTCCAGCAAAAACGTTTAACATAATTAAGAATTATTAAAAAGCCTGTTGTATTTCTATTAGGCTAAAATCTTATATACACAGTGTAATTCCAGTGAAGTACCATTCCCCAGAATACTAAAATGTAAATTATACATACATGATATAATGTCGGTATGGCAGGATTTTCTCAGCAATTCCATTGTTAGAAAATAAAAACTGCTACATACCTTTTTGCAGAATAAACTGCCCGCTGTCCCCTGATCTGAAGTTTACCTCTCCTCAGATGGCCGAGAAACAGCAATATGATCTTAACAACTCCGGCTAAAATCATAGTAAAAACTCTGGTAGATTCTTCTTCAAACTCTACCAGAGAAGGAATAACACACTCCGGTGCTATTAAAAAATAACAAACTTTTGATTGAAGAAATAAACTAAATAAAATCACCATAGTCCTCTCACACATCCTATCTAGTCGTTGGGTGCAAGAGAATGACTGGGGGTGACGTAGAGGGGAGGGGCTATATGCAACTCTGCTGGGTGAATCCTCTTGCACTTCCTGTTGGGGAGGAGTAATATCCCAGAAGTAATGATGACCCGTGGACTGATCACACTTAACAGAAGAAATAACAGTATCCTTGCGTTTAACTTATTCACATATTCCCACCGTTAATGCAAAATTAAACTTATATAAACCATTAACAACTAAGACTCAAGGCAGCCTAAGGTTATCTAAAAATACAGGAGCTCCAAGGACTCCTCACAATTGCCCTAACGTCCCTAACATGTTTCCCCTAACCGGCTTTTTCAAAGGGTGTCCATATTGAACAACCATAAAGCTATTGTATTATACAATTAGTTTATAACAAACTGTCAGAGGTGGTATCACTTCTCTAACCTCTGGCACTTATTCTCCACCCACCTTAGTACTCTCATTCATTTTGATTCCAATACCAATAGTACAACTATGACAGGCTCCTAAGTGTGTTTTTAAGTTGATAACTTCCATTTTTATTGAGTATTCATAATAAAAGTTATATTTTAATTTTTCACAGTCACATAAACATATCCAAGACTTAATTGTACCAATATAGTTGTCTGGTATACACTGTGACCCATTTACATGATAGTTATATTCACAACCCCGTGAGTGCTATATATGTAGTCTTTGCTTTTTAAGTGTGGGCTTTCTTGCCTCCCTTATTAGTTTTTTTCTAAATCTTGTAAACAGCCTTAATAAAAAGGAGACTCCTTTAAGGGGTACGTATTGCAAGATTGCAACACAATGACTATAGCATGTAGAAAACAATCTACAGACAGAATAGATCATTGAAGAAAAGATGCAACCCCCTAAAAATAAAGTCTAAACTCCAAGAAGGAGCAAAAGAACTAAACGCCTGAAAGTTCAATAAACCTCTGGAACAGAAGAACAAACAGGGAATCTAAAAACTGCTTGCGAGCCCACATTCAAGGAGCAAGGACTGCAGCTGGATAGAACCCGCAACCTTACGCATGCTAGGCAGCTAAGTTAACCATCAGGTTAAGACAGCTAGCTGTCCCAAAAAGGACTGCTCGGGCCAAAACTAGCTAGGAAAGCCCTTCTCCAGATCATCCTGGAGGAAAATAATGAAAAACCCCTGGAATCCGAAAGGGAGCCAGAACGATCTAGCTCCTCCCGACAAAAGGGTGGTCCTCCACACCTATGATAGATGACGAGGGACCAACTACTGACGGAAAGGGCCAAAACCCTTCAGAAAACCCCTCTCTCGGCTAAGACCAAGTGACCTCACACAATCCGCCTCAGAGGAATAAGATTCCATGACGTAAACCCCCCGACCCAGCAGATCCCTGCAACAAGGTCCATGGAGGCGAAGCCCCTAAAACGCAATACGAACTTGCGGACATAAACTGAGCAATCAGTCTCACTGACGTCTGCTCCTTCTAGGATCGAACCATCCTCAACAGAGAATGGCATGGCCGAAAAAGAAGAAGGTTAAAATAAACCTCCCAAGCACCGATAAGGATTCAATAGCTCTGCCTGAAGATCCATGATTAAAAATCTTCTTATTAATGCTAGCTGTCACCAAAAGCATCTTCCAGCAGATAAAACAGTAGCTTAACCTGGGTTCAAACCCACAACCCTCTGCTTCAGAAGTGGTGGGGCTAACCACTACACCACATCTCCCTTGAGTCCTTAAGAGGAAACCAGGTATAGGTAAGGACGCCCTGAAAACTTGATTGGCTTCCCCAGTCAGATACCAACCTTGAAGCAAGGAAAAATTGTAGAGAATATCTGTTCCTGAAGAGCCCACTCATAGAGTGGATCACTGACAATGAGCCGTAGTGGGCCTCCTCCCACCATCAAAAACGAGATCCTCCCGTCTACGGAGGAGGAACTCTCCTTCTCCAAAGGAGATCTACCCATTGAGGTCTCAACTGGTACGAATCCAATAGACCAAATCCTCAAAGCAGAATACTCGGCTGAGGAACCATAGGAATAAACGGAAGGAAACTCCTGATCCACGGACCCCCATAGGACACTCTCTCTCCACAGGCAGTGAAACGACAAAGTCAAAACTGCCTGGGAGATCTAAGAGAAACTCACTCTGGGGAGATCTGAATGGAACACTGGGGATCGATTTCCCCAACCGATAAGTCCTTTAAGTCTGTTAAGACACATACAGAAAAACAACGCCATGCCGAAGACTCAGCCTCGGCTGGCTATATCACCCTCCACCCCAGTGCCAACAAAGTTCAGAAGGGGGACTGGAGGGCATAACCCGATGAGGAAATTTCGCAAGATCTCGGGGAAAAAAAATAATAATAATAATTCTGTCCAGAAGACCAAAACAGCAGCCAAGAATCCACCCTGGTGTCTACACCAGAAACTCAAGTCTAGATCCAACTCTGAGGATCAAAAAGACAAGGGAAAATCCCTAAAAGTCTATTAACAGCCGATGGTAAGAAAACCCAGAAACACCAAGACCCGGGAGATACTGTAAAATCTGGAAGCAGGATACTGCCACATTATTAGCGCTGCGGAATCTGTTGGCGCTCTACAAATAACCGATAATAATAATAATAATTAAACCCCACATCCCAAAAAAGAAACCTAGGATCAGAACGAGGTTTACTGGAAGATACGGTTCCTAAGAACCTGATTTTCCAAAAAGAATGAAACAGGAAGGACATCCTTCTTCCTGAATAAAAGGAAGAGAGAACCTTACATTCTCACGCTAAAAAGAGAACTAATAAGCTCTGCTTAAAAATCATAGAACCCCAATTAAGACGGGAAGTCCCTCCCCTTATTGGACCATGCACCAACAGTGGAAAGAAAATATTCCCACAGTGCGATAGATACCGGGACAATGACTGCCACAGTCACCCGAAAAACTTCCCTCTCTCTGCCAAAGACAAAACCAAGAGAAGAGAAAACTGCCCAAAAAAGAAGCCTAGCTCTGGTCTCTAGAACCCCTAGATCCATATGATCCAGTATCAAGCGCCCATCCAATATAATACCTAAAACAGGTCCAGCCTGTTCTCTAGGATAGATGAACCTACTGTGCCTGGACCGGAAATCTAAAAAACACTCCTTCTCTTGTGTAGAAGGAAAGAGCAGACTTAACTAGTACCCACAACAGGTCCTGCCTGTCACCTAGGATACAACGTATCTGCCAGAACACTCAAGGGCTAAACAGAAAATTCTTAAGTTCCAGCAATGATAGAAAAAAATGAGAATAATCAAATTAATTATTTAAGGTAAGAGAACCTCAGGAATAGGGTTTAAACAGCACTCATTCCTACTGAAGGTAGTTAAAAAATTGAATTTTTATTATATTAGTTAAAAGAAAAAAAGGAAAAAACCTTTTATACAAAGTAAGTACCCACTAAACAGCTGATCACCTTATCCCCCTGTTTCCTGGCCGATAGCAGCTCCTTCTGCTTCAGGTGACAGGGACAAGGGACAGCTAATTTAAAACCAAAAAATTTGAACCAAAGTGCTTACAAAGAGCACAAACGCGTTTCAGCTGTACTATTCAGCCTTTATCAATGTGGCAGGACAAACCGAGGCCCGGGTGCCACCCTCTTATATAGCAGTAACTACCGGTCAAATAGCCTATCATATCCCTCCCTTCAAACCGCCCTCTAATTAACCAATAGAAAGCTAAATACCAAGGGCGTGTGGGAAGACTCGCATCTGATAGGTAGTAATACGTTACTCTTGACAGTGACGATTGGTTTGTGTATTACTTACATTGCAGACTTTGTTAATGCAAAAACAAAAAGACATATGTAGAAATCAGTAGCCTATGGGCTAATATATAATGTGCACAGGAAATTTACCAAGTTCTTTGTTAACCCTAACATCAGTATCTTTGTAGATAGTATATATTTCTTGACCTATCTTGCAGATTTAACTTATTAATGCAAAGTTAGTATAATAGTTAAAGTTGTGGGTGTGGATCATCTCTTTGATCCATGAGTATTAAATGTAAGTCTTAGTTCAGTTGCACTTATATATTGATTGATACTTTATTTGTAAATCACAAAAAGTATATACAAAGAATGACACGTTTAACCATTCAATTGAAACCTAGGTTGCAAATGAAAGTGAAATATATGTAATTACCATTACTGTATATAGGTGAATATCAAAAGATGGCGTTTTCCTTTAATTAATGCATTAGTATGATAATACATATGCATATTTTATTTGGAAAACAGAAAGTGTAACTTTGTATATTATATATTTTTTAAAAGAACTTATGTCTGTGCAACTACCTTAATGTCCATCCCCAATTAATTTTTATCATCGTATTGGTATTGCATTTAAATTGATACCTTTTAATCAAATATAATATACAAAGTTACACTTTCTGTTTTCCAAATAAACTATGCATATGTATTATCATACTAATGCATTAAATAAAGGAAAACGCCATCTTTTGATATTCACCTATATACAGTAATGGTAATTACATATATTTCACTTTCATATGCAACCTAGGTTTCAATTGAATGGTTAAACGTGTCATTCTTTGTATATACTTTTTGTGATTTACAAATAAAGTATCAATCAATATATAAGTGCAACTGAACTAAGACTTACATTTAATACTCATGGATCAAAGAGATGATTCACACCCACAACTTTAACTATTATACTAACTTTGCTTTAATAAGTTAAATCTGCAAGATAGGTCAATAAATATATACGATCTACCAAGATACTGATGTTAGGGTTAACAAAGAACTTGGTAATTTTCCTGTGCACATTATATATTAGCCCATAGGCTACTGATTTCTACATATGTCTTTTTGTTTTTGCATTTACAAAATAAATATATCAATTCTTTCCTCTTATAGTCAAGTGACAATTCATTGCCTTATAACCACCTACTCAGATACTAATACACTTACACAAAAAACAGAATTTATGTTTACCTGATAAATTACTTTCTCCAACGGTGTGTCCGGTCCACGGCGTCATCCTTACTTGTGGGATATTCTCTTCCCCAACAGGAAATGGCAAAGAGCCCAGCAAAGCTGGTCACATGATCCCTCCTAGGCTCCGCCTACCCCAGTCATTCGACCGACGTAAAGGAGGAATATTTGCATAGGAGAAACCATATGATACCGTGGTGACTGTAGTTAAAGAAAATAAATTATCAGACCTGATTAAAAAACCAGGGCGGGCCGTGGACCGGACACACCGTTGGAGAAAGTAATTTATCAGGTAAACATAAATTCTGTTTTCTCCAACATAGGTGTGTCCGGTCCACGGCGTCATCCTTACTTGTGGGAACCAATACCAAAGCTTTAGGACACGGATGAAGGGAGGGAGCAAATCAGGTCACCTAAATGGAAGGCACCACGGCTTGCAAAACCTTTCTCCCAAAAATAGCCTCAGAAGAAGCAAAAGTATCAAACTTGTAAAATTTGGTAAAAGTGTGCAGTGAAGACCAAGTCGCTGCCCTACATATCTGATCAACAGAAGCCTCGTTCTTGAAGGCCCATGTGGAAGCCACAGCCCTAGTGGAATGAGCTGTGATTCTTTCAGGAGGCTGCCGTCCGGCAGTCTCATAAGCCAATCTGATGATGCTTTTAATCCAAAAGGAGAGAGAGGTAGAAGTTGCTTTTTGACCTCTCCTTTTACCAGAATAAACAACAAACAAGGAAGATGTTTGTCTAAAATCCTTTGTAGCATCTAAATAGAATTTTAGAGCGCGAACAACATCCAAATTGTGCAACAAACGTTCCTTCTTTGAAACTGGATTCGGACACAAAGAAGGCACGACTATCTCCTGGTTAATGTTTTTGTTAGAAACAACTTTCGGAAGAAAACCAGGTTTAGTACGTAAAACCACCTTATCTGCATGGAACACCAGATAAGGAGGAGAACACTGCAGAGCAGATAATTCTGAAACTCTTCTAGCAGAAGAAATTGCAACCAAAAACAAAACTTTCCAAGATAATAACTTAATATCAACGGAATGTAAGGGTTCAAACGGAACCCCCTGAAGAACTGAAAGAACTAAGTTGAGACTCCAAGGAGGAGTCAAAGGTTTGTAAACAGGCTTGATTCTAACCAGAGCCTGAACAAAGGCTTGAACATCTGGCACAGCTGCCAGCTTTTTGTGAAGTAACACAGACAAGGCAGAAATCTGTCCCTTCAAGGAACTTGCAGATAATCCTTTCTCCAATCATTCTTGAAGAAAGGATAGAATCTTAGGAATTTTTACCTTGTCCCAAGGGAATCCTTTAGATTCACACCAACAGATATATTTTTTCCATATTTTGTGGTAAATTTTTCTAGTTACAGGCTTTCTGGCCTGAACAAGAGTATCAATAACAGAATCTGAGAACCCTCGTTTTGATAAGATCAAGCGTTCAATCTCCAAGCAGTCAGTTGGAGTGAGACCAGATTCGGATGTTCGAACGGACCTTGAACAAGAAGGTCTCGTCTCAAAGGTAGCTTCCATGGTGGAGCCGATGACATATTCACCAGATCTGCATACCAAGTCCTGCGTGGCCACGCAGGAGCTATCAAGATCACCGATGCCCTCTCCTGATTGATCCTGGCTACCAGCCTGGGGATGAGAGGAAACGGCGGGAATACATAAGCTAGTTTGAAGGTCCAAGGTGCTACTAGTGCATCTACTAGAGTCGCCTTGGGATCCCTGGATCTGGACCCGTAGCAAGGAACCTTGAAGTTCTGACGAGAGGCCATCAGATCCATGTCTGGAATGCCCCACAGTTGAGTAATTTGGGCAAAGATTTCCGGATGGAGTTCCCACTCCCCCGGATGTAATGTCTGACGACTCAGAAAATCCGCTTCCCAATTTTCCACTCCTGGGATGTGGATTGCAGACAGGTGGCAGGAGTGAGTCTCCGCCCATTGAATGATTTTGGTCACTTCTTCCATCGCCAGGGAACTCCTTGTTCCCCCCTGATGGTTGATGTACGCAACAGTCGTCATGTTGTCTGATTGAAAACGTATGAACTTGGCCTTTGCTAGCTGAGGCCAAGCCTAGAGAGCATTGAGTATCGCTCTCAGTTCCAGAATATTTATCGGTAGAAGAGATTCTTCCCGAGACCAAAGACCCTGAGCTTTCAGGGGTCCCCAGACCGCGCCCCAGCCCATCAGACTGGCGTCGGTCGTGACAATGACCCACTCTGGTCTGCGGAAGTTCATCCCTTGTGACAGGTTGTCCAGGGACAGCCACCAACGGAGTGAATCTCTGGTCCTCTGATTTACTTGTATCGTCGGAGACAAGTCTGTATAGTCCCCATTCCACTGACTGAGCATGCACAGTTGTAATGGTCTTAGATGAATGCGCGCAAAAGGAACTATGTCCATTGCCGCTACCATCAAACCTATTACTTCCATGCACTGCGCTATGGAAGGAAGAGGAACGGAATGAAGTATTTGACAAGAGTTTAGAAGTTTTGTTTTTCTGGCCTCTGTCAGAAAAATCCTCATTTCTAAGGAGTCTATTATTGTTCCCAAGAAGGGAACCCTTGTTGACGGAGATAGAGAACTCTTTTCTACGTTCACTTTCCATCCGTGAGATCTGAGAAAGGCCAGGACTATGTCCGTGTGAGCCTTTGCTTGAGGATGGGACGACGCTTGAATCAGAATGTCGTCCAAGTAAGGTACTACTGCAATGCCCCTTGGTCTTAGCACCGCTAGAAGGGACCCTAGTACCTTTGTGAAAATCCTTGGAGCAGTGGCTAATCCGAAAGGAAGTGCCACGAACTGGTAATGCTTGTCCAGGAATGCGAACCTTAGGAACCGATGATGTTCCTTGTGGATAGGAATATGTAGATACGCATCCTTTAAATCCACCGTGGTCATGAATTGACCTTCCTGGATGGAAGGAAGAATTGTTCGAATGGTTTCCATTTTGAACGATGGAACCTTGAGAAACTTGTTTAGGATCTTGAGATCTAAGATTGGTCTGAACGTTCCCTCTTTTTTGGGAACTACGAACAGATTGGAGTAGAACCCCATCCCTTGTTCTCCTAATGGAACAGGATGAATCACTCCCATTTTTAACAGGTCTTCTACACAATGTAAGAATGCCTGTCTCTTTATGTGGTCTGAAGACAATTGAGACCTGTGGAACCTCCCCCTTGGGGGAAGCCCCTTGAATTCCAGAAGATAACCTTGGGAGACTATTTCTAGTGCCCAAGGATCCAGAACATCTCTTGCCCAAGCCTGAGCGAAGAGAGAGAGTCTGCCCCCCACCAGATCCGGTCCCGGATCGGGGGCCAACATTTCATGCTGTCTTGGTAGCAGTGGCAGGTTTCTTGGCCTGCTTTCCCTTGTTCCAGCCTTGCATTGGTCTCCAGGCTGGTTTGGCTTGAGAAGTATTACCCTCTTGCTTAGAGGACGTAGCACTTGGGGCTGGTCCGTTTCTACGAAAGGGACGAAAATTAGGTTTATTTTTGGCCTTGAAAGACCTATCCTGAGGAAGGGCGTGGCCCTTACCCCCAGTGATATCAGAGATAATCTCTTTCAAGTCAGGGCCAAACAGCGTTTTCCCCTTGAAAGGAATGTTAAGCAATTTGTTCTTGGAAGACGCATCCGCTGACCAAGATTTCAACCAAAGCGCTCTGCGCGCCACAATAGCAAACCCAGAATTTTTCGCCGCTAACCTAGCCAATTGCAAAGTGGCGTCTAGGGTGAAAGAATTAGCCAATTTGAGAGCACGGATTCTGTCCATAATCTCCTCATAAGGAGGAGAATCACTAGTGATCGCCTTTTCTAGCTCATCGAACCAGAAACACGCGGCTGTAGTGACAGAGACAATGCATGAAATTGGTTGTAGAAGGTAACCTTGCTGAACAAACATCTTTTTAAGCAAACCTTCTAATTTTTTATCCATAGGATCTTTGAAAGCACAACTATCTTCTATGGGTATAGTGGTGCGTTTGTTTAAAGTAGAAACCGCCCCCTCGACCTTGGGGACTGTCTGCCATAAGTCCTTTCTGGGGTCGACCATAGGAAACAATTTTTTAAATATGGGGGGAGGGACGAAAGGTATACCGGGCCTTTCCCATTCTTTATTTACAATGTCCGCCACCCGCTTGGGTATAGGAAAAGCTTCTGGGGGCCCCGGGACCTCTAGGAACTTGTCCATTTTACATAGTTTCTCTGGGATGATCAAATTCTCACAATCATCCAGAGTGGATAACACCTCCTTAAGCAGAGCGCGGAGATGTTCCAACTTAAATTTAAATGTAATCACATCAGGTTCAGCTTGTTGAGAAATTTTCCCTGAATCTGAAATTTCTCCCTCAGACAAAACCTCCCTGGCCCCCTCAGACTGGTGTAGGGGCCCTTCAGAAACAATATCATCAGCGTCCTCATGCTCTTCAGTATCTAAAACAGAGCAGTCGCGCTTACGCTGATAAGTGGGCATTTTGGCTAAAATGTTTTTGATAGAATTATCCATTACAGCCGTTAATTGTTGCATAGTAAGGAGTATTGGCGCGCTAGATGTACTAGGGGCCTCCTGAGTGGGCAAGACTGGTGTAGACGAAGGAGGGGATGATGCAGTACCATGCTTACTCCCCTCACTTGAGGAATCATCTTGGGCATCATTTTCTCTAAATTTTGTGTCACATAAATCACATCTATTTAAATGAGAAGGAACCTTGGCTTCCCCACATTCAGAACACAGTCTATCTGGTAGTTCAGACATGTTAAACAGGCATAAACTTGATAACAAAGTACAAAAAACGTTTTAAAATAAAACCGTTACTGTCACTTTAAATTTTAAACTGAACACACTTTATTACTGCAATTGCGAAAAAGTATGAAGGAATTGTTCAAAATTCACCAAAATTTCACCACAGTGTCTTAAAGCCTTAAAAGTATTGCACACCAAATTTGGAAGCTTTAACCCTTAAAATAACGGAACCGGAGCCGTTTTTATCTTTAACCCCTTTACAGTCCCTGGTATCTGCTTTGCTGAGACCCAACCAAGCCCAAAGGGGAATACGATACCAAATGACGCCTTCAGAAAGTCTTTTCTATGTATCAGAGCTCCTCACACATGCGACTGCATGTCATGCTTCTCAAAAACAAGTGCGCAATACCGGCGCGAAAATGAGGCTCTGCCTATGATTAGGGAAAGCCCCTAGAGAATAAGGTGTCCAAAACAGTGCCTGCCGATATTATTTTACAAAATACCCAGATTAAAATGATTCCTCAAGGCTAAATATGTTTATATATGAATCGATTTAGCCCAGAAAATGTCTACAGTCTTAAAATGCCCTTGTGAAGCCCTTATTTACTGTCTGTAATAAAAATGGCTTACCGGATCCCATAGGGAAAATGACAGCTTCCAGCATTACATCGTCTTGTTAGAATGTGTCATACCTCAAGCAGCAAAAGTCTGCTCACTGTTCCCCCAACTGAAGTTAATTCCTCTCAACAGTCCTGTGTGGAACAGCCATCGATTTTAGTAACGGTTGCTAAAATCATTTTCCTCTTACAAACAGAAATCTTCATCTCTTTTCTGTTTCAGAGTAAATAGTACATACCAGCACTATTTTAAAATAACAAACTCTTGATTGAATAATAAAAACTACAGTTAAGGGGGGCGGAGCCAGCGTTCAATGTGAGCAGACGTATAGTGCTGGAGCTCCAGCCAATATTACCTATTTTTATTTGAACTATCGAGTTTACCCTACATCAAAGGGTTATATACATTTTCACTGAACCCTGTAGCAGCCGAGGACCTATCTGTGAAATTGAGAGTGGGTTTAATTGAATGAAGCGAAGTGAAAGATTGCGGCCTAGCCAACGCCAAGGCCCTGCAGGAAAGAAATGCGCCTGTGTCTTGCAATGAGAGTGGCCTGAAACACCCTTATGAAGTAGTGGCTGACGGAGTATAGGGCTTTTGGAAACATGGAAGGACAACTTGTGACACTGCTAAGTTTATTAGAGGACTTTGAGAGCAGGATGTGCCGAAGATTCGACCGCCTCCTATCTGTTATGGAGGACATACATGCAGAGATCACTGCTGAGGACCCGGAGGTGGCATCATATGTAGTTTTGGGCGCACAGTGCAGCGATCTTCGGGAGGATGTGATCCGGCCTCCAGCCGTCTTAGTGCGCGTCCCAGAAGTGGAAGATTGTAGATTGCCTGCGGCTTTGTGCAGGATAGCTCTCTCAGCCCACATGCCTAGGAGAGAGAACGGGAGCTCCTGCTTTTGTGACGCTACGGACAAGGTATTTCAGGTGGCCGCACATCGGAGTCATTCCGACTCATGCATGCTTTGGTGTCAGGTGCTGAACCTGGAGGTCATTGTGCACGGGAGATCTGGCATAGGTTAGCACAAACTGCGCACTGTGGACTAATGGGTGTGGAGGATACTTGTCCCCTTATCATACACAGCAGTACTGTAATGTATACTACTACTGAACGCTATACTCACGTAATCTAATGACGGCCTGTCAGCCTGAAATGCCTGCTTCGTGACTTATTCTTCTTGACACCGCAGACTCTTGGTTCTTTGATGATCAGCTAATGTGTCTCATTTAATTGTGTATATAGCTCCTTGACCCTCAGCATTGTCATGCTGCGATGTTTAAAAACTGAATACAGGCTTTACTCCTGCTTACTGAGACTCGTACATGTTTTTCCATATTTGCATATGTAGGGCCTATTGGACCTCTATTTGCAGTACTGACTTAATACCTATGCTCTCGTCAATTCATGTCCTGTATATATGTGATGCCTACACTACAAATGATCTTATGTCTGTACACATATTCTTACACCTAGAGTGAAGGTATTAGTATTGTTGCCCACACATTTTGATGACTTAAGCTTTCAAAAAAGTTGTCTAATTAGGCATTCCACATTATAAATGCAGCCTTTTTTTTATTGCTTTGGAGCTCTCTCTCCTTTAGCTGGGAAGTTGGAGCACTTAGTCTGCTGAAATGTGGGTCACTTGATAAGAGAGAAAGCTTTATTTGAATGTTAGAATGTTCATATGTTATCTTTAATTGCTACATTAACTTGCTAATAGTGCCGTGGGTTCACTATATATATTTTTTTCTTTTCCTCTTATTGTTTATAATTATTATTATCATTTTCATATATACGCTCAGATAATATACTGCCCTATAGTTTATGTGTTTCAACCCTGAATCCGCCCCACCCCCTCACTGTATGGTAAGGGGTAACTGGCTTACCCTCCATACTCCCTATATGACAGAGTCATGTAGTCTCTGTCCTGTTCGTGGAGCCTCTGTTATGGTTTACCCCTGCATGTTTATAAGAATGGCTCTCCGGATTTTACTATTGAAAGATGTTTTATGACTATTATCATATGCTTCAAAGACTGCAAACTGTTTATCTCTGCAATTTTTTCGTATAGATGTTAGCCTAGGTATATGCTTACTGTATCTGATTGATTTGCTGGTAGGATGCTTTAGAGTAAAAGGGGTCGGGGTAACCAACCTAAGTGTTTCTCATGTTCTTCACAGAATGAGATCCTGATGAGATGTATAAAAATGAAAAGTGGCATTGAGTATTTTAACTAGCATCTAGATGCATATGGTTACCTATGGGTGAAATATTTGCTCCTGTCCCAGCATAATATGATTGACCTTGACTATGATTGATTGTATTCTTTTACCTATTAATACCTAGCCTTATTGGGGTAACAGTTAAAGCAGCCCTATTTTTCTGATACAATATCCAGTATGTGCATTACCAATGTTGTTATGTTTAAGTTTGCCTTCTCCTTCAATTCTACTTCCAGTTTTCCGGACCTATCCATGGTCCTAGCAGACATATGAAGGAGCGAGTAAGTATAGGCCTTGAATGGGCCTGTATCATTTAAAAGCCCTCTGATTAGCAAATTAAATCTATTGGGGTCCAAAAGTGGCCTCAGGTGTCTTTGGGGGAAAAAGAGGGCGCTTGTAGGTTTGCTCCTCAATCCCTATTCATTTGAATTATGCTTTGCCTTGGACATGCAACTCAACCGTTATGATAAGAGATCTATCCTTTATATGTTCTAGTGTATTTCTTATGTCCATGATAATTGTTTGTATATTTATCATTTGTCATGAGCTTGATTGAGCAAGCGGTTTGCTGTCTCTGTAAATGTTATTCCCTCAATAAAAAACTTTTAAACAAAAAAAAGAAAAAAAAAAAAAAAAAAAAAAACTACAGTTAAACACTAAAAAACTCTAAGCCATCTCCGTGGAGATGTTGCCTGTACAACGGCAAAGAGAATGACTGGGGTAGGCGGAGCCTAGGAGGGATCATGTGACCAGCTTTGCTGGGCTCTTTGCCATTTCCTGTTGGGGAAGAGAATATCCCACAAGTAAGGATGACGCCGTGGACCGGACACACCTATGTTGGAGAAACCTTAGTTCAAGCCAGACAGACTTAATGGTTGGTTATAGATATGTTTGATAGTAATGGGCCTCATTACAGTTATCTACTATAAGAATTTAAACATATGACAAAGATGGGATAATAGAAGTACTATGAAAATAAAAGGTTGTGAGAAATTATAGCTTATGTGAATAATGCCTGCTAGCACACACACAATTTGACCATAACATGCCTATTCACCCAATAAATCATCAGTATCCAGTAGTAAATAATCACTCTTGCCTCCTTACAATATATGAATGAGATAGCTGATGTATCACTAAATTGCGTACCGGTAATGTTTAATATTAATTGCCATTATTCAGCATTATACAATTATACATGATTTTTACTGAATTGGCAATCATAAATACAATTTATGAACATGAGAGACTGGTTACACTCATAGCGAGACTAGCTATAAACATCACGCTATGACATGCTTGATTCAGCAGGCATGTCACTGATATCTCATAGAATAATAGTGAAAGGGTTAAAGTTTTTAATAAAGTGCATAATACGGTGGTTTCAACCTCGCTTGAAATTGTTGGCTGCGAGCCTGTCAACTAGAGATGACACGTATGCTACTTTAAATTTACATAGGTAATAAATGTGTAATATGTCAACTTTAATAACCGCTATTCACGGCCAGTCTCCTCCACGGCTCAGCTATTCACATGACAGGAGCCATCACGTAAAGAGACCAGCATCAATCTAACAAACTATGAGGAAGACAAAGACGATATTTAAATTTGAGTGTTCCTACGATGTAATGCAACAACATAACAGTGGTCTGTACTCTAAACAACTTTACGTTCGGATAGAAGATGTTGGGGAATTAATTATTCAGTATATAGCGTAGTGTACTGTGAGAATCATGCCGTGTAAACACTTGCGCTCAAATGATTTATTTACATCCGAATGTAAGTGGGTTTAACTGATAAGCTCAAAATGTGGTTATGGGCATTACGTGGTATACTACTTTGTCCCCTTTTCATATATCTTTACAATGATTGGAGGACCCAGTCGTGAGATTAACAAAGTCTGCAATGTAAGTAATACACAAACC
This sequence comes from Bombina bombina, assembly GCF_027579735.1. NCBI lineage: Eukaryota > Metazoa > Chordata > Amphibia > Anura > Bombinatoridae > Bombina > Bombina bombina. The sequence continues at coordinate 566,227,657 of NC_069500.1, read as the reverse complement.
AATCGTCACTGTCAAGAGTGACGTATTACTACCTATCAGATGCAAGTCTTCCCACACGCCCTCAGTGTTTAGCTTTCTATTGGTGAATTAGAGGGCGGTTTGAAGGGAGGGATATGATAGGCTATTTGACCGGTAGTTACTGCTATATAAGAGGGTGGCACCCGGGCCTCGGTTTGTCCTGCCACTTTGATAAAGGCTGAATAGTACAGCCAAAACGCGTTAGTGCTCTTTGTAAGCACTTCGGTGCACATTTTTTGGTTTTAAATTAGCTGTCCCTTGTCCCTGTCACCTGAAGCCGAGGGAGCTGCTATCGGCCAGGAAACAGGGGGATAAGGTGATCAGCTGTTTAGTGGGTACTTACTTTGTATAAAAGTTTTTTTCCTTTTTTTTCTTTTAAATAATATAATAAAAATTCAATTTTTTTAACTACCTTCAGTAGGAATGAGTGCTGTTTAAACCCTATTCCTGAGGTTCTCTTACCTTAAATAATTTGTGTCTATGTTGTAGGGTTAGCACCAGATTTACCATCCATTTATTCCACTGCACACACTGTATCTAGTGCCAGTTCTCTTTTTGTATATTATAAATAATCAAATTAAAGAATATAAGCTCCAAGGCTTAAAATTTGTCTCGAAATTATCGGGGGGGAACCATAACCCCAAACAGAGATTGTTTCCACTGGAAGTCTCCAACAATCTCGACCAACAAAGTCGATAGTACCAAAAAATCCCATGCGACGAAACATTTTTCTAAGAAGAGTCTCTATAACAATCCAGAGCTCTAAAAACAGAAAACTATCCGAAACGGAATAGAAAGGTAAAAATAAAATAGGCAGACGCCCCCCCCCAAAAAAAAAAGCTGAAAGGAGCATGCAAACAAAAAACAGGTCTAGCCTGTCACATGACACAAAACCCCCATAGAGCTCGGAACTGGGATTCTAAATAAACAATAAAACAAAATGTAAATCAAGACGATAAGGAATAGGATCACCATCCCTCTCCACTCGTCTAGTCAAGATCGTTATCTGATTTAGAGGACTGAGATTCAACTGACGAATCAGTACTGGGAACCTCTAACATCGCCAAACACCTCTCTCAGAAGTAAACGCAGGCGTGCCAATCTAAATCTAAATGCTAAGCCCTCCGCAGTTGGAGGAATCAAGTCAGTAGACTCCGACCCTGGAGGTTCTACCTCTGAAGCCTCAGAGGGAACCGCATCCCCAGAGGACTGATCGGACACAATCGTCATTTTACATGATGGTCCTTGGGCCTGGATTAACCCTTCGCTTGCACGAAGCAGGAAGAGGTAACATCGCTAAGGCCAAAGAGATGGCCATGTTAACTGCATAGTAACCTCAGGTGGAAACAAACCCCTTACAGGCGAAGGAGGAGCGGATCTCGGGAAAACTGCATATGTAGGAACAGAAGAATCTAGGGAACACACCTCGCTGGATGAAGAATGCTTGGAGGCGGATGGCTCAGTGGTCTCTAACATCTCAACATTGGTTGATGAAAACACCCTAAATCAGCATACGAAACATAATTGAGAGGGCTGGGATACCCAGGCCTCCTCACAATATACGCAGGTATCAAATTCGGTATTGGGGGAATCCCCCTCTAAAATATCAGAATCCTCCATAACTCGTCTAAATTAAATTGTAGAAAAAGAAAAAACAACTGGCACCTTATTCCCCCTTAATGGCTGGGGCACTCACCACCTCCTATGACCCAGAGAGGTAGAGAAGATGCTCCTCTCCGCAGACAACCAGTCAGGAATCAGAAGCGGGAAAAAAATGTGACCACTCCCTGTCACATGGTGCTCATGCAGGACCGCCCCTGCTAAGGAAAGGCGAGCCAGCTTAATAAAAAACGGTGCAGCTCTCAACATGAAAAATAACCTGTACGTTCCGTATCAACCTGTAAGCACAAACGTTCTTACACATAAGCAGTCGAAATCACATAACAAATATGATTAAAAAAAAACACTGTTCAATAATCCCCCTCAGGAGATATTAACCCTTGATTCCATAAAGATAAAGGAGTCCCACTGAGACCCTGTCTTCTATCGTTAACATGTGTGTAAAAAATGAAACGATCTTACCGGAATCTATGCCGTGGAACAGCGACACGGTCCTTCAAGTTTGACAGATTGTAGCAGCGCTTCTGACATGGACTTGAGTGAAGAAAGCAGGCAGTGAAACTCGTCAACGCTGATTGCTTAAGGAGCTGTTAATATGAGTCTGGATGGTTTCGCAGAAAGACTCTCCCTGCATCTCCAGACTCTAACTTTCATCAATGCTCTCACTGAGAGGCTGACAAGACTACTTAAAACTCCGGTCCCATCTCGAAGGGCAGATACCCTTCCTAAGGAACTACTCCGAAAACTTCTGACACTTCTTTGCCAACCTCCTGTGACAAAAGGAAGAATGACTGGGTTATGAGGGAAGTGGGGGAGGTATTTAAGCCTTTGGCTGGGGTGTCTTTGCTTCCTCCTGGTGGCCAGGTTCTGTATTTCTCCCAAGCAATGAATGCAGCTGTGGACACTCCCTGTATTAAGAAGGAAAAATATATTTCCTGGTTATTACAAATTAACTATTAACTTACTGTATGTTCATGTATTGTAGAACCAGGAGTTAAATGTATTCGTTGTTTTTTGCTCTGGGAGCTTACACGGAGTGATAAATCTTACCCACACAAGGTCCAAAATTAAAATAAAAAAATTGGTATATATTTTGTAATGGGATAATGGTACTATCTTGTATTATATAATATTTATTGGTTATATTTAAAAAATACTTTATTGCAAAAAAATGCTAACCATCATCTAAGCCTTCAGTGAGTCGTAATACTATTGCTGGTGGTGTGTGTGTTTGTGTGTGTGTATGTATGTATGTGTGTAAATATATTGGAATTTTTTTCCCCAATAGACTTGCTTGAATCAGGGTGGCAACCAACCTTCAAATTGTAAATAAACACAATATCTGCTAAGAGCAATAAAGCAAGGTGCAGTATACCATTGTGCACGATTTCTGTTTTGTAGGGACTATTATCATAACAATGACCCTATTAGTTTTAACATCCTCAATGATCTCTTAAATGTGCCATTAGAAAAGTTTTGGGACTGTGCAATGCTTTCACAGACATAGTAGCCCTACACATAAGCGGAATATTAAATAACAAAAAAAAAAAAAAAGAAAGAAAAGTTCATATTTTCCCTTGAAATCACAAATCGCATTTTAGAAAAAGGAACAGTAAACACCTTGAGATTTGTAAATAAAATATTTATTTTGTGTAATTTAGCTCTGAAGATTCTCTAATTTTCAGAGCTGAAATGCACACTGCAGACTTCTCAACGTTAACCTGCTACATATCATTCCCTAATTGGCTTCAGCCCATAACAACTGCAAAACAATACATGTTGTATGAACATAATGATCGTGGCTAGCCTTGTCAGCTACAGACTCAAGCCAGGATTGGCTCCTCCCTATGAGGGAAGTAGTGGGTGGAGCTTAGCTAAAGAAAAAAAAATTTGTTTTAAAATTGTTTAGAATTGGCTAATATGCTATAGCAAGACAAGAAAAGTGGCATTTACTGTCCCTTTAACATGTGCCAACACAAAGTAAAATGTAGTAATAATATAATAACAATTGACTCTATAGCTGTATGTGTACAATGTGCTTCTTTAAAAAACATGTTTACCTTATTGTCATGCTTGAGTGCATCTGTCACAATCTTTTTCTCCTCTCCCCCTGAGTTTTCTTTTTGTGTTGCTTTCCGAAGTTTTTCTTCACACTGCTCATTCAGCTCCTTCATTTTGTTGCTGCACTGAGCTCTTTAAAGACATTGAAGAATACAAATAGGCACGTTATGTATTAATGGGCATCTGTAATTCCCTTTAACAGAAGACTTAGGGGCATATCTATCAAGCTATGTATGTAGCTTAAAGCCCCGTGTTTCTGGTGAGCCTTCAGGCTCGCCAGAAACACCAGTTATGAAGCAGCGGTCTAAAGACCACTGCTCCATAACCTGTCCGCCTGCTCTGAGCATGCGGACAGACATCGTCAAAATTCAACCCGATCGAGTACGATTGGGTTGATTGACACCCCCTACTGGCGACCCGTTTGGCCGCGAATATGCAGGGGGCGGCGTTGCACCAGTTGCTGGTGCAATGCTGAATATGGAGAGCGTATTGCTCTCCGCATTCAACGAGGTCTGTCGGACCTGATCCACACTGTCGGATCAGGTCCGACAGACCTTTGTTAAATAGGTCCCATGATATCCCGTGATGAACTGTACAGCAAGTTATGAAACAAAGGTTGGATGACATACTGCATTATTTTTTAATGTGTTGGCTGTGCTGATCTGGCAAAAGTGAAAAACTAGGATGGGGAAATTGTAAATTTAAAAATAAGTTTTAGTTTAGCAAAATTTAAAAAATTTAAAATAAACAGCCGTTTGCTATTCGTGTAAACTTGTCACACACTCCGTAGAGAAGCCATAAAGCAAGTTCTTTAACCTAGGTTTTATTTAAATTGCTGCAAATTGCCTAAATCAGACATATGACTGCTTAGAGCAGTGGCAGTGGACACACTTATTTGATGCAAGCCATAACTGGTCCCAATTTAGGGAGGTAAGATAAAATAAAATATAAAAGCAGTTTAGCAATTAAAGTGACAGTTTTAAAGCACTTTCTTTATCAATGTACTTAATTGGTCATATATACTTAGCTTATATAACAAATTCATTTTTTGTTCCTTTAAAAATTGCTAGGCCCATCTGCTTTGCTCATTTTCTATAAGACATTTGCTTAGATTAGCTATATTTTTTTGAAAGTCTGTTTCCAAACCTCTATGTACAGAAGAAGATGTCATCATTAGTAAATCTCTTTTTCTGTAATATACTTTCAACTTGATATACAGATGACATAGAAATGCATTAAAGGGACAGTAAACACCTTGGGATTTTAATATAAAAGGTTTACTTATGCATAATGAACAAATTTGCAATATATTTTCATTATTCATTTTGCTCCCTTAAAATGTTTCAAGGCTAACCTTGAATCTTTCCTTAAAGGGACACGAAACCCAATTTTTTCTTTCATGATTCAGATAGAGAATACAATTTTAAACAACATTCCAATTTACTTCAATTATCTAATTTGCTTTATTCTTTAGATTTTCTTTGTTGAAGAAATAGCAATGCACATTGGTGAAACAATCACATGAGGCATCTATATGCAGCCACCAATCAGCAGCTACTAAGCCTATTTAGATATGCTTTTCAATATATGATACAAAGAAAATGAAGGAAATTAGACAATAGAAGCAAATTGGAAAGTTGTTTAAAATTGTATTCTCTATCTGAATCATAATTTTTTTGTGTGTGTTTCATGTCCCTTTAATTGGCTTTAGATGATAACAAATGCAAAACAATGTACTTTATACTAACAGCATGACTGGGGCTAGTCTTGTTATCTGCAGACTAAAGCCCAGATTGGCTCCTCCTAATAGGGCAAATGGTGGTTGGAGTTTTGCTGTTAATAAACAATTGGATTTAAAAAAAATAAAGGTCTAAAGGAATTGTATTTTCCTGATTCAGACAAAGGGGCCGATTTATGAAAGTGCGAGCAGACATGATATGATGTAGCGTATCATGTCCGCCGCACATCGATAAATCCCGACAGCATACACTGTCGGCATTTATCATTGCACAAGCATGCAATTTTAAACAACCTTTCAATTTACTTCTAATGATCTAATTTGCTTCATTGTCTTGGTATCCTTTGCTGAAAAGCATATCTAGGTAGGATCAGAAGCAGCAATACAGTACTGGTAGCAAGCTGGTGATTGGTGAATGCAAAAATATGCTCCCTGTCATTGGCTCATCTTATATGTTCAGCTAGCTCACAGTAGTGGTTTGCTGCTTCTTCAACAAATGATAACAAAAGAATTAAGAAAATTTGATCTTAGAAGTAAATTGGAAAGTTTGTTTAAAATGGTATGCTCTATTTGAAAGAAATTAATCATGAAATAAAAAAAATGTGGGTTTTATATCCCTTTAATAAGGATAAGACTTTCAGATGTGTCCAGACATAGGTTTCAGTTCCAAATCACCTTTTTGATGAAATATAGAAGCGTCTATACTGCTGAAATCACCAACAAACCACAATGCATGACTGTCTGTGCACAGGGAGTTTGTGCCTATTTTTTTTTATTTTTTATATATTCTTTATATTTCCAATCACATCTTAGAAAAAGTGACTGGCAAAGGCTTAACTAATTGTAAAATATTATAGTTATTAAAAAACAGTATTGTTTCTTGTAATAGCAAATGAGTTAATGATTCTACAACATAAAAGGTTATTGTAAAAGGGATGTATTGCAGCAATAAAATGTGTTATTTTGTTTTAAAATCCATAGCACTAGTGATGCTGTAATGCTATGTGTTAAACAGCAGCAAAGGGGTTAATCACATGGTTAAAGTCCCGCTCGGGACTGGCAGAACAATGCTGGTCTTGAGCAGAAACTGCTGCCGATCCAGTCAACAGCGCTAGTCCACAGCTGGGTCCTGCGATTATAATGGCACTTTAAATGCAAAATAAATGTTAGCTGTAATGATGGCTTCAAAGCAAAAAAAAACACAATTTACGACTTACCAGATATTTTCCTTACCTTCGATACAGAGAGAGTCCACAGCTGCAGTCATTACTTGTGGGAATACAGAACCTGGCCACCAGGAGGAGGCAAAGACACCCCAGCAAAAGGCTTAAATACCTCCCCCACTTCCCTCATCCCCCAGTCATTCTGCCGAGGGAACAAGGAAACAGTAGGAGAAATATCAGGGTTAAAAATGTGCCAGAAGAAAACAAACTAAATTTATGGACGCCCATCGGAGAACACGGGCAGGAATTGTGGACTCTACCTGTATCGAAAGAAAGGAAATTATCTGGTAAGTCATAATTTATGGTTTCCTTTTTAATACAGGGAAAGTCCACTGCTGCATTTATTACTTGTGGGAAACAATAACCAAGCTACAGAGGACAATGAATGCTAACGGGAGGGTAAAAAAGAGAGGCGGCCCCTAATCTGAGGGCACCACAGCCTGCAAAACCTTTCTCCCGAAGGCTGCTTCAGCAGAAGCAAAAACATCAAACTTGTAAAATTTGGAAAAAGTATGTAAGGAGGACCAGGTAGCACGTCTTCAAAAATGAGGCCTCTATGGATCAGATTTGTAAGGCCCAAGAGGAAACCACTGCTCTCGTAGAATGAACAGTAATCCTCTGAGGAGGCTTAAAGGGAGTTTAATCAAAAATGTTCTCCCCTTTAATTCGTTTCTAATGATCCACTTTACCTGCTGGAGTGTATTAAATTGTTACAAGTTTTTCCATTACCCTTATATTGGCATTTGAAATTGTTTATTTAGCCTGTGGTATCCCCACCCATCCTGAAAGTTTTTGGCCTCAAGGCCAAGATGTAAACGCAGCCAGTAGAAGAAATTACACTCCCAGTGGGTTACAGAAGAAATAAGTTGATAAAATGTTAATTTTCCATTGTTCTCTCCAAGTACTGGTGATTTCTTTATGGACAGATACAATATAAAGAAGCAGGAATATGTACACAATGTGATAAAGTAATACGATCTGAATATACTTACAAGATCAACCCATTTTATTAGGTTGTGGCTTCAAAACACAAAATCAGCTAATTCATATACACAAATAAGCCTTAAAAAAGCAAATCCCATACATTTTATACACTGCAGCTGGTAAAAAAAGTAATTGGAAATACATAAGGTAAAAAACTATTTTATAGTATACTGTCCCTTTAAGACCCGCTGACTCATATGCTAAGCGGATGATACTCCTCAACCAAAAAGATAAGGAAGTCAAAGAGGCCCTCTGACCCCTACGCTTCCCAGAATAGATAACAAACAGAGAAGAAGTTTGTCTAAATTCCTTCGTAGCCTGAAGATAGAACTTCAAGGCACAAACTACATCCAGGTTATGCAGTAAACATTCCTTTGATGAAGAAGGATTAGAACTTAAGGAAGGAACCACAATTTCTTGATTGAAGTTGCGATTTGACACAACCTTAGGAAGAAATCCTAACTTAGTTCATAGAACAGCCTTATCAGCATGGAACACCAGATAAGGAGGGTCGCATTGCAAGGCAGCAATCTCAGAGACTCTGCGCATAATAGCAATAGCTAGTAGAAAAAGAACCTTCCAAGACAAAAAAATTAATGTCAACCTCATGCATAGGCTCAAACAGAGCCCATTGCAAAACTATAAGAACAAGATTTAAACTCCAAGGAGGAGCATTAGATCTAAACACCCTGGCCTGATCCTAGTCAGAACCTTAACAAAAGACTGTACATCCGGAAGCTCATGGAGACTCTTGTGCAGTAAAAACAGACAGGGACGAAATCTGTCCCTTCAAGGAACTAGCTAAGAGGCCCTTCTCCAGTCCAACCTGGAGAAAAGAAGGAATCCTGGCAACCTTTACTTTATGCCAGGACAAACCACGCTCTTCACATTAGAAAAAATAGGTCCTCCACACCTTATGAAAGATGCGACGAGTTACCAGCTTACGAGCTTGAATGAGAGTATCGATAACACTCTCAGAAAACCCTCTCTTGGCTAAGACTAAGCATTCAATCTCCACGCAGTCAGCCTCAGAGAATCTAGATTTTGATGAATGAAGGGGCCTTGTTCCAGCAGATCCCTGCGACAAGGTAACCTCCAAGGAGGAGATGATGATATCCCCACTAGATCTGCAAACCATATCCCTCACGGCCACGATGGAGCAATCAGTATCACTGATGCTTGCTCCTGAAAGATTCGAGCCACCATTCAAGGAAGGAGTGGTAATGGCAGGAAAAGAAAAATTAGATTAAACCTCCAAGGTCTAGCTCCGCCTGAGGACCCCTGGACTTCGACCCATATCTGGGTAGCTAGGTATTGAGACGGAACGCCATGAGATGTATCTCCGGCGTTCCCCACCTGTCAGAATGTGGATTGCTGACAGCAAACAGTTGTGGGTCTCCGCCCACCCCAGAATCCAAAATACTTCTCTTAATGCCAGGAAGCTTCTCGCTCCCCCTGATGGTTGATGTAAGCCATCGAGGATATAATGTCTTATTGGAATCAGATAAATTGGGACGACACAGTAGGGGTCAAACCTTCAGAGCATTGAATATTGCCCGAAGGTCTAGAATGTTGAACGGGAGGGAGCTCTCCTCCTGTGTCCACAAGCCCTGTGCCTTCTTGGTGCCCCAAACAGCTCCCCATCCTGACAGATTTGCGTCCGTAGTCCCAGTCACCCAGGATGATTTTAATAAGGATGTCCCTCAGGACAGGTGGTCCGGACAGAGCCACCAAGAGAGCGATTCTCTCAACCTGTTCTCCGGAGAAATCTGATAAACAGATCCAAATGATTGCCGTTCTACTGCCTCAGCATGCATAGTCGCAACGGCCTGAGGTGGAACCTGGCAAAGAGAAGATGTCTATGCGGGACACCATGAGACCAATCACCTCCATACACTGAGCCACAGATGGCCTTAAGGAGGTCTGGAGGGCAAGACATGTTGAAGCTAGTTTGAAACTTCTCTGGTCTGTTAGAAATATTCTCATGTCTATGGAATCTAATATCATGCCCAGGAATTCCACCCTGGTGCTTGGAATAAGAGAACTCCTTTCTCTATTTATCTTCCCCAGAGAAGAGATTCTGAATGATCTTCCACCAGACGAAACTATGGTGCCTGTACCAGAATGTCGTCTAAGTAGGGAGCTACTGCTACACCCCAGGTTCTGGCGACTGCTAGAAGAGCCCCTAGAACCTTCGTCAAATTATTGGAGCAGTAGCTGGACTACACGAAAGTGCAATGAACTTGAAGTGCTGGTCCAGGAACCTAAACCTGAGGAACTGGAAGTGTTCCCTGTGGATTGGAAGGTGAAGGAATGCCTCCTTCAGATCTATAGTGGTCATAAACTGCCCTTTCCGAATTAAGCGAAGGATGGACCTTACTGTCTCCATCTTGACGAGGGGACATATAGGAATTTGTTTAAGCACTTTATGTCCAGAACTGGGACCACAAAAATGTTTGAATACTATCCCAAACCTCTCTCTATGATAGGCACTGGGACAATGACTCCAAAGGAGGACAGATCCCTTACACACTCTAGAAAGGCTTCCCTCTTTCCTAGTCTTGAAGACAGCTTGAGAGGATGAAGCTGCTCCTGAGTGGATGAGATTTGAAACCTATCTTGCAACCCTGAGCTATGACCTCCAGGACCCAAGGATCCTGCACGTCCCTGAACCAAGCCTCTGAAAGAGCGACAGACTGCCCCTACATGATCCAAAAGAGGACCGTGGGCTGCCCCTTCATGCGGACTTAGTCTAGGCGGGCTTCTTGCTCTGCTTGGATCTATTCCAGGACTGAGCCAGCTTCCAAGAACTCTTGGTTTGCTCTGGTTTAGCGGAGGCCTCTGACGCTGGGCTTTTATCAGAACTAAAGGAACAAAAATACGAACTTTGTCCCTTAGAATTGTTCTCCTTATTTTACTGTAGGAAGGCACCCTTGGCCCCTGAAACCATGGAGATAGTCAAACTCTTTCCCTTAAAGGAGAAGGAAAGAGACTAGACTTAGAAGTTATATCTGTCAGAGCACCTTACGGGCCTGAACAGAAAACCTGAACTGTTCACCATAGGCTAATAAATCTGCATAATAACAGCACAGATAAAAGAATTAGTAACCCAGAAGGCCGTAATTCTTTCTTAAAAAATGTCGAGGAGACCCTCCACCTCGATCATCCTTTTTAACAGAGTTTCCATCCTTATATCCGGCAGCTCTATGAACGATGAACTATCCTCACATGGGCTAGCATTACGTGTGGCAAGCGTAAAATTAGCGCCAACCAAGTAGGGATGGGAAAAAAAGAGAACCCACCCCCATAGAGAGCCCGAAATCGGGATCCTTAAAAGGCAGACGACGGGAAGAGGAATCTAATCCTGTTCTACTCGTCCTTAATAAGGATTGCCATCAAATTTAGGACCCAGAGGTTCGACTGGCAGCTCGGCCTTTGGAAACTCTAAAGTAGTCAAAACCTCCTTTAGTAGAAATCAAAAACTGGATCCTTCACAGGCGAAGGATTATAGGCAGCAGACTCCAACCCTGAAAGTTCATACTCTGAAATTTTAGATAGAACCTCATCCTCGGATAACTGATCGGATATATCCGACAAATTACATGATGCCACCTGGACAGGAGTGCAAGATTTAACCTTGCGCTTAGCAGTGCGAGGGAAAGCACTAATGGCCGCAGACACCGCCGTATGAAACTGCGCAGTAACGTCTTGTGAAAAAAAGGCCCCCTCCAGATGGAGGATTAGCAGTGCAATGGAAAGCTGCATGTGTATACAAAGATGCATGTAGGGTGTGCACCTCACTGGACAAGGACTCCTCAGAGGTGGGTGGCTCAGTGGTATCAAACATGTCAACCTTATTTGATATAATCCCCTTAACAAGGCATATGAACATAATTGAGAGGGTGGATATTCCAGAGCTCCCTCACAATATAAACAGGCATTACTCTTTGAAATAGAGGGAGAACCCTCTAATGAATCAGAATCCTCCATAGCTAAAGTACGATATGCGGAGGACTACAGAAAAAAATAACTTTATTTTAAATATAAAAAGTGGCACCTTTATACCCCAATGGCTGGGGCACTCACCACCTCCTATGGCCCAGACAGAACAGAGATACAAATCCTCTCCAGTAGTAACTCGGTCAAGAGAAAGGAAATGGAAGCCTCGACCATTCCGGTCACATGGTGTGCAATGCAGGACCGTCCCTGCTATGAGAAAAAGCGCACCAAGCTTTTAAGCTGCACAACCTTCAAAGTGAAAGTGAAACCTGTATGTTCCATCTCAGCCTTTGAGCCCATAAACATCTAACACAAAAAGCAGCATAAAATCAAATAAAGCATATATGATTAAACCCAACTGTTCATAATCCCCCTCAGAAGATATTAACCCTTGATTCCATATAGATAAAAGAAGCCACACTGTAACCCTGTCTTCTAGCGTTTGCAATATGTGTAAAAAATGAATTGATCTTACTGGAATCTATGCCATGGAACAGTAACACGGCCCTTCAAGTTTGACAGATTGTAGCAGTGCTTCTGACATGGACCTGAGTGAAGAAAGCAGGCAGCAAAACTCGTCAATGCTGATTGCTTTAGGAGCTGTTAATATGAGTCTGGATAGATTCGCAAAAAGACTCTCCCTGCATCTCCAGATTAATTTTCGTCAATGCTCTCACTGAGAGGCTGACAAGACAACTTAAAACTCCAGTCCCATAGTGAAGAGTACTACCCTCCATAAAGAACTACTCCGAAATCTTCTGACACTTCTCTGACAACCTCCTGTGATGAAAGGCAAAGAATAACTGGGGGATGAGGGAAGTGGGAGGAGTATTTAAGCCTTTGGCTGGGGTGTCTTTGCCTCCTCCTGGTGGCCAGGTTCTGTATTCCCACAAGTAATGAATGCAGCTGTGGACTCTCCCTGTATTAAGATGGAAATAGGTTGAGAGTAATATGCAGACATATTTTCTTAAAATATATTTATTATATTAATACTGAAGAAGTATAAATTTTAAGTTTTTCATAAAATAAAAGGTGTCACAGCGCTGTATCATAGGTTTCTCTAGGTTTAAATTCATGCTATTTGTAACTTATTTCCTTTGCTGAGGCTAGGTAGGGACAGTTATAAATTAGCTACTGGAGTAACAATATCATAAGGTGCAATGTCTCTTTAAGTTTTATATGTGTTTCATAGTTTATTAAGCAACATTTATTTAAACAATGTTTTTATTAACATGTGAACTAAGTACATGCAAAATGCTAATATTACAAATGTTACTGCCTGGTATGCTGTAATTTAAAGGGATATGAAACCCAAAATGTTTCTTTCATGATTCAGATAGAGCGTGCAATTTTAAACAACTTTCTAATTTACTTCCATGATCAATTTTTTCTTCGTTCTCTTGGTATCTTTTGTTGAATAGCAGGGATGTAAGCTTAGGAGCCAGTCCATTTCTGGAGCACTATATGGCAGCAGTTTTGCACAAATGTTATCCATTTGCAGGAGCACTAGATGGCAGCACTATTTCCTGCCACGTAGTGCTCCAGATGCTACCCAGGTATCTCTTCAACACAGAATAACATAAACAAAGCAAATTTGATAATAGAAGTAAATTGGAAACTTTTTTAAAATGTTATGCTCTGTCTTAATCACAAAAGAACATTTTTGAGTTCCATTTCCCTTTAAATTAAAAACACCTGACCAAATATGTCATATCAAGATTTGACAGCTACATTTTTTTATTGTACTGAAATTACCTTCTTGTAGCAAATAAATCAACGCCCTACTTACCTAGCACCTGTTCCCAGGAACAGACATTTTGCTGGATATCAGATAATAAAATTCTTTCATCGAGTCAGGCTGGACACATTTTCACCATTCTACTAAGCATCTGTTTCAGCACAACTCTGGTGCAAATATGAAAAAACTATTGGCTAGATTACGAGTTGTGCATTAGGCTGAAAAAGCAGCATTAACACGTCCTAACGCTGCTTTTTCCCTACCGCTGCTATTACGAGTCTTGCAGGTTTAGGGGCACCGCACACTTCTTTGGCCTTACCGCAAATCGACTTACGTAAACTTTGTAAAGTCTTTTTTCTATGGGACTTCCATAGCGCTGATATTACGAGTCTGTCCTGGGAGGCCAAAAAGTGAGCGGTACACCCTACCCCGTCAAGAGTTACAATGCATTTAAAAGTCAGTAGTTAAGAGTTTTATGGTACAATGCCGTAGCATAAAACTCATAACTAAAGTGCTAAAAAGTACACTAACACGCATAAACTACCTATTAACCCCTAAACCGAGGCCCTCCCGCATCGCAAACACTATAATAAAATTATTAACCCCTAATCTGCCGCCCCGGACATCGTCGCAACTATAATAAACATATTAACCCCTAAACCGTTGCACTCCCGCCTCGCAAACACTAGTTAAATATTATTAACCCCTAATCTGCCGTCCCTAACATCGCCTCCACCTACCTACATTTATTAACCCCTAATATGCCGTCCCCAACATCGCCGCCACTATACTAAATGTATTAACCCCTAAACCTAAGTCTAACCCTAAACCTAACACCCCCTAACTTAAATATAATTACAATAAATCTAAATAAAAATTTATATTATTACCTAAATAATTACTATTTAAAACTAAATACTTACCTATAAAATAAACCCTAAGCTAGCTACAATATAACTAATAGTTACATTGTAACTAGCTTAGGGTTTATTTTTATTTTACAGGCAAGTTTGTATTTATTTTAACTAGGTAGAATAGTTATTAAATAGTTATTAACTATTTAATAACTACCTAGCTAAAATAAATACAAAAGTACCTGTAAAATAAAACCTAACCTAAGTTACAATAACACCTAACCTAACCCTACAATTAAATAAATTAACTAAATTAAAAACAATTAAATAAATTAAATTAGCTAAAGTACAACCCCCCCCCACTAAATTACAGAAAATAATAAACAAATTACAAGATATTTAAACTAATTACACCTAATCTAATAGCCCTATCAAAATAAAAAAAAAGCCCACCCAAATTAAAAAAAACCCCTAGCCTAAACTAAACTATCAATAGCCTTTAAAAGGGCCTTTTGCGGGGCATTGCCCCAAAGTAATCAGCTCTTTTACCTGTAAAAAAAAATACAAATAACCCCCCGAACAGTAAAACCCACCACCCACACAACCAACCCCCAAAATAAAATACTATCTAAAAAAAACTAAGCTCCCCATTTCCCTGAAAAGGGCATTTGGATGGGCATTGCCCTTAAAAGGGCAGTTAGCTCTTTTGCGGCCCAAACCCTATTCTAAAAAATAAAACCCACCCCATACACCCTTAAAAAAAACTAACACTAACCCCCTGAAGATCGACTTACTGTTCTGAAGACCGGACATCCATCCTCAAGGAAGCGGCAGAAGTATTCATCCAACCGGGCCAAAGTCCTCAACGAAGCCGGGAGAAGTCTTCATCCAAGCCGGGCGAAGTGGTCCTCCAGACGGGAAGAAGTCTTCATCCAGATGGCATCTTCCATCTTTATCCATCCGACGCGGAGCGGGTCCATCTTCAAGACATCCGACGTGGAGCATCCTCTTCAAACAAAGTCTTCTTACTGAATGACGGTTCCTTTAAGTGACGTCATCCAAGATGGCGTCCCTTAGATTCCGATCGGAATTAAGGTAGAAAAAATCCTATTGGCTGATGCAATCAACCAATAGGATTGAAGTTCAATCCTATTGGTTGATTCAATCAGCCAATAGGATTGAGCTCGCATTCTATTGGCTGATTGGAACAACCAATAGAATGCAAGCTCAATCCTATTGGCTGTTTTTTTCCTACCTTAATTCCGATTGGCTGATAGAATTCTATCAACCAATCGGAATCTAAGGGACTCCATCTTGGATGACGTCACTTAAAGGAACCGTCATTTAGTAAGAAGACTTCGTTTGAAGAGAATGCTCCGTGTCGGATGTCTTGAAGATGGACCCGCTCTGCGTCGGATGGATGAAGATAGAAGATGCCGTCTGGATGAAGACTTCTGCCCGTCTGGAGGACCACTTCGCCCGGCTTGGATGAAGACTTCTCCTGGCTTCGTTGAGGACTTCGGCCCGGTTGGATGAAGACTTCTGCCGCTTCCTTGAGGATGGATGTCCGGTCTTCAGAACAGTAAGTCGATCTTCAGGGGGTATGTGTTAGGTTTTTTTAAGGGTGTATTGGGTGGGTTTTATTTTGTAGATTAGGGTTTGGGCCGCAAAAGAGCTAACTGCCCTTTTAAGGGCAATGCCCATTTCAGGGCAATGGGGAGCTTAGGTTTTTTAGATAGTATTTTATTTGGGGGGTTGGTTGTGTGGGTGGTGGGTTTTACTGTTCGGGGGGTTATTTGTATTTTTTTTTACAGGTAAAAGAGCTGATTACTTTGGGGCAATGCCCAGCAAAAGGCCCTTTTAAGGGCTATTGATAGTTTAGTTTAGCCTAAGTTTTTATTTTTATTTTGGGTGGGCATTTTTTTATTTTGATAGGGCTATTAGATTAGGTGTAATTAGTTTAAATATCTTGTAATTTGTTTATTATTTTCTGTAATTTAGTGGGGGGTTTTTGTACTTTAGCTAATTTAATTTATTTAATTGTTTTTAATTTAATTAATTTATTTAATTGTAGGGTTAGGTTAGGTGTTATTGTAACTTAGGTTAGGTTTTATTTTACAGGTACTTTTGTATTTATTTTAGCTAGGTAGTTATTAAACAGTTAATAACTATTTAATAACTATTATACCTAGTTAAAATAAATACAAACGTGCCTGTAAAATAAAAATAAACCCTAAGATAGCTACAATGTAACTATTAGTTATATTGTAGCTAGCTTTGGGTTTATTTTATAGGTAAGTATTTAGTTTTAAATAGGAATTATTTAGTTCATGATAGGAATTTTTAGTTAGATTTATTTTAATTATATTTAAGTTAGGGGGTGTTAGGGTTAGACTTAGGTTTAGGGGTTAATACATTTAGTATAGTGGCGGCGACGTTGGGGACGGCAGATTAGGGGTTAATAAATGTAGGTAGGTGGTGGCGATGTTAGGGATGGCAGATTAGGGGTTAATAATATTTAACTAATGTTTGCGAGGCAGGAGTGCGGCGGTTTAGGGGTTAATATGTTTATTATAGTGGCGGTGACTTTGGGGGCAGCAGATTAGGGGTTAATAAGTGTAGGTAGGTTGCGGCGACATTGGGTGGCGGCAGATTAGGGGTTAATAAATATAATGTAGGTGTCGGTGATGTTAGGGGCAGCAGATTAGGGGTTCATAAGTATAATGTAGGTGCCCGCGGTGTCCGGAGCGGCAGATTAGGGGTTAATAAATATAATGCAGGTGTCGGTGATGTCGGGGGCGGCAGATTAGAGTTAATAAGTGTAAGATTAGGGGTGTTTAGACTCGGGGTTCATGTTAGGGTGTTAGGTGTAGACATAAATTTTATTTCCCCATAGAAATCAATGGGGCTGCGTTACTGAGTTTTACGCTGCTTTTTGGCAGGTGTTAGACTTTTTCTCACACGGCTCTCCCCGTTGAATCCTACGGGGAAATCGTGCACGAGTGCGTACGACCAGCTCACTGCTGACTTAAGCAGCGCTGGTATTGGAGTGCGGTAAGGAAAAATTTTGCTCTACACTCACTTCTTGCCTTTTAACGCCAGGGTTTGTAAAAACCCGTAATACCAGCGCTGTAGGCAAGTGAGCGGTGAGAGAAAACTGCTTGTTAGCACCGCATTATTCATTAATATAACCACTAGCCTATAAACTACCTCTTAAATAAGGGGTCGGCGACAAAAATCTACATAGTAGGAATTTTTTAACATAATATCCCTAATAAGATACTATTATTGGGATAAATTGCCCACATTTGCTTGCATATGCCCATTTCAAAGATGGAGCTGGAGGTAATACCGATAAGAACCACATTGTCACTTCCGGCCGCAGCCACTTCCGATCAAACCATGTGACAAATATGTCACTTCCGGTCGCGGCTACATCCGGTTTCGCGAGCGCGAATTTTTGGCGCACTTTTTCTAGCTTCTTGGCGCCAATTTTATATTTTAACATTATTTAAGGTTAGTTCCAATTGAGCCTCACTATTGTCTTGAAAAAGGCCCCATCACAGGGCCGAAACGCGTTGACATTGGAGAGATTTGTGAGGCTCATATATCACCAGGATCAGCTTATTGGGTGAGTCCATTACCTGTTAGACTCAGTCCCTTTAAGCCCTTTGTTTAGTGCACTTTATATTTTTTACACAGGTTTCCGGAGACCTTTGGACCCAAGAATTATCTTAATCATTTGGCTGTTATTTGGATTAGTTATTCATTGGACTATGGACTTTGCTTTTTAATATTTTTAATATTTTAATTTTGTTGTTCTCCCACTTAATTGGGTTTTATTATTGTCAAAACTTTGTTTTATTATTGTCCTTTTTTGTCATTTCTAGATGCTGGCAGATATTGTATTTTGATATTTATAGCATTTAGACATTTGTTTAAGAAACTTACAGCTTTTGATAGTTATAGCATTCAGAAATTTGTTTAGGAAACTAATAGCTTCTGATATAACCAAACCTGGTTCTTAGATAAAACAGCTAAGGACAGCTCTGGTTATCCACCTTGTCTTTCAGATATATATGTAATTCACATTTTATTTTTGATTTTATTCACAGATCATACCGGTATTAGATCGTATTATATATATATTTTTTGGGATATATATATTTTTTACATTTTTTGGTATATTTTTTGTACACATTTTTTTGGTACACATTTATTGGTACATATTTTTTTCACAAGTGAATATATTTGTTTTCTCTCTTTTTTTTCTCTCACAAATTTGTGTGTATATTGTACACCCACCTAAGAATTGATATTATCTTTATATTTTAAATCATTATTTTTATGCACTTTTTAGGCTCACACAGAGTCGTTCCAATTGGCTGTAACAAACCAGAATAGTAGTTTTCTTATGTTATCAGCGACCCCTATGTTAAGAATAAAGTAGTGATCAGTGAAGTTATCTGATCAGGTTGTATTAATAAACTGTGATTTTATACTTTAAAACTAGTGTGTGTTATTAAAAGGATATATTTTACTAATTTCTTTTGTTATATTTTTGAACTTAATCGATTCATCCCAATTGGGGATATTGTTTTTAAACTTATTGGATTCATCTAATTGGTGATATTGTTTTATGTAATCTATATATTAAGGTACCTGTAGTTTACTCTAGCCTTTATTGGCGCTCCTATAATTCTTTGTACTGTTAGCACCGCATAGCCTCTAACGCAAAACTCGTAATCTGGCCGTAGATTATATATTTTGTGAGCAGAGCTTAAAGGGACATTCTGGTGTAAACACAACATGGTCTACATTGTTAGAGCATTTTTTTTACTACTTGTTTAAAGGGACACGAAACCTAATTTTTTTCTTCATGATTTAGATAGATCTTATAATTTTAAACAACTTTACAATTTACTTCTGTTATCTAATTTGCTTAGTTCTCTTGGTAACCTTTGTTGGAAAAAATACCTATGTATATACTTAGGAGCTGGGAGCTAGCTGCTGATTGGTGGTTACACAGAAATGCCTACTTTCATTGGCTTATTGTTGTGTTCAGCTAGCTCCCAGTAATGCATCGCTGCTCCGTCAACAAAGGATAACAAAAGAGTATAGCAAATTTATTAATAGTGTACATTAGAAAGTTGTTTAAAAATGTATGCTCTGTCTGATTCAAACCCCTGCAGAAGACTTCAATGCATAATAAAAATTGTGCTACTGTGCCTTACTGATGAATATAAAGCTGTTGAGCCAGTTAGGATCTGGCTACATATGTATGCTCTAATTACCAACCATATTTTCATATGGAGCATCATCAGGGTGTTCCAGGTGTGCAACAAAATAGAGCCATTTATTTCCACTACAAAACCTCTTTAAGCTTTGAATTGGTATCATGTCACTCTGTCTTGTCTGCTGCTGTTGGGATTCAGTAAAGAATTGACTGCAAAACATGAAGCATTCTGTATTGCAATAAAATATCTAAAAACATTTAAAAAAAAAAAGGCTCCAACTACAAGGACAAAACAAAGTAAAAGTTGACACAAACACATAAAAAAATAAGTCTTGGGGGCGTAGCCAGCTGCTGAAAAAGCAAGACGTGTTTATGAGGAGCTCCCGGCTTTACCTTGATTAAAGGCGGCTTTATACATATGAAGTGAAAGCAGACTCCTAGTGCACCCAGACATCCTTCATGAGAAATCTGGAGACCAGGCTGATAATCCAAGTGCAGTGATTCTATCTGAGATCTGACCATGATGGAGGCCTCGGATACATGGGAGCTTGAGATGACTCGGCTCCTTCATGAACATTTTTGTCGCCTGACACAGGCATTGCATGGGGCTCTTGCAGACACACCATTATGCAGGGATGCCTATACACAGATGAATAGTGTGCACATGGGTTTTTGTTGCGGAGGCACCGAGCCCACTATATACAGTGACAGACACGTGGATATACCTAATGTTCAGAGGGGATGCGGACATATTGGCTACCCTATATAAACAGATGACTTATACAATAGCGGTGGTGAAATGCTGCGCTACACGCAGAGCTACACCAGGAAGGAAACAGAATAACTCTGACAAGTACAGTACTTCACTGCAGTTTAGAGAGCAAGACCATACCTTATATGATAGTCTTGGGGGCGAGAAGGAATCATGGAGTGACACGGAACAGCCCTCTAGAACATTAGCTTTTCTACCCACACTTCTGTGACTACAAGATCACCCATTGAACTACTAGGGGATTGTGACCCTTCATTGTTATTCCAATGTACTCCAACACTATCACAACTCATCCTGCTTCAAGCACAAATGTATAGAAGATCTGGAGTTGGTTAGTCTGCTAAGTCATAGACATTACACTCTGGACTTGTAACAGTCTATAAATACGTACACTAAATAAGGTTAACTCTATAGTTCTTTTTACCACAATACGTTTGTGCTTTTCAGTTCCATATTTTAACCAGTTCTGTGTCGTTCTCTATGTGATACCCATACTTATATGGTTGTTAGAAGATCTTGGACATGATCTTGGAGCGTCAAGACACTACATTTTCTACTGTCTTATAAGTTTTGAATGTAATAGTGTGAGCTGAGGGCTATAGCCTCTCATTTACATTAGGTTTAAAAATTTGCATATAGCCCCTCATAGATAATAATTTTGGTTTTATGCCACACCTATATAGATAGTATAGAGATATCACTGAACTCTTGGTATATTTATTCCTTAGATGTCAAATAATTGAGTGGCTGGCTCCACACTTTCTACCCCCACTTGTATACTGTCATGTCTGCCTTAGCAGATTATTGTTTAGGTTACTGGATTTGTGTTTAAAGTGGCAACACAGAAGTTAGGTATAGGATGAATAAACTTTACTGTGTAGTAGTCATATTTCTATGGACATTGCAATAGTTATTGACTATTTGAAATGTTTTAAGTCCTAAGGGAAATGTGTATTTTCTGTTTAGAATGCTTAGGATTGATTCTGCTACATATCCTCTATACATGATGACCAGGGAGTATGATGCTAAGACTGGTTCTGTCCAATCTGCCGATATGAATGCAGTGCAGTTTTAAACTAGAGTCCTTTTTTGTTTCTCTGCTGCTCTTATAATCTACTACCATTTTTGGTAATTCCAGTCCTTATATTTGCTATGTTTGAATAACTGTTCCTTACTACTATATAGCTTAATCTGCAACTACTAGAGATTTATAAAAGTTTTCACTGACACAGCTGTCCTGTTGCAAATACCTCAGGGGGTTTATCACTCTACTTGCTATAAATACCTTATATACTATATACAGTCTCAGCCTAAACCCCTTGATAACTTACTGTTTAATATATGATCTTGGTCTACTTTTTGGTTTCATAATCCCAATAGTTTGAAGGAGAAATGTCTAGTTATTTTGAGAAAAAAAGAAAATCCAATGTGGCTGTAAAAATGGTCCTAAGCCAATGCTAGTGGTTGCTGTTTTATTTTTATTTATTATACATGCTATATTGTCAGCTGAAGACTAGTGTTATATACTTTTTATTCTCTGCACACTAAAGGTTAAATGTTAATATGTTAATATATATATATATATATATATATATATATATATATATATATATATATATATATATATATATATATATATATATATATATATATATATATATATATATATATATATATATATATATATATATGTTAGGAGGTGGTACAATATTATAGTTGGGATTTTAGATGAAATCCTGAAGGAATTCAGTATTCTTCCACCACCCTTGGGTACTAGACTTATAAATGTGTTAGCTGTACAATACATTAATTTAACAGTTACTTTATAGTAAGTGTTACATATGAAACATATGCCTACCTGCTTTCTATTTATACTGGTGACTAGTTTCTAATCTAGCATTTCAATGTAGCTCTAGTCAAGTTTAGATAACTGTTTAAAATGTGCTATAATAATATCACCTTTGTGCCTTATGTTTCTAATATTTGGTATTTAGCTTATTTTCTTTTCTCATTCCTTACGACACAGACTGCACAATCTTTAGTTTTATCACATAGAGTCCATAGAGTCCGAAGCAACAACTTCGGTTAAACATGTTGATGCTAGGTCACATTTATATAAATAGTCTTGAGACACCGCTGCACTCTTGGTATATTTATTTCATAGCTATTTAACATTTGGGCGGCTGGCTCCACGCTTTCCATACCCCACTTTTATACAGTTCTCTGGGTATGCACTTTATTCCCATGGACTAATTTGCGGTTTACCTCGATGAGCACCGCTTTTGATTTGCATTTGTATTCTTTAGCGTCCTGTTACAATGCCGATAGATGACTTGCTAATACTCCAGTAGAGTTGAGAAGACAATCTGAGAACAGGAATCATATTATCCAGTTACATTACAGTTCTTGCTAAGGGATTCTAGGTATTTGAAAATGGGAACCTTTCAATCATCCTTTTTGTTATCACTGGTATCTGGCATTTACCCAAGGGCCCTGAGTGGAGCCGGATCCTGAACATTAAGTAATAGACCATGGTCCTTGGACTCATGTAAGCCTACCCTATGCAAATTATTGATTGTTCTACTCCCTTATCAACAGGCATACACTTACTTCCCTGTTCCCTCTATTCCAATTTTACATCTCCTAATAAACTGAGGCATTGTCGCAGGTCCTTACTTCCCTTTCACTTTACGTATACAAAGACTACTCATATTCTAGCACGTTTACACGGATAATTTTTATATTGGTAATTATACTGTTTGGTTTGAAGTCAACTTATACTCTCAAGCCCTATATACATTTATATACATCTTTTGAACTTTAGAGTTTATAGATTGGCGAATATTGATACAATGCACATGCTGTACTATTTTAAAAAATTGTACTTGTACTTTTAAACAAACTCAAATTTTTATTTACGTTTGCTATAATCCCTATTTCTCATATGTGAGTCGTGTTTTATATCATTTTCAAAGCAAAAGAAAAAAATGTATTTCTCCAACATAGGTGTGTCCGGTCCACGGCGTCATCCTTACTTGTGGGATATTCTCTTCCCCAACAGGAAATGGCAAAGAGCCCAGCAAAGCTGGTCACATGATCCCTCCTAGGCTCCGCCTACCCCAGTCATTCTCTTTGCCGTTGTACAGGCAACATCTCCACGGAGATGGCTTAGAGTTTTTTAGTGTTTAACTGTAGTTTTTATTATTCAATCAAGAGTTTGTTATTTTAAAATAGTGCTGGTATGTACTATTTACTCAGAAACAGAAAAGAGATGAAGATTTCTGTTTGTATGAGGAAAATGATTTTAGCACCGTAACTAAAATCCATGGCTGTTCCACACAGGACTGTTGAGAGCAATTAACTTCAGTTGGGGGAACAGTGTGCAGTCTCTTACTGCTTGAGGTATGACACATTCTAACAAGACGATGTAATGCTGGAAGCTGTCATTTTCCCTATGGGATCCGGTAAGCCATGTTTATTAAGATAGTAAATAAGGGCTTCACAAGGGCTTATTAAGACTGTAGACTTTTTCTGGGCTAAATCGATTCATTATTAACACATATTTAGCCTTGAGGAATCATTTATTCTGGGTATTTTGATATGATTATATCGGCAGGCACTGTTTTTGACACCTTATTCTTTAGGGGCTTTCCCTAATCATAGTCAGAGCCTCATTTTCGCGCCGGTATGGCGCACTTGTTTTTGAGGACAGCATGGCATGCAGCTGCATGTGTGTGGAGCTCTGATACATAGAAAAGTCTTTCTGAAGGCATCATTTGGTATCGTATTCCCCTTTGGGCTTGGTTGGGTCTCAGCAAAGCAGATTCCAGGGACTGTAAAGGGGTTAAATATAAAAACGGCTCCGGTTCCGTTATTTTAAGGGTTAAAGCTTCCAAATTTGGTGTGCAATACTTTTAAGGCTTTAAGACACTGTGGTGAAATTTTGGTGAATTTTGAACAATTCCTTCATACTTTTTCGCAATTGCAGTAATAAAGTGTGTTTAGTTTAAAATTTAAAGTGACAGTAACGGTTTTATTTTAAAACGTTTTTTGTGCTTTGTTATCAAGTTTATGCCTGTTTAACATGTCTGAACTACCAGATAGATTGTGTTCTGACTGTGGGGAAACCAAGGTTCCTTCTCATTTAACTATATGTATTTTATGTCATAAAAAAATTTAGTAAAAATGATGCCCAAGATGATTCCTCAAGTGAGGGGAGTAAGCATGGTACTGCATCATTCCCTCCTTCGTCTACACCAGTCTTGCCCATACAGGAGGCCCCTAGTACATCTAGTGCGCCAATACTCCTTACTATGCAACATTTAACGGCTGTAA
This sequence comes from Bombina bombina, assembly GCF_027579735.1. Lineage (NCBI taxonomy): Eukaryota > Metazoa > Chordata > Amphibia > Anura > Bombinatoridae > Bombina > Bombina bombina. Next base: position 566,203,079 of record NC_069500.1, on the reverse strand, counting down.
TGGATAATTCTATCAAAAACATTTTAGCCAATATGCCCGCTTATCAGCGAAAGCGCGACTGCTCTGTTTTAGAAAATTCTGTAGAGCATGAGAACGCTGATGATATGGTTTCTGAAGGGCCCCTACACCAGTCTGAGGGGGCCAGGGAGGTTTTGTCTGAGGGAGAAATTTTCAGATTCAGGAAACATTTCTCAACAAGCTGAACCTGATGTGATTACTTTTAAATTTAAGTTGGAACATCTCCGCGCTCTGCTTAAGGAGGTGTTATCCAATTTGGATGATTGTGATTATCTGGTCATTCCAGAACCACTATGTAAAATGGAAAAGTTCTTAGAGGCCCCGGGGCCCCCCGAAGCTTTTCCTATATCCAAGCGGGTGGCGTACATTGTTAGTAAAGAATGGGACAGGCCCGGTATACCTTTAGTACCTCCCCCCATATTTATAAAATTGTTTTCCTATAGTCGACCCCAGAAAGGACTGATGGCAGACAGTCCCCAAGGTCGAGGGGGCGGTTTCTACTCTACACAAGCGCGCCACTATACCCATAGAAGATAGTTGTGCTTTCCAAGATCCTATGGATAAAAAATTAGAAGGTCTGCTAAAGATGTTTGTTCAGCAAGGTTCCCTTCTACAACCAATTGCATGCATTGTCCCTGTCACTGCAGCCGCGTGTTTCTAGTTTGATGAGCTAGGAAAGGCGATTATTAGTAATTCTTCTTCTTATGAGGAGATTATGGACAGAATTCGTGCTCTTAATTGGCTAATTCTTTCACCCTAGACGCCACCTTGCAATTGGCTAGGTTAGCGGCGAAAAAATTCTGGGTTTGCTATTGTGGCGCAGAGCGCTTTGGTTAAAATCTTGGGCAGCGGATGCGTCTTCCAAGAACAAATTGCTTGACATTCCTTTCAAGGGGAAAACACTCTTTGGCCCTGACTTGAAAGAGATTATCTCTGATATCACTGGGGGCAAGGGCCACGCCCTTCCTCAGGATAGGTCTTTTCAAGACCAAAAATAAACCTAAGTTTCGTCCCTTTCGCAGAAACGGATCAGCCCCAAGGGCTACATCCTCTAAGCAGGAAGGTAATACTTCTCAAGCCAATCCAGCCTGGAGACCTATGCAAGGCTGGAACAAAGGAAAGCAGGCCAGGAAACCTGCCACTGCTACCAAGACAGCATGAAATGCGGGCCCCCGATCCGGGACCGGATCTGGTGGGGGGCAGACTCTCTCTCTTCGCTCAGGCTGGGGCAAGAGATGTTCTGGATCCTTGGGCGCTAGAAATAGTCTCCCAAGGTTATTCTCTGGAGTTCAAGGGGCTTCCTCCAAGGGGGAGGTTCCACAGGTCTCAGTTGTCTTCAGACCACATAAGAAGACAGGCATTCTTACATTGGGTAGAAGACCTGCTAAAAATGGGAGTGATTCATCCTGTTCCATTAGGAGAACAAGGGATGGGGTTCTACTCCAATCTGTTCATAGTTCCCAAAAAAGAGGGAACGTTCAGACCAATCTTAGATCTCAAGATCTTGAACAAGTTTCTCAAGGTTCCATCGTTCAAGATGGAAACCATTCGAACACTTCTTCCTTCCATCCAGGAAGGTCAATTCATGACCAAGGTGGGTTTCAAGGATTTTCTCATAGGTACTAGGGTCCCTTCTGGCGGTGCTAAGACCAAGGGGCATTGCTGTAGTACCTTACTTGGACGACATTCTGATTCGAGCGTCGTCCCTTCCTCAAGTAAAGGCTCACACGGACATTGTCCTGGCCTTTCTCAGATCTCACGGATGGAAAGTGAACGTGGAAAAGAGTTCTCTATCTCCGTCAACGAGGGTTCCCTTCTTGGGAACTATAATAGACTCCTTAGAAATGAGGATTTTTCTGACAGAAGCCAGAAAAACAAAACTTCTAGACTCTTGTCGGATACTTCATTCCGTTCCTCTTCCTTCCATAGCGCAGTGCATGGAAGTGATAGGTTTGATGGTAGCGGCAATGGACATAGTTCCTTTTGTGCGCATTCATCTAAGACCATTACAACTGTTCATGCTCAGTCAGTGGAATGGGGACTATTCAGACTTGTCTCCGAAGATACAAGTAAATCAGAGGACCAGAGACTCTTTCCGTTGGTGGCTGTCCCTGGACAACCTGTCACAAGGGATGACCTTCCGCAGACCAGAGTGGGTCATTGTCACGACCGACGCCAGTCTGATGGGCTGGGGCGCGGTCTGGGGATCCCTGAAAGCTCAGGGTCTTTGGTCTCGGGTAGAATCTCTTCTACCGATAAATATTCTGGAACTGAGAGCGATATTCAATGCTCTCAAAGCTTGGCCTCAGTTAGCGAGGGCCAAGTTCATACATCAACCATCAGGGGGGAACAAGGAGTTCCCTAGCGATGGAAGAAGTGACCAAAATCATTCTATGGGCGGAGTCTCACTCCTGCCACCTGTCTGCTATCCACATCCCAGGAGTGGAAAATTGGGAAGCGGATTTTCTGAGTCGTCAGACATTGCATCCGGGGGAGTGGGAACTCCATCCGGAAATCTTTGCCCAAGTCACTCAACCGTGGGGCATTCCAGACATGGATCTGATGGCCTCTCGTCAGAACTTCAGAGTTCCTTACTACGGGTACAGATCCAGGGATCCCAAGGCGGCTCTAGTGGATGCACTAGTAGCACCTTGGACCTTCAAACTAGCTTATGTGTTCCCGCCGTTTCCTCTCATCCCCAGGCTGGTAGCCAGGATCAATCAGGAGAGGGCGTCGGTGATTTTGATAGCTCCTGCGTGGCCACGCAGGACTTGGTATGCAGATCTGGTGAATATGTCATCGGCTCCACCATGGAAGCTACCTTTGAGACGAGACCTTCTTGTTCTTAGGTCCGTTCGACCCACTCCAGCTGACTGCTTGGAGATTGAACGCTTGATCTTATCAAAGCGAGGGTTCTCAGATTCTGTTATTAATACTCTTGTTCAGGCCTGAAAGCCTGTAACCAGAAAAATTACCACATTATTTGGTATATCTGTTGGTGTGAATCTGCAGGATTCCCTTGGGACAAGGTTAAGATTCCTAAGAGTCTATCCTTCCTTCGAGAAGGATTGGAAAAAGGATTATCTGCAAGTTCCTTGATGGGACAGATTTCTGCCTTGTCTGTGTTACTTCACAAAAAGCTGGCAGCTGTGCCAGATGTTCTAGCCTTTGTTCAGGCTCTGGTTAGAATCAAGCCTGTTTACAAAATTTTGACTCCTCCTTGGAGTCTCAACCTAGTTCTTTCAGTTCTTCAGGGGGTTCCGTTTGAACCCTTACATTCCGTTGATATTAAGTTATTATCTTGGAAAGTTTTGTTTTTGGTTGCAATTTCTTCTGCTAGAAGAGTTTCAGAATTATCTGCTCTGCAGTGTTCTTCTCCTTATCTGGTGTTCCATGCAGATAAGGTGGTTTTGCGTACTAAACCTGGTTTTCTTCCAAAAGTTGTTTCTAACAAAAACATTAACCAGGAGATAGTTGTGCCTTCTTTGTGTCCTAATCCAGTTTCAAAGAAGGAACGTTTGTTGCACAACTTGGATGTAGTTCGTGCTCTCAAATTTTACTTAGCAGCTACTAAGGATTTCAGACAAACTTTGTCTTTGTTTGTTGTTTATTCTGGTAAACGGAGAGGTCAAAAAGCAACTTCTACCTCTCTCTCCTTCTGGATTAAAAGCATTATCCGATTGGCTTATGAGACTGCCGGACGGCAGCCTCCTGAAAGAATCACAGCTCACTCCACTAGGGCTGTGGCTTCCACATGGGCCTTCAAGAACGAGGCTTCTGTTGATCAGATATGTAAGGCAGCGACTTGGTCTTCACTGCACACTTTTTCTAAATTTTACAAATTTGATACTTTTGCTTCTTCTGAGGCTATTTTTGGGAGAAAGGTTTTGCAAGCCGTGGTGCCTTCCATTTAGGTGACCTGATTTGCTCCCTCCCTTCATCCGTGTCCTAAAGCTTTGGTATTGGTTCCCACAAGTAAGGATGACGCCGTGGACCGGACACACCTATGTTGGAGAAAACAGAATTTATGTTTACCTGATAAATTACTTTCTCCAACGGTGTGTCCGGTCCACGGCCCGCCCTGGTTTTTTAATCAGGTCTGATAATTTATTTTCTTTAACTACAGTCACCACGGTACCATATGGTTTCTCCTATGCAAATATTCCTCCTTAACGTCGGTCGAATGACTGGGGTAGGCGGAGCCTAGGAGGGATCATGTGACCAGCTTTGCTGGGCTCTTTGCCATTTCCTGTTGGGGAAGAGAATATCCCACAAGTAAGGATGACGCCGTGGACCGGACACACCGTTGGAGAAAGTAATTTATCAGGTAAACATAAATTCTGTTTTCTTCTTCTTTTTTCTCCTCTATGTCTCCCTTGAAAATATTAGGTTAATCTTTTAAATACTTAAACATTTCTGTGATGTAACAGATATAAAAAAAATGTTTTCCTTTTGTACCAGTATGCCATTTGATATACTGCTTATCTGTTATTGAATATTAAACCTCAATAAAAATGTATTTAAAAAAAAAAAGAATTGTGATAAAAATACATATACCATTATATTTATTTTTTATCAATGAAGGTGAATAATTCATATAGTTTTTTTTATAATTCTTTTTATTAAAGGAGCTCGGGTACATCACATGACTAAATATAAGTGTTTGCTATATCATGGTGTAATACATGGATGGTATGAGTCAGGGATATACTTTCAGCATGGAGATCAAATAAAATAACATGCAATTCCCCCCTGAACTCCTTAATTTCCAATATAACAAAATAATAAACAAAGCAACTAAATGTATGCCGATCAAAGAAGCCCATTAGCGCAGGAAAGAATGTATAATAAAATTAAATAGAAGAGAACTTCTTATCATCAAGAACTTTAGTTTATATCCAACATACAAATAGTGTAAAATCAGTATAGTAGGCTGCTTACAGCTAGTCTGAATAAGGTCTAAACTGACATTGAGGGTCATCAAAATACTAAATAGTAACAGGACTATAGATTTACAGCAAACATTAACTGTAGCCATTAGAGATTTCAAATAGCTCAAAGTATACCAGGGGTAAGCAATCCAGATGAATATGAATTAACAACAAAACATAAAAAATGTAAGCTTTATATTTTTCAAATATCCCAAATGGAACCAGGAAGCACATTGATATTTAAGTCAGCATATTGTCTATGCCACCGGGTGTTATGTTACAGGAAACCTTGCATAGTTTAAACAGGTAGTACTTTGTGACAATATTTTCAAAGCTCTGACTGCATTGTTTGCATTTTATTTACCCCACCACAGTCGTTACACAGGAAAATGCCAGAAGTAGGTGTAAGCCGTAAAGAAGGCAAAACAATAAATAGAGGCAACGTAAACAGCCAAAAGCAATATATACTGAACATAAAGAAAATGTCCTCTTGCTCTTCTCCACACTTTTGGATTTAGTTGCATCTAACTCTACCACTGGTAAAACTAATTGCAACTTCCCATTTTCGCCATTAGCAAGACTTATCTCTGATTTGTCATCCTGAGATACACATACTCTAGAACCAGTGTCCAAATCCATGGGCCCAGTCTCGTGACCGATCCTCTGGTTTTGCTTTAAGAATATGGGGCCTATTTATCATATGTCTGTCGGACCTGATCTGACACTGCGGATCAGGTCCGACAGACATCGCTGAATGCGGAGAGCAATACGCTCTCCGTATTCAGCATTGCACCAGCAGTTCTTGTGAGCTGCTGGTGCAACGCCGCCCCCTGCTGACTCGCGGCCAATCGGCCACCAGCAGGGGGGGTGTCAATTAACCCGATCGCACTCGATCGGGTTGATTTCCGGCGATTCCTGTCCGCCTCATCAGAGCAGGCGGACAGGGTTATGGAGCAGCGGTCTTTAGACCACTGCTCCATAACTTGTGTTTCTGGCGAGTCTGAAGACTCGCAGAAACACGGGCCCACAAGCTCCTTACGGAGCTTGATAAATGGGCCCCTATGCGTCAAATTGCGAGAGACAAGTAGGTGTTGGTGGGTTATTTTTCTGCCGATTGCCTCTGCTTTGCGCATAGAGGTTGTGCTGTAATGCAGCTGTCATGCACAACAATCTGTATTTCCTCACCGGAGCAAACATCTGTTGAGCAAGAGATAGAAGATGGCGGAGCACAATTCATCTGCTCTTGTTCTGGTGGAATTGCTGCATGCACCTCATTATAAAGAGCAGTGCAGGAGAGGGCCAAGTTATCTAAAAGCGGCAGAAATAGAGAGACTAATTCTTCAGTAATCCGTGCTGTACAATCAGCCATGCCACTGCTGAGTGATAAAAAGGTGTCAACTGAGAAGTTTATCAGACGTGAGAGAGAGAAAAACAGGGGTTCTGTCCCAATATTAATAGAAGAAATTTTAATGTCTTCCGGGGTAGAGACAATGTTGACCTCTCTATCCTCAAATGTTCCCAGGCACTTAAGAAGCCAAGGGAGGCAAGGATGGCATAAGATATCAGATACACAGAGGGGTTATTAGATGCAATCTTGGAAGAGCTCTAACAATTGCATCCATCTTGTTTCAACGGCCACCAGAAGTTAAAAATTCATATTATTATAGTCTACTGAATTTAAAATACACACTCCACAGCATTAATGGCCTAAGCTATACTCCAATATCAGTATGTACCACAAAACAGTACATTTGTTTAAAGTGCACATCCCAGAGATTTCCAAAACAGACTTTTTTTCTTCTAATTTTACCAAAAACCTATCATTTCATTGTTTGGTGACAGCTGCCCGAAGAACCTTTCTACCAAAGGCTGCTTCTGAAGAGGGGCCTAAGAATATAGCCAGTATGTAAATATGCTCTTCTAAGGTAAGATTCAAGTTTCCTATCTAAAGGATCCTTAAAAGAAGTTCTATCTTCCATAGGAATAGTAGTACGTTTGGCAAGAGTGGAAATAGCCTCATCAACCTTAGGGACCTTTTCCCAAAACTCTACACTAGCCACAGGTAAAGGATACAACTTCTTAAACCTAGAAGAAGGGTTAAAAGAGGTACCAGGTTTAGACCATTCTTTAGCAATCATATTGGAGATAGCATCTGGAATAGGAAAAACTTCAGGAGTAACCTCAGAAGTATTAAATACAGAATTTAAACGATTATTAGCTTTGCTATCAGGAGGACTAGACTCCTCAATACCTAAAGTAAACAATACTTCCTTTAATAGAGAACGAATATGTTCAATTTTAAATAAAAAAGAAGCCAGAGGAACCCTCATCAGTAGAGGATATTTCAGTAAGCTGTCGATCAGTACAAAATTTATTAGATCTATGACAAGTTTGGAAAGACCTTTTACGTTTATTTGAAGGCGGAATAGCAGTCATAGCCTTCTCTATGGCTGCAGCAATAAAAAATTTCATATCTGCAGGAATATCAGGTACATTAGACTGAGAAGGAATAACAGTAGATGTATTTGTACTCATAGAAACATTATCAGCATGTAATCATTTGCCACATACTTGAGCTGAAGAAATAAGATCAGCTTGTTTACAACAAACACACTTAGCTTTGGTAGAATTGTGTTAGTTCCTACAATAATATCAGAGGCAGGTTCAGTTTAAGACAATCTTGTAATGTAACAAAAAAGAAAAAATTTAATTTAAACAAAATACAAAATTTCATCAATATAGCAGTTTCAGGAATGGAAAAAAATGCTTATGACAAAATTCTTATACAAAAAGTAAAATCAAAAGCAAGCATCATAGCTCTCTATATTATAATGAGAGAAGCGAGTATTAGAGGGAGAGGCTTAATATAACAAATTTTGGCGCCAAGAACGACGCACTGAAAAAACGCAACTCACGTCATAACAGGTGTGACCTTGCGCCAAAAATGACGCAACTCGCGTCACAACAGGTGCGACCTCACGCCAAAAATGACGCAATAATATGACGGAACTTGCGTCACAGCAGGTGCGATTTTGCGCCAGAAATGACGCAATAAAATGATGCAATTTGCGTCATTGTGAGCCTAATTTGCCCGCAAAAACTTAAAAAAACCCCCAGACTCTATGATAACAGCTAACCAGAACCCCAGGTAAAAAAAAAATACATACATTTTCCCATAAACATAATTTCCATTCTGAAACTGTGTGACTGCAAAGGGAAATATTAACAGACCTGACTAATGGATAATATATGCAATATACATTAAGAACTTTATAACATAAAGTGCCTTCCATAGCTGAGAGGGTTAAAAAAATTATATATACTTACCAGAAGACACCCATCCACATATAGCAGACAGCCAAACCAGTACTGAAACATATCAGCAATGGTAATGGAGTATAATGTCGATCTGTAATTGGAGGCAGCAGATGAATGCCTGCAACCATATTGACAGAGAGCCCTAGAATAGATTTCCCATAGGCCAAAACATGGAATCATCAGGCAATACTCAATTCACATCCCTCAGACAAACACTGTACTTAGAGAGGAACTGGGCTTCAATATGTTTAGAAGCGCCTTTCACAGAAGAAAACAAATTATACTTACCAGATAATTTCCTTTACATCTGTATGAGGAGAGTCCACGGCTTCATTCCTTACTTGTGGGAATACTGAACCTGGCCACCAGGAGGAGGCAAAGACACCCCAGCCAAAGGCTTAAATACCTCCCCCACTCCCCTCATCCCCCAGTCATTCTGCAGAGGAAACAAGGAACAGTAGGAGAAATATCAGGGTATAAATGGCGCCAGAAGAACAAAAAACGGATAAAACAGACGGGGGCCGTGGACTCTCCTCATACAGATGGAAAGGAAATAATCTGGTAAGCAAAATGTATATTTTCCATCTTAATATGAGGAGAGTCCACGGCTTAATTTCTTACTTGTGGGAAACATATACCCAAGCTCTAGAGGACACTGAATGAAACGGGAGGGTAAAACGAGAGGCGGACCCTATTCTGAGGGCACCACAGCCTGCAAAACCTTTCTCCCAAAAGATGCTTCAGCCAAAGCAAAAACGTCAAAATTTTGAAAAGGTAAGTAAGGGGGACCAGGTAGCCGCCTTAAAAATCTGCTCCATAGATGCCTCATTCTTAAAGGCCCAAGAGGAAGCCACTGCTCTAGTAGAATGAGCCTTAATCCTCTGAGGAGGCTTATGTCCCACTGTTTCATAAGCTAAGCGAATAATGCTCCTCAACCAAAAAGACAAGGTAGTGGATGAGGCTTTCCGCCCCTTACACTTCCCAGAATAGACAACAAACAAAGAAGTCTGTCTAAACTCCTTAGTGGCTTGAAGATAGAACTTCAAGGCCTGAACCACATCCAAATTATGAAGTAACCGCTACTTCGAAGAAGAAGGGCTAGGACACAAGGAAGGAACAACAATCTCCTGATTGATGTTACGATCAGAAACAACCTTAGGAAGAAAACCTAACCTAGTACGAAGAACAGCCTTATCAGCATGGAATACTAGTTAAGGGGGCTTACATTGCAAGGCAGCCATCTCAAATACTCTGTGTGCCGAGGCAATAGCCAGTTAAAAGAGAACCTTCCAAGATAATAATTTAATGTCAAGGCCGTGCATAGGCTCAAATGGAGCCCTCTGCAAAACCTTAAGAACAAGATTTAAGCTCCAAGGAGGAGCGCTAGGTCGAAACACAGGTTTGATTCTAGACAGAGCCTGAACAAAGGACTGGACGTCTGGAAGCTCAGCGAGCCTCTTGTGCAGTAAAACAGATAGGGACGAAATCTGTCCCTTAAGAGAGCTAGCCGAAAGGCCCTTCTCCAGACCAATCTGGAGAAAAGAAAGAATCCTGGAAACCCTGACCTTATACTAGGGAAATCCACGCTCTTCACACCAGAATAAGTAGGTCCTTCACAGCTTATGATAGATGCGACGAGTAACCGGCTTACGGGCTTGAATGAGAGTATCAATAACTCTCTCAGAAAAACCTCTCTTGGCTAGGACTAATCTAGATTTTGATGAACAAAAGGACCTTGTTCCAGATCCCTGCGACAAAGTAACCTCCATGGAGGAAAAGATGACATCCTCACTAGATCCGCGAACCACATCCTTCGCGGCCACGATGGAGCAATCAGTATCACTGACGCCTGCTCTGCTTGATGCGGGCCACTACACGAGGAAGGAGTTGGAAAAGGTAGATTAGACTGAACCTCCAAGGCACTGCTAATGCATCTATTAGCGCCGCCTGAGGATCCCTGGACCTTGACCCATATCTGGGTAGCTTGGTATTGAGACGAGACGCCATGAGATCTATTTCCGGCATCCCCCACCGGTTGCATATTTTCGCAAACACTTTGGGATGGAGAGACCATTCCCCAGGATGAAAGAATTGTGTGCTGAGAAAATCCACTTCCCAGTTGTCCACACCCGGAATGTGGATTGCTGACAGCCAACAGCTGTGGGCCTCCGCCCACTCCAGAATCCGAGATACTTCCCTCATTGCTAGGGAGCTTCTTATTCCCCCCTGATGGTTGATGTAAGCCACCGAGGTTATGTTGTTCGATTGGAATCTGATAAACTGGGTCGAACCCAGAAGGGGCCAAGCCTTTAGAGCATTGAGGATCGCTCAAAGTTCCAAGATGTTGATCGGGAGGAGGGATTCCTCTCGAATCCACAGGCCCTGTGCCTTCCTGGCACCCCAAACAGCTCCCCATCCTGAGAGACTCACGTCCGTAATCACAATCTCCCAGGATGGTCTCAAGAAGGACGTCCCTTGGGACAGGTGATCTGGACAAAGCCACTAGGAGAGCAATTCTCTTGACCGGCTGTCCAGAGAAATCTGTTGAGACAGATCTGAATGATTGTCGTTCCACTGTCTCAGCATGCACAGCTGAAGAGGTCTGAGATGGAATCTGGCAACGGGAATGATATCCATGCAGGACACCATGCGTCCAAATACCTCCATACACCGTGCCACAGATGGCCTGAAGGAGGTCTGGAGGGCAAGACATTTGGAAGTTAGCTTGTAACGTCTCTGGTCTGCAAGAAAAGATATCCTCATAGATATGGAATCTATTATCGTACCCAGGAACTCCACCCTGGTACTGGGAATAAGAGAACTCTTTTCTAAGTTTATCTTCCATCCATGAGATTGAAGAAGAGAAAGAAGAGCTTTCGAATGGTCGTCTGCCAGACAACAGGATGGTGCTTGAACCAAAATATCGTCTAAGTATGGCGCCACTGCAATCCCTCTGGTTCTGGCCACTGCGAGCAGAGCCCCTAGAACCATCATAAAAACTCTTGGAGCAGTAGCTAGACCAAACGGAAGTGCAATGAACTGGAAGTGCTGGTCCATGAACTCAAATCTTAGGAACTTGAAGTGTTCATTGTGTATAGGGACGTTAAGGTAGGCATCCTTCAGATCTATCATGGTCATAAATTGTCCTTCCTGGACTAAAGGAAGAATGGACCTTATTGTCTCCATCTTGAATGAGGGGACAGACAAGAATTTGTTTAAACACTTTAGGTCCAGAATTGGACGAAAAGTACCCTTATTCTTTGGGACCACAAACAGGTTTGAGTAGTATCCCAGACCTCTCTCTGTTGGAGGTACCGGTACAATGACCCCCAGGGCAGAGAGATCCCTCACATACCCTAGAAAAGCCTCACTCTTTTCTGGCCTTGAAGACAGGATTGATAAGAGGAATCTGCCCCTGGGAGGATGAGACTTGAAACCTATCCTGTATCCCTGAGCGATGACCTCCAGTACCCACGGGTCTTGCACGTCCCTAAACCAAGCTTCTGAAAAGAGTGACAGTCTGCCCCCTACCAGATCCAAAGCCGGATCGGGGCCGCCCCTTCATGCTGACTTTGACTCGGCGGGCTTCTTATTCTGCTTGGATTTATTGCAGGACTGAGGAGGTTTCCAAGTTCCCTTGGACTGCTCCGGCTTTGCAGAGGGCTGCTGACTATGGGATTTGTCCGAACGAAAGGAACAAAAATTAGGACCTTGTCCCTTAGGCTTGTTCTTCTTATCCTGCAGTTAAAAAGGCACCTTTGCCTCCAGTAACCATGGATATGATAGAGTCCAGGCCTGGACCAGAAATAATCTTTCCCTTGAATGGGAGAGAAAGAAGTCTAGACTTTAAAGTCATGTCCGCAGACCAAGATTTCAGCCAGAGTGCCCTACGGGCTAGCACAGAAAAGCTGAAGCCTTGGCGTTCAGGCGAATAATCTGCATATTTGCATCACAAATAAAAGAATTAGCTACCCTTAAGGCCCTAATTCTTTCCAGGATTGTGTCGAGGGGAACCTCAATCAACTCAGATAAGGAGTCGCATCAGTAGGTAACAGCCGCTGCTGGTTTGAACAAATATCCTGTATGCTGAAATTTTTTTCTTAATAGATTTTCCAGCTTCTTATCCATGGGCTCTTTAAACGACGAACTATCCTCAAGTGGGATAGTAGTGTGTTTAGCAAGTGTGGAGATAGCACGTCTACCTTAGGGACGGAACCCCACAACTCCAACTGAGAGTCCGGAACCGGGAACAATTTCTTAAAGGAAGAAGGGGAAAAAGAAGAACCGAGTGTTTCCCATTTATTCTTAATAATGTTCGCCATCTTTACGGGAACCGGGAAAGTTTGTGGTACAACCCTGTCCCCAAAGACCTTATCTAATTTAGGAATGCTAGGTTCCTCAGGTAAGTTAGGTTCTGGAACCTCTAAAGTAGCCAACACCTCCTTTAGCAGAAAGCGTAAGTGTTCAATCCTAAATCAAAAGTCTGGTTCCTCCGCCGCTGGAGGCTTAGAGACAGCAGATTCCGACCCAGAAAGAGCATCCTCTGAAGTATCAGAGGTGTCTTCATCATCGGATAATCTTGTATCAGATAAATCCAATAAGCTAGTAGATGACCCCTGGGAAGGATAGCAATATTTAACCTTTCTCTTGCGCTTAGCAGTGCGAGGTAAAGCACTAAAGGCCGCAGACACTGCCGTCTGTAACTGTTCAGTAAAGTCTGGCGGTAAAAGGGCCCCTTCAGATGGAGGAATAGGAGTGCTACGGGAAGCTGCATGTGTATTAGGAGATTAATGTAGGGTGCGCACCTCATGGGACGGAGACTCCTCAGAGGTAGAAGGCTCAATAGTACTAAATATATTAGCTTTCTTTGATAAGATTACTTTATCAAGGCATGTGGAACATAATTGAACAGGCGGGTATACCGTGGCCTCCTTACAATATAGACAGGCATTAGCTTTAGGTAAAAAGGGAGTACCCTCTAACGTATCAGAGTCCTCCATAGCTTGCACTTATAAAAAGGGCTAAAACAAAGATAAATGGCACCTTTATACCCCCAATGGCTGGGGCACTCACCACCTCCTATGACCCAGGCCTAAGAGAGAAACCGCTTCGTCTCCAGACACCGCACGTTCAGGAAGAAGAGAATGCGCCATGCAGGACCGCCCCTGCCCCACAAAAAGCGTGCCAAGCCTAACTGGCTGCGCAGCGCTCCAAAGAGAAAGTAAAACCTGTACGTTCCAACATCTGCCCTGAGCCACATCTCACACATGTCACAGCATAAACACGATATTAAAAATATGTGATTAATCCTTCTTGTTCAATAATCCCCTTCCGGAGATATTGACCCTCGATTCCATTCAGATAAAAGGAGTCACACTGTAACCCTGTCTTCTTGCATTATCAAATGTGTATTTGCTCCCGACATGGACTTGAGTGATAGAAGCAGGCAGTGAAACTCGTCAACACTGATTGCTTAGGAACTGTTAATATAAGTCTGGATGGGTTCACAGAAAGACTCTCCCTGCATCTCCAGACTCTAACATTCGCCAATGCTCTCACTGAGAGGCTGACAAGACTACTTAAAACTCCAGTCCCATTTCGAAGAGTACTACTCTCCATAAGAAACTACTCTGTATCTTCTGACAGTTCTCTGCCAACCTCTTGTGACGAAAGGCAAAGAATGACTGGGGGATGAGGGGAGTGGGGGAGGTATTTAAGCCTTTGGCTGGGGTGTCTTTGCCTCCTCCTGGTGGCCAGGTTCAGTATTCCCACAAGGAAGGAATGAAGCCGTGGACTCTCCTCATATTAAGATGGAAAGGTGGGAGGTGTATTTATAGGCATTTGAGGTTTGGGAAACTTTGCCCTCTCCTGGTAGGAATGCATATCCCAGAAGTTACTAGCTCATGGACTCTTGCCACCTATATGAAAGAAATTACACTGTCCTTTTAAAGGAACACAGCAGTCAAAATTAAACTTCTGATTCAGACAGAGTGTAAAAACGTAATACGTTTCCATTTAACTTATTTTATCAAATGTAATTTCTTATCTTGTAATCCTTTGTTGATATGTAGCTCCTTCCTTAAGCACATACTAAAGTAAGCTCAGGAGTGTGTGCACGTGTCTTGAGCACTATATGGCAGCAGTGCTACAACAATGTTTGTAACAATTTTATACACAGTGTTGAAAACACGTGCATACTCCTGAAGCTCCCTCATTCTGCTCTAATGAAAAGCAATTAAAGTGACACAAAAGTGCAAAAAGAAAACGCTCTAATGTGTTACAGCATTGTATTATTGCTCTGTCGCTTGCATATAACCTATGTGTTTAACCCCTGGAAACACTTACAATTCAAATGCAGATTTCAAGGTCTGACTCTCTTTCTCTTGTTCCAGCTCTACCTGTAAGTTCCTCAGCTGACCTGAAACAAAAGACAAAAGGAATTCAATTCATATACTGTGAAGATGTTAAAGGGATGGGAAAGCCACAATTAAACTTGAATGATTGAGATAGATAATTTTATTTGAAGACACTTTTAAATTCACATCTATTTTCAAATTTACTTTACTCCTTTGATATCCTTTTTTTTTAAGAATATGTACATATCCTACATTACTTAGAGCTAGCTGGTGATTGGTGGCTACACACATTAGTCTCTTGTCATTGGCTCACCAGCTAACTCCCAGTAGTGTACTGCTGTTGTGGTGCTGACTTCTAAAAAGGACATTAAAGGGACATTCCAACTAAAATTGGAACTTTTACTAGAAACATTTTTATCAACACATGTATTTTGCAAATATGTTTCTATTCAAAGATGAAATTCATCTATGTGTATTTGTAATTTGGCCGGAATATCCCTTTAACCCCTTAACGACCCACGACGTGCAGGGTATGTCCTCCAACAAAATACAGTTAACGACCGAGGACGAACCCTGCACGTCGTCGGTCTTGGAAAGCGGTGGAAGCGATCCTGATCACTTCCAGCGCTTTCCGGTTATTGCAGTGATGCCTCGATATCGAGGCATCCTGCAATAACCATCCTTGGCCATCCGATGTAGAGAGACACACTCTGTGGCCCTCTCTGCACCGGACATCGATGGCTGCAATCGTTGGTGGGTGGGAGCCGATGTGGGATGCGGGTGGGCGGCCATTGATGGCTTCTGGTAAGAAGAGGGGTGCGGATCGTGGGCGGATCCCCGGGGGCACGCACGGGGCGGGTGGGAACCACTACACTACAGAAAAATGTATTGCTACGAAGTGGGAGAAAGGGGGGTTGGTCTTTAGGGGGGCTACACTACAGAAAAAGAAAATTTAAAAAACAAACAATTTTTTTTGTAAACTGCCAGTACCCAAGATGGCTCCCAATAAGGTAGAGGGGGAGGGTTAGAGAGCTGTTGGGGGGTGGGGGAGTGGGATCAGGGAGGTTGGGGGCTAAGGGAGGATCCTACACAGCAGCATATGTAAATATGCTTAAAAAATATATATATTTTTTAAAATATACCTTTTATTTTAGTACTGGCAGACTTTCTGCCAGTACTTAAGATGGTGGGGACAATTGTGGGGTGGGGGAGGGAAGAGAGCTGTTTGGGAGGCTGATCTCTACACTAAAGCTAAAATTAACCCTGCAAGCAACCTACAAGCTACCTAATTAACCCCTTCACTGCTAGTCATAATACACGTGTGATGCGCAGCGGCATTTAGCGGCCTTCTAATTACCAAAAAGCAACGCCAAAGCCATATATGTCTGCTATTTCTCAACAAAGGGGATCCCAGAGAAGCATTTATAACCATTTGTGTCATAATTGCACAAGCTGTTTGTAAATAATTTCAGTGAGAAACCTAAAATTGTGAAAAATTTTACATTTTTTTTTAATTTGATCGCATTTGGCGGTGAAATGGTGGCATAAAATATACCAAAATGGGTAGTTTGGGTTGTCTGCTACACTACACTAAAGCTAAAATGACCCCAAAAAGCTCCCTACATGCTCCCTAATTAACCCCTTCACTGCTGGGCTTAATACACGTGTGGTGCGCAATGGCATTTAGCGGCCTTCTAATTACCAAAAAGCAACGCCAAAGCCATATATGCCTGAACAAAGGGGATCCCAGAGAAGCATTTACAACCATTTATGCCATAATTGCACAAGCTGTTTGTAAATAATTTCAGTGAGAAACCTAAAGTTTGTGAACAAATTTGTGAAAAAGTGAACGATTTTTTTTATTTGATCGAATTTTGGCGTTGAAATGGTGGCATGAAATATACCAAAATGGGCCTAGATCAATACTTTGGGTTGTCTTCTAAAAAAAATATATACATGTTAAGGGATATTCAGGGATTCCTGACAGATATCAGTAACTAGCGCTTATTTTGAAAAAAAAAATGGTTTGGAAATAGCAAAGTGCTACTTATATTTATGGCCCTATAACTTGCAAAAAAAGCAAAGAACATGTTAACATTGGGTATTTCTAAACTCAGGACAAAATTTAGAAACTATTTAGCATGGGTGTTTTTTGGTGGTTGTAGATGTGTAACAGATTTTGGGGGTCAAAGTTAGAAAAAGTGTGTTTTTTTCCATTTTTTCCTCATATTTTATAACTTTTTTATAGTAAATTATAAGATTTAATGAAAATAATGGTATCTTTAGAAAAAAACGGTATATATAATATGTGTGGGTACAGTAAATGAGTAAGAGGAAAATTACAGCTAAACACAAACACCGCAGAAATGTAAAAATAACCTTGGTCCAAAAAGGATAGAAAATGGAAAAGTGTGGTGGCCATTAAGGGGTTAAAGTAAAAAAAAATAATTAACTTTCATGAATCAGACAGATAATGTAGTTTTACCTAACTTATCAATTTACTTCTCTTATCTAATTTGTTTTGTTCTCTTGATATATGTTGTTGAAAAGCATACCTAGGTAGGCTCAGGAGCAGCAATGCGCTACTGGGAGCTAGCTGAACACATTTATTGAGCCAATGACAAGAGGCATATTGGTATGGCCACCAATCAGCAGTTAGCTTCCAGCAATGCATTGCTGCTCCTGAGCCTGGATATGTTTTTCAACAAAGGAACAAAGCAAACTGATTAACAGAATTAAGTTGGAAAGTTGCTTGAAACTGTATGCTCTATCTGAATAATGAAAAAACATTTTTGAGACTTTAAGCCCAAACTTTAAACCCCGTAAAATGTTTAATTATGTACAGTAAAAAAAACATTGCAGTGTGCTTTCATTATTTATTTTACAACCTTTGTTTCTGTGATATTCAAAGCCCTGGCACTACTACCTGCTGCACAGTCATTACTTTATATGTGCAGGAGCTCATTTATGTCTGTACCTAACTGACCTCAGCAGTGGAGATAAGATAAACAGCACACAAGCGGCTAGATTACGAGTTGTGCGTTAGGGTAAAAAGCAGCGTTAAGAGGTCCTAACGCTGCTTTTTTACGCCTGCTGGTATTACGAGTCTTGAAGGTTTAGGGTCACCGCACACTTCTTTGGCCTTACCGCAAAACGACTTACGTAAACTTTGTAAAGTCTTTTTTCTATGGGACTTCCATAGTGCCGGTATTACGAGTCTGTCCTGGGAGGCCAAAAAGTGAGCGGTACAGCCTACCCTGTCAAGATCCCTAACGCATTTAAAAGTCAGTAGTTAAGAGTTTTATGGTACAACGCCGTAGCATAAAACTCATAACTAAAGTGCTAAAAAGTACACTAACACCCATAAACTACCTATTAACCCCTAAACCGAGGTCCTCCCGCATCACAAACACTAAAATAAAATTTTAACCCCTAATCTGCCGCTCCGGACACCGCTGCCACCTACATTATATGTATGAACCCCTAATCTGCTGACCCCAACATCGCCGACACCTACATTATATTTATTAACCCCTAATCTGCTGCACCCAATGTCGCCGCCACCTACCTACACTTATTAACCCCTAATCTGCCACCCCCAACGTCGCCGCCACTATAATAAACATATTAACCCCTAAACCGCCGCAATCCCGCCTCGCAAACATTAGTTAAATATTATTAACCCCTAATCTGCCGGCCCTAACATCGCCGCCACTTACCTACATTTATTAACCCCTAATCTGCCGCCCCCAACGTCGCCGCCACTATATTAAAGTTATTAACCCCTAAACCTAAGTCTAACCCTAAACCTAACACCCCCTAACTTAAATATAGTTTAAATAAATCTAAATAAATATTCCTATCATTAACTAAATTATTCCTATTTAAAACTAAATACTTACCTGTAAAATAAACCCTAAGATAGCTACAATATAACTAATAGTTACATTGTAGCCAGTTTAGGATTTATTTTTATTTTACAGGCAAGTTTGTATTTATTTTGACTAGGTAGAATAGTTATTAAATAGTTATTAACTATTTAATAACTACCTAGTTAAAATAAAGACAAATTTACCTGTAAAATAAAACCTAACCTACAGTAAGTTACACTAACACCTAACACTACACTATAATTAAAAAAAATAACTAAATTAAATACAATTAGCTAAATTAAATTAAATTAGCTAAAGTACAAAAACAAACACTAAATTACAGAAAATAAACAAATTACAGAAATTTAAACTAATTACACCTAATCTAATAGCCCTATTAAAATAAAAAAAGCCCCCCCAAAATAAAAAAAAAAAACCCTAGCCTAAACTAAACTACCAATATCCCTTAAAAGGGCCTTTTGCGGGGCATTGCCCCAAAGTAATCAGCTCTTTTACCTGTAAAAAAAAATACAAACAACCCCCCCAACAACCAACCCCCCAAATAAAATACTAGCTAAAAAAACCTAAGCTCCACATTGCCTTGAAAAGGGCATTAGGATGGGCATTGCCCTTAACGACCGAGGACGTGCAGGGTACGTCCTCTAAAAAAAGTCACTTAACGACCAAGGACGTACCCTGCACGTCCTCGGTCTGGAAAGCAGCTGGAAGCGATCCTGATCACTTCCAGCTGCTTTCCGGTTATTGCAGGATGCCTCGATATTGAGGCATCCTGCAATAACAATTTTTACCCCTCCGGTGCAGAGAGAGCCACTCTGTGGCCCTCTCTGCACCGGACATCGATCACCGCATTCGTTGGTGGGTGGGAGGCGGGTGGGCGGCCATCGATGGCGTCTTAGTCAGAGAGGGGGCGGAATCGGGGGCGGGATTGCCGGGGGCACGCACAGGCGCACGCGTGCACGGGAGGAGGCGGGCGGGCGCATGCACGGGGAGGGAGCGGGTGGGAACCGCTACACTACAGAAAAAAATGTTTTTATAAGTGGGAGAAAGGGGGGAAAAATCCATATGAAAGTAATCTAAGGGATCTGGCAGGGGGATTGGTCTTGGGTGGGGGGGGAAGCTACACTACAGAAAACACAAACAAAAATTTTTTTTATTTGCAAACTGGGTACTGGCAGACAGCTGCCAATACCCAAGATGGCCCCCAATAAGGCAGAGGGGGAGGGTTAGAGAGCTGTTTTGGGGGGGATCCTACACAGCAGCATATGTAAATATGCTAAAAAAAGATATTTTTTTTTAAAAAAAGATACCTTTTATTTTAGTACTGGCAGACTTTCTGCCAGTACTTAAGATGGCGGGGACAATTGTGGGGTGGGGAGGGAAGAGAGCTCTTTGGGAGGGATCAGGGGGTCTGATGTGTCAGGTGGGAAGCTGATCTCTACACTAAAGCTAAAATTAACCCTGCAAGCTCCCTACAAGCTACCTAATTAACCCCTTCACTGCTGTGCATAATTCAAGTGTTGTGCGCAGTGGCATTTAGCGGCCTTCTAATTACCAAAAAGCAAAACCAAAGCCATATATGTCTGCTATTTCTGAACAAAGGGAATCCCAGAGAAGCATTTACAACCATTTGTGCCATAATTGCACAAGCTGTTTGTAAATAACTTCAGTGAGAAACCTAAAGTTTGTGAAAAAGTTGACTTTTTTTTTTTTGATCGCATTTGGTGGTGAAATGGTGGCATGAAATATACCAAAATGGGCCTAGATCAATACTTTGGGTTGTCTACTACACTACACTAAAGCTAAAATTACCCCAAAAAGCTCCCTACATGCTCCCTAATTAACCCCTTCACTGCTGGGCATAATACACGTGTGGTGCGCAGTGGCATTTAGCGGCCTTCTAATTACCAAAAAGCAACATCAAAGCCATATATGCCTGCTATTTCTAAACAAAGGGGATCCCAGAGAAAAATTTACAACCATTTGTGCCATAATTGCACAAGCTGTTTATAAATAATTTCAGTGAGAAACCTAAAGTTTGTGAAAAAGTTGACTTTTTTTTTATTTGATCGCATTTGGTGGTGAAATGGTGGCATGAACTATACCAAAATGGGCCTAGATCAATACTTTGGGATGTCTTCTAAAAAACAAATATATACATGTCAATGGATATTCAGGGATTCCTGAAAGATATCAGTGTGCCAATCTAACTAGCACTAATTTTGAAAAAAAGTGGTTTGGAAATAGCAAAGTGCTACTTATATTTATGGCCCTATAACTTGCAAAAAAAAACAAAGAACATGTAAACATTGGGTATTTCTAAACTCTGGACAAAATTTAGAAACTATTTAGCATGGGTGTTTTTTGGTGGTTGTAGATGTGTAACAGATTTTGGGGGTCAAAGTTAGAAAAAGTGTGTTTTTTCCATTTTTTCCTCATATTTTATATTTTTTTTTATAGTAAATGATAAGATATGATGAAAATAATGGTATCTTTAAAAAGTCCATTTAATGGCGAGAAAAACGGTATATAATATGTGTGGGTATAGTAAACGAGTAAGAGGAAAATTACAGCTAAACACAAACACCGCACAAATGTAAAAATAGCCCTGGTCCCAAACGGACAGAAAATGGAAAAGTGCTGTGGTCATTAAGGGGTTAAAAGGGCAGTTAGCTCTTTTGCCGCCCAAACCCTAATCTAAAAAATAAAACCCACCCAATACACCCTTAAAAAACCTAACACTAACCCCCTGAAGATCGACTTACCGGGAGACGTCTTCATCCAAGCCGGGCGAAGTGGTCCTCCAGACGGGCAGAAGTCTTCATCCAGACGGCATCTTCTATCTTCATCCATCCGGCGCGGAGTGGGTCCATCTTCAAGACATCCTCTTCATCCGACGACTAAAACAGAATGAAGGTACCTTTAAGTGACGTCATCCAAGATGGCGTCCCTTAGATTTCGATTGGCTAACAGAATTCTATCAGCCAATCGGAATTAAGGTAGAAAAAATCCTATTGGCTGATGCAATCAGCTAACAGGAATAGGATTGAGCCTATTGGCTTCTACCTCCATGGAGGAGATGATGACATCCCCACCAGATCCGCAAACCCTGTCCTCCGCGGCCACGACGGAGGGATCAGAATAGCCGAAGCTTGCTCCTGCTTGATACGGGCCACTACATGGGGTAGAAGTGGCAACGGTGGGAAAATTTAAGTGGGTTGAACTCCCAGGGCACCGCAACCCGTATCTGGGTAGCTTGAAGTTGAGTCTGGACACCATGAGGTCCCCCATCTTATGCAGATCTCCGCGATCACCTCGGGATGGAGAGACCATTCCCCCGGATGAAACAATTGTCTGCTGAGAAAATATGCTTCCCAGTTGTTCACACCCGGAATGTGGATCGCTGAGAGCAAACAATTGTGGTTCTCTGCCCATTCCAGAATCCGAGATACTTCCCTCATAGCTAGGGAGCTTCTCGTTCCCCCCTGATGGTTTATCTAAGCCACCGAGGTAATGTTGTCCGACTGGAACCTAATGAATCGGAACGACCCCAGGGGGGGCCAAGCCCTCAGAGCATTGAATATCGCCCGGAGTTCCAGAATATTTATCGGTAAACTCGACTCCTCTCGAGTCAACCTGCCCTGTACCTTTCTGGCACCCCAAACAGCTCCCTATCCTGATAGACTTGCATCCGTCTGAGATGGAACCTTGCAAAAGGAATGACATCTATGCTGGATACCATGAGCCCAATCCCTCCATACACCTGGCCACAGATGTCCTTGAGGAGGTCTGAAGGGCAAGACAGTTGGACGCAATCTTGGAACGTCTCTGATCTGTCAAGAATATCTTCATGGAAATAGAATCTATTATCGTACCCAGAAATTTCACCCTGTTGCTGGGGACCAGACAGCTCTTTCTTTCGTTGATCTTCCATCCATGGGATCGAAGGAGAAGAAGAAGAGCCCTTGAGTGATCCTCCGCAAGACTTCAGGACGGGGCCTGGACCAGGATATCGCCTAAATAAGGGTCCACTGCAATGCCTCTGGCTCTAGCAACTGCAAGCAGCACTCCCAGAACCTTCGTAAAGACTCTTGTGGCAGTCGCCAGACCGAACGGTAGGGCCACAAATTGGAAGTGTTGGTCCAAAAATGCGAATCTTAGGAACTTGAAGTGGTCCTTGTGGATTGGCACATGAAGGTAAGCATCCTTCAAATCTATTGTCGTCATAAACTGTCCCTGCTGCACTAGGGGCAGAATCCCATTTTGAACTATAGGACTGACAGAAACTTGTTTAGGCACTTTCAGTCCAGAATTGGGCGAAATGTGCCCTCCTTCTTTGGGACCACGAAAAGGTTTGAATATCACCCCAGACCTCTTTCTGCTAGAGGGACCGGGGCGATAACTCAGAGAGAGGAGGAAGGCGTCTCTCTTCTCTGGTCTTGAAGATTTTACAGGAGGAATCTGCTTCTGAGTGGATGAGTCTTAAATCCTATCCTGTAGCCCTGGGCTTTGACCTAAAGAACCAAAGGGTCCTGAACGTCTCTTATCCAGGCCTACGCAAAAAGAGATAGTCTGCCCCCTACGAGATCCAGAGACGGATCGGGGGCCGCCCCTTCGTGACGATTTTGTCTCAGCGGGCTTCTTACTCTGCTTGGTCTTGTTCCAAGAGTGAACTGGCTTCCAAGCTCCCTTGGACTGCTCGGTTTTCGTGGCAGGCTGCTGGCACTGAGACTTGTCCAAACGAAAGGGACGAAAAGTAGAACCCTTAGGCTTATTCTTTATCCTGCGGTAGGAAAGCACCTTTGCCCCCCGTGACCGTGGATATAATAGAGTCCAAACCTGGACCAAAGAGAACCTTTCCCTGGAACGGGAGGGAAAGTAATCTAGATTTGGAAGTCATGTCCGCAGACCACAACTTTAGCCACAGAGCCCTGCGGGCCAGAACAGAAAAACCTGAAGTCTTGGCATTCAGGCGAATAATCTGCATATTTACATCACAGATGAACGAATGAGCTACCCTTAAGGCCTTAATTTGTTCCTGTATCTCCTTGAGGGGAGTCTCCACCTTGACCATAGCTGACAGAGTGTCACACCAATAGGAAGCAGCTCCAGCCACCGCAGCAACTGCCGCTGCCGGTTGAAAAATGAACCCGTGAGTAAGAACATCTTCCTTAACATGGACTCCATTTTTTTTGTCCATGGGTTACTAGAACGAAGAGCTATCTTTGAGTGGAATAGTTTGCTTAGCGAGAGTGGAAATAGCACCACCCACTTTAGGAATGGCCCCCACAGCTCGAGCTGCGAGCAGCTTCTTAAAGGAAGAAGAGGGGGGAAAATGACGAGCCAAGTTTCTCCCACTCATTCTTAATAATGTTAGCCATTTTATTGGAAACCGGAAAGGTCTGTGGTACCACCCTGTTCTCGTAAACCCTATCTAGTTTAGGGATTGATAGCTCCTCCAGCAATTTCGGTTCTGAAACCTCTAATGTAGCTAGAACTTCTTTTAGCAGGAAGTGCAAATGCTCCATCTTAAATGTAAAATCTGGCTCCTCCGAAGACAAAGGCTTAGATGTCGTCGATTCCGACCCCGAGAGAGCGTCCTCCGAAAAGTCGGAGTCGCCTTCATCAGCAGATAATCTGTCAGAGACATCCAGCGGAGTCGATGACCCCTGGGACGGATAGCTATGATTTACCTTTCGCTTGCGCTTAGCAGGGCGTGGTAAGGCATTGAAGGCCACAGACACTGCCATCTGTAACTGCTCAGCAAAATCTGGTGGCCAAAAGGCCCCTCCCGTGGCAGGATTAGGATCGGCCTGGGGAGCTGCATGTGTAATCGGAGATGAATGTAGGGAACGCACCTCGCCGGATGGAGAACCCTCAGAGGTGGACGGCTCAGTTGTCTTCTTACATTATCATATGTACATAATGAAACGATCATACAAGAATCTACGCCGTGGAACAGGAACACGGCCTTTCAAGTGTGACAGGTTAGTAGCGGAACTCCTGACATGGACTTGAGAGCAGAAAGCAGGCAGCGAACTCGCCAACGCTGATTGCTTATGGAGCTGTTAATATGAGTCTGGATGGTTTCGCAGAAAGACTCTCCCTGCATCTCCGGACTCTAACTACCACCCATGCTCTCACTGAGAGGCTGACAGGACTACTTAAAACTCCAGTCCCATTGCGAAGAGTACTACCCTCCATAAGAGACTACTCCGAATCTTCCAACACTTCTCTGCTAACCGCTTGTGACGAAAGGCAAAGAATGACTGGGGGATGAGGGGAGTGGGGGAGGGATTTAAGCCTTTGGCTGGGGTGTCTTTGCCTCCTCCTGGTGACTAGGTTCTTAATTCCCACAAGTGATGAATGAAGCAATGGACTCTCCTCCCATTAGGATGGAAAACAAGGCTCTATTTATGTTTAAATGGAGTGATAGCAAAAATGCTAAAAATTCTCTGGTATTTTGGGCAAGTTTTTGTCTGAAAGTGCCGGTAGTTAAGGGGTTAATGCCACTTTAATATTGGAAACTACTGAAAAAGATGATAAAAATTACTCTCAGCCACTGTCCAAGCATTACTACACACAAACACATATAAACACACACACATAAATATAAACACACACAAACACACACACAAAGACATACACACACAAACACATATACACACATACACAGATATTTAAAACACACACACACACATACATACACACGCATACATACACACTCACATATATACACACACACACATATATAAACACACACATATATAAACACACACACACACCTGGGTATGCACTTACACAAAGGATATTAAGGGAACAAAGCAAATTTGATAATATATGTATATTGGAAAGTTGTTTACAACTGAATTCTCTGTCTGAATCATAAATGTTTAATTTTAACCCACAGTTATATACAAGCAATAATGTAATAATAATGCAAACTTAAAAAAAAGTTGGCAAAGGATTAAATAATCCTTAAGAGAGCTCACCAGATAAACAGATTCAATTTCAATAATTTCTAATTAAGAATTTCTAACAGAAGGAACAGGATTTACAAATTCTAGAAGATTTTCTGCAAAGTAAAAGTTCAGTAATAAGATGCTTCACAAATATGTGAATTCTTGCTCAATACAGGCCACTGAAACATTCATTCTAACTTCACACTTGACAGATATTTTGGAAGTGTGATACTTTAAAATGGCAGGGCTTATAAATAAAGCAGTTAAACACAGGTTTGAGGTTTGAGAGCCCCACCATTACAGTTTATCATCAGGACTTGACCAGTGACTGGCGGATAGCTTTGATTGCCTCACCTGAATAGCTCACTGGCTGTGTTTTGTTCGGGAGCTGCATTTCTTGCAGCTTGCAAGTGGGACTTCACCTATCTGCATGTGGGCTGGAGGCCATGTTGCTTTCAAAAAGCAATTTAATGCCCCTTTACAAAAGTCAAATGAAAAATAAATAGGTTACTAAGGCGGGTATGGCCACCTGGTTGCCTGAGTGCCACATAAGTCATGTGGCACTCATTTTTGCAGTACTGGGAAATAGCAGAGCTAAGAGCGCATGCATTTGATAAGAAAAAGCAGAATTAAGAATGTAAGCTTTGGAGACTTCTAGTGGGTGGGCAAACAAGAATGGTTGTAATTCACAAGAGTCCTCTGGGAGACAGAGTGAACCCTGCAGTCTTACCAAGTCTGGTACAAAGGCATTTTTAGGTAATATGTTATTATATGTGCATTTTATTGCTTTTAAATTCTACGAGGCCCTTAATACTTCTACAATATTAATACACACACATTTTTACTATATTTAATTATTTTATAAACCAGAGTAATTAAAGGGACACTGAACCCAATTTTTTTCCTTTCATGATTCAGATAGAGCAATTTTAAGCAACTTTCCAATTTACTCCTATTATACATTTTTCTTCATTCTCCTGCTATCTTTATTTGAAAAGCAAGAATGTAAGTTTAGAAGCAGGCCCATTTTTGGTTCACAACCTGGGTTGTCCTTGCTGATTGGACAGTACCAATAAACAAGTGTACTGAACCAAAAATTGGCTGGCTCCTTAGCTTAGATGCCTTCTTTTTCAAATAAAGATAGCAAGAGAACGATGAAAAATTGATAATAGGAGTAAATGAGAAAGTTGCTTAAAATTGCATGCTCTATCTGAATCATGAAATAAAAATTTAGGGTTTAGTATTTCTTTAACTATCATTTAAAGGGACAGTGTACAGTGGGTTTTTTTTCTCTTTTAACTTATTGCCAATGATCCATTTTAACTGCTGAAGTGCATTAAATTGTTTCCAAATAGATTATTTACCTTTATTTTGTCATTTGAAATATGTGATTTTGCCTGTAGTATCTCTACATATACTAAAAAAAGGCTTGTTATAGAAAAGCTATGGAAACAAGACACTTTTAGCCACCAATCAGCAAGCCTTACCCAGGTTCTGAACCAAAAATGGGCCGGCTCCTTAGTTTACATTCCTGTTTTTCAAATAAAGATACCAAGAGAATGAAGAAAAAAAATTATAATAGGAGTAAATTAGAAAGTTGCTTAGAATTGCATGCTCTATCTGACTCATGAAAGAAAAAAAAATTGTGTTTCATATCCCTTTAATTGCTTTAGGGATATCCTTAAAATCCAATTTTTTTCTTTCATTATTCAGACAGCATAAGTTTTTAAACAACTTTCCAATTTACTTCTGTTATCTCATTTGTTTTATTCTCTCGATAACCCTTGTTAAAAATCATACCTAGTTAGGCTAAGGAGTGATTTTGGGTTTCATGTCCCTTTAAATATCATGCTAGGGCCCTGATTTTCCTATCTGCTAGTGAAACCCAAGGGGCACATTGAGGTCATAAAAATGAAAACACAGTGATATAAGGAGTATATAGGTAAAGTGTGTCACTAAAAACCTTCAGACCAATCTGAATCCTTTCATCCCACATTGTCTATTGAAACCTGCATTTTAAAGGGACAGTCTACAACAGCATTTTTTTATTGTTTTAAAATATAGATAGTCCCTTTATTACCCATGCACCAGTTCTGCATAACCAACACAGTTATATTAATACACTTTTTACCTCTGTGATTACCTGGTATCTAAGCATCTTCTGACAGCCCCCTGATCACATGACTTTTTATTTATTATCTATTGACTTGCATTTTAGCCAGTTAGTGCTGTATTGTGCTGACTCTTAAATAACTAAACGGGTGTGAGCACAATGTTATCTATATGGCCCACATGAACTAGCAGTCTCTTGTTGTGAAAAGCAAATAAAAAGCATGTGATAAGAGGCTGTCTGTAGTGGCTTTGGTTGTGCAAAGCTGGGGAATGGGTAGTAAAGGGATTATCTATCTTTTTAAACAATAACAATTCTAGTGTAGACGGTCAAACCTGTAGAGTGTAGAAACTAAAATTAAAAAAAAATGTCTGGGCAACTAATCCCTAAAAATAAAAGCTTTAGAAAATCTTTTAAGCTCTGTGTGACACAATGCTTACACAAGGGTGTGGCAGGCACAGTTAAAGGGATATTCAATTCACATGTTCTATTATGCATATGAAAAAGACAAATGTTTAGATGTGTTAAATATTTTTGCAAGGAAGACATTTAAAAGAAATTGTGAGACAAATTGGGCTTTTATACCACTGCTTTATTAGGGATGGGTGACAGGGGCTCCAAAAGTGTACCTCCCCCTCATCAGACACTGCACAGGTGCTTAAAGGGACATAAAACACAAATTAAGCTGCATGATAATAACAGCGTACCTTTATATCTAAGAAAAATTCTGCAATAAATAAAGCAGCTCTATTTTGTCTAATGAACATATTTGATGTTTTTTCTTTTCACTGATTTCCCTGTCCCTGTTGATGAAATGTTGAACTTAACGGTCCTTTAAAGGGACAGTATACACTCATTTTCATATAACTGCATGTAATAGACACTACTATAAAGAATAAGATGCACAGATACTGATATAAAAATCCAGTATAAAACGGTTTAAAAACTTACTTAGAAGCTGTCAGTTTGGCTCTGTTGAAAAGGTAGCTAGAACACCCACTGCAAGTGGCAAATAAGACACTCCCCCCTACCCCTTCTTTTGCATATGAAAAGACCCTTTACACAAACAGGAGCAAGCTGGAGTAGGTATATGACGGTATTCACATAAAACTTTGGGGCTTGGTTAGGAGTCTGAAAATCAGAGCAATGTTATTTAAAAATAAGCAAAACTATACATTTATTTAAAAAAAAACTTTATGGGCTATATAAATAGATCATCTACAAAACATTTATGCAAAGAAAAAATGAGTGTATAATGTCCCTTTAAGTGCTGCTTCAGGATTTTATTGTTTTTATGGCAGTCATGCATACTGCAGGGACTTGCAACCTTATCTGAAATCATAGACCTCCCTCTTTCAAACAAAGGTGCTAAGATATTGTCTTTTAAAATGTTCTTCTCCTCCCAGTCACAGACGCAGAAGGGACTTCCTTGTTCCCTGTGACATCATCATGCATGTGGTGAAGTCATGGTGAGTTTCACCCTAAGCTGATGATGTGGTAGGAGAATGCAGTCTCCTTTTTGTGCTGCAGTGCTGGGGCCCCCAAACATCCGCATCAAAAGGGGAAAACACATAGGGTGAGATAACATATGCGGCGCAAGTTTCAGCGTAACCGCTGAAACCCGCGTCGCCTAGGGTTGACACCCAGCCGGTATTTTACCGACATGACCGGTATTTTTAAGGTTCATATCAATGTAGAACATAATGAATAAATATTGAAAGAAAGAAAGAAAAAATGAAACTTCTTCTGAGTATGATGAATACAAGTTATAAACAAATGAGCATTTAAAATAAGTCCTATTAGCTTTAGTTTTTGAGTTATGCTGTTTAATTATTTATGCAAATTTATGTTAATTAGCATGGCCGGTATTTTCTTCCAAGAAAGGTAGCAACCCTAGCGTCGCCCGTCATTTCACCTCGCACATTGGGGTATCACATAAACCCCGCTGGCAGTTTAAAGTGCCGTATGTCGGATAAACTAGCGATGTACAGAAATGAGCGTAAATACAAATTTCTGGAGTCGCCAGTGACTTACAGCAGTTTAGAAACTGCCGGCACCTAAGAGAAGAAAAAAAAAAAAGTCAAATCTCCTGTAAAAGTCTAACACATCTCCCAAAAATAAACCTGACACGTAAAACCCCTATATCCGCCATCAAACCCACATCGGAACTAATAATAAAAGTATTAACCCCTAAATCCGCCAACCCTAACATTTCAAACTACCTAATAAATGTATTAACCCCTAATCCGCAAAACCCACACATCGCAATAATCCTAATAAAACTACACTGCCAAACGCATACCTTGAATTCAATCAAGGTACACGTTTGGCGGTAGCAATAACCAGCCACTTGTAATGGCTGGTTAATTATTGAGCTCCCGCAAACCGGCAAATTTGCCTGTTTGTGGGAGCGCAATACTTTAGCGCTCCACTTCTAATCTAGCCCAAAGTTTGTGAAAAAGTTAGCAATTTTTTTTAAATCATCGCATTTGGCGGACAAATGGTGGCATGAAATATACCAAAATGGGCCTAGATCAATACCTTGGGTTGTCTAGTTTAAAAATAAATTTGGGCAGTTCCAAATGAGAGTTACCCCATTGCATACATATTATCAAATTTCACAAATAAATAAATATATCCTATATCCTGGGGTCCCAGAGCCCATCATATTGTCTACTTACTTAGAGGACCAAATGCTGTTTGTTTCCTTAGCTAAAGCTGTAGCAGTAGCTACTGGGAGACTACAGTTGACCTTTCTGTGAAGTGAAGTTGAAGCAAGATTATCCAGTAGAACCGGAGGCACGCATTTGTGACTTGTAGTGAATGCAGCTTGGATAGGTACTAGTAGCACCATTGTGTGCTGACTGCTTGGGACTCTAAAGAGCTAGATTTATTAAGGCTTTCTCAGCTATGTGAGCCTGCTGCCACATATTTAAGAAGCAGAAACTGCTTCTTTTTCCTCTCCTCCACTTCAGAAATGGCGAGATTGATCATGCGACACTTACGTGTTCGGTGGAATTGACATGCCATGCTCTAGTGCAATTGGTTGCGCCAGTGAAGGGGGTGGCATTGCACAAGATTAAATTTTGACCAACGATCAAACATCTCAAGTGGTGGTTGCAGGCAGATATATTTACTTCTTTTGAACCTGTACGTCTGCAGGGATAGTAAATTTACCCCAAATTAACTGCAAAAAGTACTTCACACATGGATGCGAAAGAATGTTGTCAGATATATAAAAAAAACAAAATTTATGCTTATCTGATAAATTTCTTTCCGAACATGGAGAGTCCACAACGTTATTCCAATTACTAAAGGGATATTCAACTACTGGCCAGGAGAAGGAGGCAAAGAGCAGCCCAGCAAAGCTGTTAAGTGTAACTTCCCTTACCCATAATTTAGCCGAAGGAAAATGAAAAAAAGAAGAACACAAGGGTGAAAAAGTGCCTGAGGTTTACTAAAAAAAACCTGCTGAATTATAAATAAAGAGGGACGGGGTCGTGCACTCTCCATGTTCGGAAAGAAACAATTTTATCAGGTAAGCATACATTTTGTTTTCTTTACTATGACATGGAGAGTCCACAACGTCATTCCAATTACTAGTGGGAACCAATACTCAAGCTAAAGGCACAGAATGAACAGGTAGGGAGAAAAAAGCAGGAGGACCTAAACAGAAGGCACCACCGCTTGAAGAACCTTTCTCCCAAAAGAAGAATCAGCCAAGGCAAAAGTATCAAATTTGTAGAATTTGGAAAAAGTATGCAGAGAGGACCATGTAGTCGCCTTGCAAATCTGTTCCACAGAATCTTAATGTTTGAAAGTCCAAGAAGAGGAGACAGCCCTAGTGGAATGAGCCATAATTCTCTCAGGAGGCTGCTGTAGAAGTGGCCCTCTGACCCTTACGTTTTCCAGAGAAAACAATAAACAGGGCAAACGATTGGCGAAAATTTTTAGTAGCTTGTAAGTAAAATTTTAGAGCTCGCACAACATCCAAGTTATGCAAAAGACGTTCCTTATGAGGAGAAGGATTAGCATGAAAAATAAGGTACAGTGAATCACACTGCAGAGCTGAAAGCTTAGATACTCTGTGAGCAGAAGAAATAGCAAGAAGAATAACAATTTTATATCAACAACATGCATCGGCTTAAACGGAGCCTGCTGCAAAACTTTAAGAACTAGATTAAGGCTCCACGGGGGAGCAACAGATTTAAACACAGGCCTGATTCTAACCAGAGCCTGAACAAAGGCTTGAACATCTGGTAAGTCTGCCAGACGTTTGTGCAAAAGCATAAATTATGCTTACCTGGGGTCATGTCACCTCTCAATCTACAATATCTCGATCACTTGGTGCCTGGGTGGGAGAGGCTGGCTCCCCCCCTTCCTTTCTACTTCCCTCCATTCGTTCCCCCTCCCCCTTTTTTTTTTTTTTTTTTTGTTATTGTTTGTATGACTATAGTTAATGTAGTCAGTGTTTAACTAGTTAATATAATATAGTAATTGTTAAGATACTTTAAACAAGAAAAAGGGAGAGAATGAGTCACAAATGTACAGGCCGTTTGCCTACGCTGCAAGCAATATTTCCTTTGTGATGTGGTGAACTTACACTTATATGCAATCCTTCGTACAGTTTGTCAAACATGTGTTGAATGGTTAAAAAACCGCGGTCTGCAAACCGCTCTTGTTTGCTTTACTACATTATCATGTGATTGTTTCTCTTTCCCTGCTAATAAAGACAAATTTAAAAAAAAAAAATTATGCTTAACTGATAATTTCATTTCCATCGTGGGGAGGAGAGTCCACGGCTTCATTCATTACTTTTGGGAAATAAGAACCTGGCCACCAGGAGGAGGCAAAGACACCCCAGCCAAAGGCTTAAATACCTCCCCCACTTCCCTTATGCCCCAGTCATTCTGCCGAGGGAACAAGGAACAGTTGAAAAAATATCAGGGTATAAATGGTGCCAGAAGATAAATTAAATTTAGGTCAGGAGCCGTGGTTCTCCTCCCCATGATGGAAATGAAATTATCAGGTAAGCATAATTTATGTTTTCCATCTAAAGGGGAGGAGGGTCCATGGCTTCATTCATTACTTTTGGGAAACATATATCCAAGCTTTAGAGGACACTGAATGAAACCGGGAGGGTAAAAAGGTGGACTCTAATCTGAGGGCACCACAGCCTGTAAAACCTTTCTCCCAAAAACAGCTTCCGCAGAAGCAAAAACGTCAAATTTGCAAAACTCTGTAAAAGTGTGTAAGGAGGACCAGGTAGCCGCCTTACAAATCTGCTCCATAGAGGCCTCATTCTTGAAGGACCAAGACGAAGCCACAGCTCTAGTTGAATGAGCCGTGATCCTCTGAGGAGGCTTATGTCACACTGTCTCGTAGGCCAAGCTAATCAAGCTCCATGTTTCTCACACCAGGACAAGTAAGTCCTCCACACCTTATGGTAGATGCAACAAGTGACTGGCTTCTTTGCCTGAACTAGAGTGTCAATCACACTTTCAGAAAAACCTCTCTTGGCTAAGACTAAGTGTTCAATCTCAACGCAGTCAGCCTCAGAGAAACAAGATTTTGATGTTGAAAGGGACCCTGTTCCAGCAGATCCCTGCAACAGGGTAGCCTCCACAGTGGAGAGGATGACATCCCCACCAGATCCGCAAACCACGTCCTCCGCGGGCCATGAAGGAGCAATCAGAATGGCCGAAGCTCGCTCCTGCTTGATTCATGCCACTACACGAGGTAAAAGTGGTAATGGTGGAAAAATGTAAGCTAGGCTGAATCCCCAAGGCACCACTAAGGCATCTATCAGCTCTGCCTGGGGATCCCTTGACCTCGACCCGTATAGGGGTAGCTTGCAATTGAGTCTGGACGCCATGAGATCTATCTCCGGCGTTCTCCATCTGAGACAAATCTCTGCAAACACTTTGGGGTGAAGAGACCATTCCCCCGGATGAAAGGATTGCCTGCTGAGAAAGTCTGCTTCCCAGTTGTCCACACCTAGAATGTGGATCGCTGAGAGCGAGCAGCTGTGGGACTCTGCCCACTCCAAAATCCGAGACACCTCCCTCATTGCTAGGGAGCTCCTTGTTCCCCCCTGGTGGTTGATGTAAGCCACCAAGGTAATATTGTCGGTCTGGAATCTGATGAAGCTGAATGACCCCAGAGGAGGCCACACCCTCAGAGCATTGAAGATTAATCTAAGTTCCAGAATATTTATCAGATGGAGAGACTCCTCCCAAGTCCATTTTCCTTGTGCCAATCTGGCTCCCCATCCTGCCAGACTCGCGTATGTGGTCACACTCTCCCAGGACGGTCTTAGGAAGGATGTCCCATGCTCCGGACGGATCCACCAAGATAGGAAGTTCCTGGTCTGAGCATCCATGGAAATCCACTGTGATAGATCTGAATGATTGCCATTCCACTGTCTCAACATGCACAATTGAAGAGGTCTGAGATAGAACCTGGCCAAAGGGATGACAGCTATGCTGGAAACCATGAGCCCGATCATCTCCATACACTGAGCCACCGAAGGGCTTGAGTAAGACTGAAGGGCAAGACAGGTGGACGCAATCTTCCTACGTCGTTGATCTGTAAGAAATATTTTCATGGACATAGGGTCTATTATCATGCCCAGGAACTCCACCCTGTTGCTGGGAACCAGGGAACTCTTTCCTGAGTTGATCTTTCAACCGTGAGATTGGAGTAATACAAGAAGAGCCCTCGAATGATCCTCTGCGAGGCTGAACGATGGCACCTGGACTAGGATGTCGTCCAAATAGGGCACCACAGCAATGCCCCTGGATCTGGCCACTGCAAGAAGCACCCACAGAACCTTTGTGAAGACTCTCGGGGCCGTTGCCAGGCCGAAGGAAAGGGCCACAAAATGGAAGTGTTGGTTCAGAAATGCAAATCTTAGGAATTTAAAGTGGTCCCGTGAATTGGAACATGAAGGTAAGCATCCTTCAAGTCTATTGTCGACATGAACTGTCCCTCTTGATCTAGGGGCAGAAAAGATTTGATCGTTTCCATTTTATATGATGGAACAGCCATAAACTTGTTTAAACAATTTAGGTTCATAAACTTGTTTAAACAATTTAGGTTCATAATAGGGTGGAACGTGCCCTCCTTCTTTGGAACCACAAAGAGATTTGAATAGTACCCTAGACTCCTTTCTGCTCAGGGTACTGGTACAATAACACCTAGTGAGGAGAGATTCCTCACACAATCTAGGAAGGCCTCTCTCTTTTCCGGTCTTGAAGACAGGATTGAAAAGAGGAATCTGCCCCTGGGCGGATGGGACCTGAACCCTATCCTGTAACACTGGGCAACAACCTCCAGTACCCAAGGGTCCTGAATGTCATGCAACCAGGCTTCGGAGAAGAGAGACAATCTCAGTAGCAGAGCACATTCACATTCATTTTCTCCACTTGCACAGACCGGCAGTCAGATTGTGTTCCGGAAACACCCCTTAATCTTAAAAGAGAAAATCTGCCCCCTACTTGGTCTGGAGACCGGTTGGGGGCTGCCCCTGCATGCCGATTTAGTCTTGGTGGGCTTCATGTTCTGCTTGGGCTTGTTCCAAGACAGCAGGCTTCCAAGTTCCCTTGGACTGATCTGCTTTCGTGGCGGGCTGTTGGCGCTGGGCCTTGTTCGCGCAAAAGAGATGAAAAGTAGATCCTTTAGGCTTCGTCTTCTTATCCTGCGGTATTAAAGCTCCCTTGCCTCCCGTAACCATGGATATGATCGAATCCAATACTGAACCGAACAGAATCTTTCCTTGAAAAGGTAGGGACAACAGCCTCGACTTACGAGGTCATGTCCGCAGATCAAGACTTTAGCCACAGAGCCCTGCGAGCTAAAACGGAAAATCCTGAAACCTTTGCGTTCAGTTGAATAATTTGCATATTGGCATCAAAAATGAAAGAATTGGCAACCTTCAACGCCTTAATTTTACCCTGTATCTCGTCAATGGAAGTCTCCCTCTCGACCATATCACACAAATATGTCGCCGCTCCGGCAACTGCGGCTACAGCCGCTGCCGGTTCAAAAACAAACCATGTATGTTGAAAAATTTTCCATAACATGTTTTCCAACTTTTTATCCATGGGCTCTTTAAACGTAAAACTATCCTCGAGAGGAATAGTCATCCGCTTCACGAGCGTAGAGATGGCACCATCCACCTTAGGGACAGTCCACCACAGCTCGAGCTGAGAGTCTGGAACGGGGAACAGTTTCTTAAAGGAAGAAGAAGGGGAAAAGGAAGAACCTTATCGCTCCCATTCATTCTTAATAATATTAGCCATCTTTATTGGAACCGGGAAGGTCTGAGGCACCACCCTGTCCTTGTATACCTTATAAAGTTTAGGAATCGAAGGTTGCTCTGGAAGCTTCGGTTCTGGAACCTCCAGAGTATTAAGCACTTGCTTCAGCAAAAAGCACAAATTCTCCATCCTAAACCTAAAGTCAGGCTCCTCCGCAGCCGGAGGATGAGAGGACACGGACTCTGACCCAGAAGGAGCCTCCTCCAAAGAATCGGAGTGGGCCTCGTCATCGTATAATGCCTCTGATATATCCATAGGCGTAGATAATCCCTGGGTCGGGCCGCCATGATACGCCCTACGCTTGTGCTGAGCAGAACATGGTAAGGCATGGATCACTTTCGATACCGCCGTTTGCAGCCGATCCGCAATATCTGACGGCCAACGAATCTCTGCCATAGGAGTAATGGTTGGACCCTAGGGCACTGCATGTGCACTCAGAGATGAAAGCAGGGAACGCACCTCCCGGGGAGGGGGAGCCCTCAGAGGTGGACAGCTCAGTAGTACTAGAAAACCCTTTAGATTTAGATGTCGCAACATTATCAAGGCATCTGGAACACAGTTGAGCAGGATGATCTACAAGAACCTCCTCACAATACACACAGGAATGAGACTTTGTTAAAGAGGGAGTACCCTCTAACGTGTTAGAGTCCTCCATAGCTTGCGCTTTTATTATGGAAAAGACTAGCTTAAAAAACAGGCACCTTTATACTCCAATGGCCTCACCACCACTCACCACCTCCTATGACTCGGACTACAGAAACAGCTTCGTCTCCTATGCCGCTGATCAATAGAGGAAGTGAAACTCGCACCGGTCACCTGGGATGCCTCGCAGGACCGCCCCTGCACTAAGGAGAAAACGCGCCAAAATTGGCCGCGCAAATACTCTCAGAAGTCAACCTGAAGTTCCACCATTGCAAGAGCCACATCTCGCACATAACGCAGCAATAACACAATAAACATTATTATATATAAATTCCCCCCTGATCAATAATCCCCACACTAGGAATATTAACCCTTGATTCCATAAGATAAAAGGTGCCACACTGTGAACCTGTCTTATGTGTAATCATTATGTATAAAAAATGAAACGATCTTACCAGAATCAATGCTGTGGAAAAGGAACACGGCCCTTCAAGTGTGAGAGGTAGAAGCATCGTTCCTGACATGGTTTTGAGAGCAGGCAGCGAAACTCGTCAATGCTGATTGCTTATGGAGCTGTTAATATGAGTCGGGATGGTTTCGCAGAAACACTCTCCCTGCATCTCCGGACTCTAACTTTCATCCAGGCTCTCACTTAGAGGCTGACAGGACTACTTAAAACTTCAGTCCCATTCCGAAGAGTACTACCCTCCATAAGAGACTACTCCGAATCTTCTGCACTCCTCCTGTGACGAAAGGCAAAGAATGACTGGGGGATGAGGGGAGTGGGGGAGGTATTTAAGCCCTTGGCTGGGGTGTCTTTGCCTCCTTCTGGTGGCCAGATTCTTATTTCCCAAAAGTAATGAATGAAGCCGTGGACTCTCCTCCCCTTTAGATGGAAAGGATAGATAGAACAGAAATCTGACCCTTTATAGTACTGACCAATAAATCTTTCTCCAAGCCATCCTGAAGAAAAGACAAAATCTGGGGAATCCTCACCGGCTTCAGGAGAACCCTTTAGATTCACACCAATAAATATATTTACACCATACCTTGTGGTAAATCTGGAGCATAGTTTCAATTACCGCTTCAGAATAAACACGTCTAGACAGAACTAGGCGTTCAATTTCCAAGCAGTCAGCCTCAGAGAATCTAGATTTGTATGGAGAAAAGGACCCTGAATTATAAGGTCCTTCCTCAGAGGTAACCTCCAAGGAGGTAGAGATGACATCCGTACCAGATCTGCAAAGCAGATCCTGCAAGGCCATGCAGGAGCTATTAGGATCACCAATGCTCTCTCCTGTTTGATATGAGCAATGACTCATGGAAGGAGAGCAAACAGAGGAAACAGATATGCCAGGGAGAACCTCCAAGGAACACTAGAGCATCTATCAGAACGGCCTGAGAATCTCTTGACCTTGAACCGTATGTTGGAACCTTGGCGTTTTGGAGGGACGCCATCAGATCCAACTCTGGAACTCCCCACCTGAGGGTTATCTGAGAAAACACTTCCGGAGGGAGAGCCCACTCTCCGGGATGTCTGCTCAGAAAGTCCGCCTCCCAGTTGTCCACACCTGGAATGTGGATGGCAGATAGAAGACAATTGTGAGCTTCCGCCCACTGAAGAATGCGAGTCACCTCCTTCATGGCTAAGGAACTCAGAGTCCCTACCTGGTGGTTGATGTAAGCCACTGAAGTGATGTTCTCCGATTGGAATCTGATAAACTGAACTAAAGACAGCTGAGGCCACATTGCTAGGGCATTGAAAATAGCTCTCAACTCCAAGATGTTTATGGGAAGAGAGGAATCTTCCTGAGACCATAGGCCCTGAGCCACCCAAACAGCTCCCCAGCCTGACAGGCTGGCATTTGTAGTCACAATCTCCCAGGAACGTCTCAGGAAGCAAGTGCCCCGAGACAGAAGCTCCTGGGACATCCACCATGAGAAAGTCTCTTGTTAGGGGGTCCAGATTTATGCTTTGCTGCAAATCTTAATGGTTTCTGTTCCATTGACGGGGCATGCAAAGCTGTAGCAGTCGCAGGTGGAACTGAGCAAAAGGGACGATGTCCATGGATGCCACCATCAGACCAATCACCTACAGACATTGAGCCACTGATGGACGAAAAGCAGACTGGAGAGAAAGGCAGTAAGCAAGAAGTTAGGATTTTCTGACCTCCGTCAGGAAAATCTTCATGGAAAAATGGAATCTATAATTGTCACTAGGAAACACACTTTTGTAGACGGAATTAGAGAACTCTTTTCTAAATTGACCTCCCCCCCGTGAGAATGTAGAAAAGACAACAGCATCTCTGTATGAGATTGGGCTAGTTGAAAAGATGGCGCCTGAACCAAGATGTCGCCACAGCAATTCCCTGGGATCTGATCATTGCCAATAGCGCCCCCAGAACTTTTGTGAATATTCTGGGAGCCGTGACCAGACCAAACGGAAGCGCAACAAATGCAAACCTCAAAAATGGAGATGTTCCCTGTGAATGGGAACATGAAGGTATGCGTCCTTCAAGTCTATGGTCGTCATAAATTGACCTTCCTGTACCAAAGGAAGAATGGAACAAATAGTTTCCATTTTGAAGGACTGAACTCTGAGGAATTTGTTGAGTCACTTGAGATCTAAGATTGGACAAAAAGTCCCCTCCTTTATGGGGACCCCTAATAGATTTGAATAGAATCCTAAACCTTGTTCCCTTAGATGGACTGGTACAATAAATCCCAGGGATGATAGGTCCTTTATGCAATTTAAGAAGGCCTCCTTCTTTACCTGGTTTGAGGATAGTCTTGAGAGGAGAAATCTGCCCCTCGGAGGGTAAGACTTGAATCCCATTCTGTAACCCTGGGATACTATGTCCACAGCCCATGGATATGGAACATTGCGTATCAAGGCTTGACGAAAAAGAGAAAGTCTGCCCCCCACCAGATCCACACTTGAATCAGGGGTAGAACCTTCATGCTGATTTAGAGTCAGCAGAAGGCTTCTTGTACTGCTTTCCCTTATTCCAGGGTTGGCTGGATTTCCAAGTGGACCTGGATTGGTCTAGTTTAGAAGAGGAAGACTTCTGTCCCTTAAAGTTCCAAAAGGAACAAAAATTAGAAGTCTGCCGACCCCTAGGTCTATTCTTCTTGTCCTGAGGCAGGAAAGAACCCTTTCCACCCATAATCTCTAAGATGATTTCCGTCAGACCAGGTCCAAACTGAGTTTTACCCTTGTAAGGTAAAGCCAAAAGCTTGACCTTAGAAGAAACATCAGTCGATCAGGACTTCAACCACAGAGCTCTGCAAGCTAGTACCGTGAAACTAGACATTTTAGCTCCCAGTCTAATTATCTGCATGTTGGCATCACAGGTAAAAGTATTGGCCAGTTTGAGAGCTTTGATCGTATCTTGGATCTCCTCTACCGTAGTCTCCTCTGTAATAATGTCAGACAAGGAATCACACTAATAAGATGCTGCAACCCAAACCATGGCAATACTCGCCGCAGGTTTCCACTGTAATCCCTGATGGATATACATATCTATCCTCTATAGGAATAGTAGTTCTCTTAGCAAGAGTAGAAATAGTTCCTACTTTAGGCACAGTGCACCAAGAGTCGCAAATAGAATCAGCAAAAGGAAACTTCTTTTTAAAAACAGGGGAAGGGGAAAAAGGAACCCCTGGCTTATCCCATTCCTGAGCTATAATTTCAGACATCTTCCTAGGAACAGGAAAAAACCTCCTCAGAAGATGAATAATCATAAACTCTTTCCAGCTTAGAAGACTTTGTGGGGTTGACCGCAACTGAAGGTTCAGAGTCGTCTAAGGTAGCTAGGACCTCTTTCAGTAATAACCAGAGATGTTTAAGCTTAAATCTAAAATTTACCTCTTCAGATTCTGAAGTGTCAAGAGTCTGAGATTTTGCCTTCATAAGCTACGGAAGTATGCTCCTCATCAGGCAAATGAGAAAGGTTGACCAGCACAGAATTAAAGGGGTCAGAAGCCTTAGTAGCAGACAAATGTTTAGATTTCCTTTTACGCTTACCCGAAGAAGGGAAAGCAGAAAAAGCCGCCGAAACTGCAGAAGTTATCTGCGCATGCAAAATCCCCTGGCAAATAAACACCCCCAGGAGGCTGAGAGGACATGCAAGGCACTGTATGCAAAACTGATAAGGCTTGGGACATTTGAGGAGAAAGCTGAGGCATATCTAGAACAGCAATATCCTGAGAGACATTAGGTTCACAAGGGATTGATTTGTCCTTATATTTTAAGGTCTTAGCTAAGCAATTGGAACAAAATTGCATAGGCAGTACAATTTGGGACTTCCAAGCAAAGTAAACTTTTATCCATATTGAAAGAAGAATACTTTTTAGATTCCATAGCAGATCTCAGTTCCAACAAAAA
The DNA here is from genome assembly GCF_027579735.1 of Bombina bombina. Lineage (NCBI taxonomy): Eukaryota > Metazoa > Chordata > Amphibia > Anura > Bombinatoridae > Bombina > Bombina bombina. Next base: position 566,162,144 of record NC_069500.1, on the reverse strand, counting down.
TTAAAAATTAAATTTTTTATATATATAGAACAGAAAAATTACTTCAAAGCAACTTTGAAAATCTTATAAATATAAAGGCACCTGTCAGTTTAACAAAAACCTCTAAGTACCTGAGGCTCCTACCGTACCGGGAGTCAAATAACCCACTAGAATTGAACTCTCCAGAAGAGATGAGATTTACAAGCTTAGACCGGTAATCCGATCATCAGAAAAGCTAGCCGCAGCAGTCCAGGCTCAATGACTGACTAAACTCTGCTCAACATACAAACAGAAGAGCGGAGAGTCACGTGAGTGGACTAAAAGTAAAAAGAAACTGCGCCACAAGTCACAGATAAAAACTGTGTGTATTTCAAAACGGCTTAAATTAATAAACATAATTTTGGTCTGGACTCCAAATCAACAGTACTGCCCCTCTGCCATACGTTTTATATAATAAACGCTTAAAGGCAAAACTTCCCAATATATTCAGCCAAAAAAATATAAGTCTTAAGCACATAGCTTAATATTAACCCTTTAGTCTCTGTTAAACCACAATGTGGTTAAACCACAATTGCTGGCACATTGTGTGCATAAACAATGTGCCAGCAAATCTGCCCCAAAAAAGTATCTAAGACAACTTAGATAATCTATGTCCAATTATTAGATCCACTAGAGGTTTTACCTCTAAAGTGCTATCCTTCAGAACCTTGAAGGAAAATGCACTTACCTGTGGATCCAGCTGCAGGGCAGGTAACAGCTACTTAGGTGTGAACAGTACTCCCCATCAGGAACCTGTAGTAAAAGAAAGAACAGAGTAACCAACCCTGGCTTTCTACAAAGGGGTATCAAAATGTTAGAAGTAAAGTAAAGACTTCCTCGCCGCATTCTAACTGTTAAAAGCCACCACTACTTTTACTCAAAAGATAGACGTGGAAACAGCTAGACCCAAATCCTTGCTTGCAGGGAAAGTACCCATAAAAGGATTATTATCTTCAGACACTAACTTCGCACATGTCAGGGTGCCAGGAATCAGACTGAGACGAGAAGTGCAAAAATAATCACACCTTTATTAATAGCAAAAAATAATAAAAAGTCCACAAGTCAAAAAACCAGCCAGGAATCAAAACCAGAGCTGGTAGTCAGACGAGCCGAGACAGCAGCCAAAGCGAGTAGTCAGACGAGCCGGAATCAGAAACACGGAGAACAGCAGAGTCAGGAACAAGTCAGGGATCAGGAACCAGGAGGGACGTCAGACAGCCAGGTAATACACAGGAGCTCTCACAAACAGGTTTGAGACAACGCAAGGGCAAAGCATACTGAACAGAGGCCCTTTAAATAATAAGTGATGACATCACAATTCTGAGACTGCATCCTGTCTCACACGAATGATGTACACCTGTCTGGCTATAAAAGGAAGTGCAGGAAATGAGCAGCATCACACAGTATGCACCAGAGTCAGCAAGAAAGGTAAGTAAAATGGCTGCCAGCAGCACATGGCAAACAAAACAGGGGAACAACCCTGACAGCACAACCTCCATTGACAGAGGCAAAGAGAATGACTGGGGATTATGGGTAAGGGAAGTTACACTTAACAGGTTTGCTGGGGTGCTCTTTGCCTCTTCTTGCTGGCCAGGAGTTGAATATCCCACTAGTAACTGGACGTTGTGGACTCTCCATGTCATAGGAAAATAAATGTCATATATCTGCATTAATTTGTGTAAAAATGTCACGTTTGTTAAAAAATTACATTTGCCTGCATTACTTTAAAAAATAAGTAACATACCTGCATAAAAATAAAATGTATGCTTACCTGATAAATTAATTTCCTTCTTGCCAGTGAGAGTCCACGAGAACATTCTTAATCTATGGGAAATACTATTCCTGGCTAACAGGAGGAGGCAAAGACACCCCAAACAAAGCTATAAATATATCCCCCACTTCCCCTACCCTTCAGTAGTTCAGTTGAGGATAAGGTAAAGTGAAGAGAAATACAAGCGGTACAGAAACAACTGCCGCCACTGCACAATAGGATTTGGGCGAGGAAGTGGACTCTCACTCCTAAGAAGGAAATTAATTTATCAGGTAAGCATAAATTTAATTTTCTTTCTATTGGCAGTGAGAGTCCATGATAACATTCATAACCTATGGGAAACCAATACCCAAGCTTTGGAGTTCACAATGTTCGGGAGGGAAAAAAGTAGTGAAGGCAGTCCTAAGTACTAGGCACCACCGCTTGTAGAACCCTTCTCCCAAAAGATGGTTCTGCTGAGGCAAAAACATAAAATTTGTAGATCTTTGTGAAAGTGTGTAATGAAGACCATGTTGCAGCCGTTCAGATCTGCTCAACTGAGGCCTCAGTCTTGAAGGCCCAAGCAGTAGACACCACACGAGCAGAATGTGCCGTGATTCTCTTCCCAGTAGGCAGTACTGATCAGACTTCTCAACCAAAAGGAAATAGTAACAGCTGAGGCCTTTTGCCCCTTGCACTTGTCAGTATACCGGATGAAAAAGGAAGAAGATTGCTAAACTCCTTAGTAGCGTGAAGGTAGAACTTCAAGCGCTCGTAGGGTTCACAGTTAGTAGTTTGCATAACATACATTTACTATTGTCAATGGAATTAAACAAGGAAAATCCCTCCAGACTCTCTTAGTATTGAGTCATCCATTGTACGAGAAAATAAACAATCATGAACAGCATAGCGGGGTATCTGGGTCCCAAAGCACCAAATGACTGCCCCCTTATAAGCCCTTTAGGGTGTCTTACCACCTCTAGTCCGGCTGAGCAGTGTTGCTACCTCTCTCTTACAGGACTACTGCGCAGTGGATCTGAAGTGGAAATGGCACGAAGGCGCAGCCTAAGGTGGGAACCAGCATCAACGCCCACCTCTGTGGCCTATATTAAAACATAGCCTGCACCCATTAATCCATCAGAGGGCAGCCTGCACCATATCAGTTTAAGTGACAGGGAATCTGGAAACAAGCGCGGCCATTTAGCGATCACCAAAGTGTGACCATGACTGGGTATTATAGCGTCCAAGATAGGACAGAATGCTTGTCATTGATCTACGTGTTAACACACCAAGGTGCAGCCCCCTCAGCCTTATACGACTATGGCTGCGTTTATTGCAAATGAATGCCTGTCAAAGGGGATATGAATGTGCTCAGAATACACATTCCAGTGCAGGGACAAGGCTTACACAACCTCTTTATTAGACAAGTTGCCATTAAAGAGGGGCCAACTTACATATCATGAGTCTGTAATTTAGTGTGAAACATAACGCTTTATCAGACAGGGGATACAGGTAAGACTGGAAAGAGGCATGGGAAACCCAGCGTCAACCAGAATTATTTATACCAATACTCTAGGGAGATTTATATGGATATACAGGGAGTGCAGAATTATTAGGCAAGTTGTATTTTTGAGGATTAATTTTATTATTGAACAACAACCATGTTCTCAATGAACCCAAAAAACTCATTAATATCAAAGCTGAATAGTTTTGGAAGTAGTTTTTAGTTTGTTTTTAGTTATAGCTATTTTAGGGGGATATCTGTGTGTGCAGGTGACTATTACTGTGCATAATTATTAGGCAACTTAACAAAAAACAAATATATACCCATTTCAATTATTTATTTTTACCAGTGAAACCAATATAACATCTCAACATTCACAAATATACATTTCTGACATTCAAAAACAAAACAAAAACAAATCAGTGACCAATATAGCCACCTTTCTTTGCAAGGACACTCAAAAGCCTGCCATCCATGGATTCTGTCAGTGTTTTGATCTGTTCACCATCAACATTGCGTGCAGCAGCAACCACAGCCTCCCAGACACTGTTCAGAGAGGTGTACTGTTTTCCCTCCTTGTAAATCCCACATTTGATGATGGACCACAGGTTCTCAATAGGGTTCAGATCAGGTGAACAAGGAGGCCATGTCATTAGATTTTCTTCTTTTATACCCTTTCTTGCCAGCCACGCTGTGGAGTACTTGGACGCGTGTGATGGAGCATTGTCCTGCATGAAAATCATGTTTTTTCTTGAAGGATGCAGACTTCTTCCTGTACCACTGCTTGAAGAAGGTATCTTCCAGAAACTGGCAGTAGGACTGGGAGTTGAGCTTGACTCCATCCTCAACCCGAAAAGGCTCCACAAGCTCATCTTTGATGATACCAGCCCAAACCAGTACTCCCCCTCCACCTTGCTGGCGTCTGAGTCGGACTGGAGCTCTCTGCCCTTTACCAATCCAGCCACGGGCCCATCCATCTGGCCCATCAAGACTCACTCTCATTTCATCAGTCCATAAAACCTTAGAAAAATCAGTCTTGAGATATTTCTTGGCCCAGTCTTGACGTTTCAGCTTGTGTGTCTTGTTCAGTGGTGGTCGTCTTTCAGCCTTTCTTACCTTGGCCATGTCTCTGAGTATTGCACACCTTGTGCTTTTGGGAACTCCAGTGATGTTGCAGCTCTGAAATATGGCCAAACTGGTGGCAAGTGGCATCTTGGCAGCTGCACGCTTGACTTTTCTCAGTTCATGGGCAGTTATTTTGCGCCTTGGTTTTTCCACACGCTTCTTGCGACCCTGTTGACTATTTTGAATGAAACGCTTGATTGTTCGATGATCACGCTTCAGAAGCTTTGCAATTTTAAGAGTGCTGCATCCCTCTGCAAGATATCTCACTATTTTTTACTTTTCTGAGCCTGTCAAGTCCTTCTTTTGACCCATTTTGCCAAAGGAAAGAAGTTGCCTAATAATTATGCACACCTGATATAGGGTGTTGATGTCATTAGACCACACCCCTTCTCATTACAGAGATGCACATCACCTAATATGCTTAATTGGTAGTAGGCTTTCGAGCCTATACAGCTTGGAGTAAGACAACATGCATAAAGAGGATGATGTGGTCAAAATACTCATTTGCCTAATAATTCTGCACTCCCTGTACGATCCCCGGCTCTACTGAGCCAATCAATGTTAAACTTAATTTCTTCTTTCTACAGAGCATCTTTTTCTGCCTACCTCCAGGATATGAGGCAAAGAACTACTGGAGGGTAGGGGAAGTGGGAGGGATATTTATAGCCTTGTTTGGGGTATCTTTCCCTCCTCCTTGTGACCAGGAATAGTATTCCCCATAGGTTATGAATCTTCTTGTAGACTCTCACTGTCAATAAAAGGAAATGAGGCCTGCATAAATAATAATAACAGTAAACTATGATTGCTTGCTAATTATTAATAATAATAATAATAATTTTTAATTATTCATTCCAGAATATATGTAGGGTAGCCACCTCGGCCATGTTTTCCTAGACACTTATTAGTTACACATGCTGCAGGGTGTGCATGAATAGCACTGTTCAGGGTCACTATTCGTGTGCTGTCCAGGTGCGCAGTGCATGCTGCCCTCTCCACACCCTGCAGCATGTGTAACTTATAAGTGTCCAAGAAAACATGGCCAAGGTGGCAAACCTAGCAGGGGGCTAGATTTTAAACATATTTAACAAGCACTGTTTTTTTTTACGAATCCATGGCAATACAATTCTTGATTGCTGATATATATTATGCATGTATAAGAATACCATTTGTGACCCGTTAAAGTTAACAAATCACATTCCTTGAAAGAAAAAACATTTTGCATACTTTGTTTTGTTACACAAATATGTGAATTTACCTTTCTAAACTAGCCATTCCTGCCCATTCAAATCTGCATAGCATGGGCACATCTGTGTAAACAAAAACAACTGATTGGGGGGTAGGATTATCAGGCTCTGCTAAGGTAAATTCACAGTCTGACATGGAAGCGAGGCACTGTTCCTGTACATATGAGTAGAAGGAAGACTTTTTTTGGGTTGAATTTAAAAAAGATTTTGGTTAAACACACACCAAGTCAGATTTTTGGATTATGAATGATTTATTAGTGATCTATAATTATGGAGTTCTGCCTAATAACACATAAGATGCATTTTGGGTTTAATCATAAAAATATGGGGGGGAATAAACTTTGCTCTTTTATGGGATTCATGTGGCAAATCAATTATTGTATGAACATATAAACCATTAAAGGGATAGAAAGTTAAAAAATTAAATGTGCATGGGTGCATTTCAATTTGAAATAGAAGCAATTTTGCAATATACTTCCATTAGCAACAATGGTTCTAATAAACGTTATTACGTGAGGGCCTGTGCAACAGCATTCAAACACCAAACCTTCTCAGTGAGTCAGCAGTGGCTTGTATGACACAAATTCAGAAGCAATAGACACCACCACCAGCTCTCAGAGAATGCGTGGTGCTTGAATACTGGTACACAGGCCTTCACAGGATATGCGCATATGCTGCTGAAAACCAGTAATAACTTTTACTAGAAGCATTTTGCTACTTGAATTATATTGAAAAATGCGTATATTCCAAATTGAAACGCACCCATGCACATTTAAATTTTGACCTTTCTAAATCTTTAACATTAATATTTCTAACGCATATACCAGACGTATTTGTGATATACAATGGCTTAACAATCTGTGGTCATATTAGTTTAAAATTAACCTTTGACCCTGTTTTGATAAATGTTAGAGTAATACATATATCAATAAATCATATTCATACATGATGATTTATTAAATAAAAACATTTTGTCTTACCTTGTAAGCTCTTTATAACCCTCTCTTTTAAGGTGATGTTCCTTATTAATGATACCTGTAGGAAAAAAGTATGGCTTATTAAAAATTGTTCAAAGATTTTCTGATTTATTTTCGATTAACTGAAATCAAATACGATTGCACTAAAGTGATGTAATATATTTGCATAGATTTTTGTTTGTATTTTATGGTACAGCTGGTCAAATACAATGGGCTAGATTACAAGTTGAGCGCTAATTTATCGCCCGTTTGCGGGAGTGTGATAAATAAACAGCCATTACAAGTGGCTGGTTATTGCTATTGTGAGCTTGCGGTAGCAATTATTGCTTACAAAACTAACCAGAGATTAGATCTCTGGTTAATTTTATAAATGTTCCCCAAATCCCCCCCCCCCAATCAAGTGTAATATACTTTATTAAAATATAAAGATAGTAGCATCTTTATTTTTTTTTAATAAAATAACTGCAAAAAGCAGTTATGAGGGTTTAAAGTTGGCAGGTGTGGGGGTGTTACAAAAAAAAATGGCACTGAATAGTGCCTTTACGTAGCGGCCTATGGGTACTGTGTGTTCCCAGTAAATATATATATGTATATGCTTATATACATATATATTTATGTGTAAATATGTGTATGTTCGCACTGCGCTCCACTTGTAATACCAGTGCACATTTGCGTGCGCTGGTATTACTCAGTGGAGCACAAATATCTTAGACTCCACTTGTAATCTAGCCCAATATATTTTAGTGTGTGGATTTCTTGACAAAAAAGTCAAAGTTAAACTTTCATTATTCAGAGAGAGGGTGTTTTTTTTTCTCAAAAATTTCCAATTCACTTTTTAAATGCACACTTTCTGAGGCACCAGCTCATAGCATGGTGCCTCATGGCATGTTTACAGCTCAAATATTTATAAAAGTCAGTGATTGGCGGATAGCTATCACATGATAGGTAGGGAAATGTGGAAAGGAAAGGAAACTTTGTAATTTAAAGTGTTATTACATTGTCTTTTTATTATGGATTAGTTGATTAAGCGTTCCACTGCATTTAAAGGGACAGTCAACTCCAAAATGTTTATTGTTTAAAAAGATATATAATCCATTTATTACCCATACCCCAGTTTTGCACAGCCAACATGGTTATTTTAATATACTTTTAACCTCTGTGATTACCTTATATCTAAGCCTCTTTTGACACCCCTGATCACATGGCTATTTATTTATTTATTATCTATTGACTAGCATTTTAGCCAATTAGTGCAGTGTCAGCCAAAACTCCACAGGAGCATAATGTTATCTATATGACACACATAAATTCTCTTGTTGTGAAAAGCTAATAAAAAAGCATGTTTTAAGAGGCTATCTGTAGTGGCTTAGAAACAGGCAAAAAATTAGAGGTTTAAATCTTATAAAGTATATTACTGTACCAATGTTGGCTTTGCAAAGCTGGGAAATGGGTAGTAAAAGCGTTATCTTTTTAAACAATACAAAATTTGGTGTTGACTGTCCCTTTAAAGATTCTTTAACCTCTTGTGCCAATTAGACACAGTACTTTGCCCAGCGTACTGTGTTGATGTAGAACCTATATCTAACACTTGCTACGGTCCCCACTATCAGCTTAGACAGCGGAGACTGCAGCTGGGGGCATAAGGCATCTAACTTTATACAGTAAGGTAGAGCTAATCATGCTCCCTTCTTATATGAAGCCAGATCGCCAATACAGACAGTGCAGTGGGAGATTTGGGAGGAAAGGAGGGAGCTGGGTGGATAGGCAGTCCATCACCAGAGGAGGGAGGGATGGAGGAATGGGTCCCTACACTACAGAAAATGGGATCAGGGAGGGGCCCTACGTTTCGCTTGAAAGGGGAGGTGGGGAGGGTGAGTGGGGGAATCACTACATTACAGAAAAATAAAAATAATAAATAAATAAAAAAAACACAACCCCCCATCCGAACTGAACATATTGCCAATAACAAATATGGAGGTGCAGTAGGGGTGGAGAGGGAAGAGAGATTTTTCTGAGGGATCAGGGAGGTTGGAGGGTATCCTTACGATATATAAAAAAAAAAACATAGTACCTTTGATGGTGGAAGATGATGGTGACCAATGGGAGGGGGGGAGGGAAGAGAGCTGTTTGGGAGGAATCAGGGAGGTGGTAGGTGTCAGGTGGGAATCATTGCACTACAATACAATTTACCCTTAACAGCTAACTGATTAACCCCTTCACTGTGGGGGTTTCAGATGTGTGCAGCTATAATTAGTGGCCTTCTAATTACTAAAAATCAATAGCAAAGCATGTCTGCCATTTCTGAGTAAAGGGGATCCTAGAGAGACTAGCAGTAGCTGTGTGTAAATAATTTTAGGTTGAAACCCAAAGTTTGTGAAAAAAGTTAACTTTTTTTTTTTATGATGACATTTGGCGGTCAAATCGTGGCATGAAATATACCAAAATGGGCCTAGATCAATGCCTTGGGTTATCTAGTTTAAAAATATATTTGGGCAGGTCTGCCATACCAAATGAGTTACCCATTGCATCATACATATTTTTTTTATTATTTTTTATAATTTTAAGGTCTTTTTCTGCAGCTATGTTTATAGTGATGCAATGGGCTAACATTTGTATAGCAGAACTGCCAAAATTCTCAAAACTGTCTCCCAAAACTATATATATATATATATATATATATATATATATATATATATATATATATATAAATATATAAAACAGAATTTATGCTTACCTGATAAATTACTTTCTCTTGCGGTGTATCCAGTCCACGGATTCATCCTTTACTTGTGGGATATTCTCATTCCCTACAGGAAGTGGCAAAGAGAGCACACAGCAAAGCTGTCCATATAGCTCCCCCTCTAGCTCCACCCCCCAGTCAATCGACCAAAGGTTAGGAAGAAAAAGGAGAAACCATAGGGTGCAGTGGTGACTGTAGTTTAAACAAAAATTTTTTTACCTGACTTAAATGCCAGGGCGGGCCGTGGACTGGATACACCGCAAGAGAAAGTAATTTATCAGGTAAGCATAAATTCTGTTTTCTCTTGCAAGGTGTATCCAGTCCACGGATTCATCCTTTACTTGTGGGATACCAATACCAAAGCTTTAGGACACGGATGAAGGGAGGGAACAAGACAGGTACCTTAAACGGAAGGCACCACTGATTGCAAAACCTTTCTCCCAAAAATAGCCTCCGAAGAAGCAAAAGTATTGAATTTGTAAAATTTGGCAAAATTATGCAGTGAAGACCAAGACGCTGCCTTACAAATCTGTTCAACAGAAGCCGCATTTTTGAAAGCCCATGTGGAAGCCACTGCTCTGGTAGAATGAGCAGTAATTCTTTCAGGAGGCTGCTGGCCAGCAGTCTCATAGGCCAAACGGATTATGCTTTTCAGCCAAAAGGAAAGAGAGGTAGCAGTCGCTTTCTGACCTCTCCTCTTACCAGAATAGATAACAAACAAGGAAGATGTTTGTCTGAAATCCTTAGTTGCTTGTAAATAGAACTTTAAAGCACAAACTACATCAAGATTGTGTAATAGACGTTCCTTCTTCGAAGATGGATTAGGACACAGAGAAGGAACAACTATTTCCTGGTTAATATTCTTGTTAGAAACAAATTTAGGAAGAAAACCAGGCTTGGTACGCAAAACTACCTTATCTGCGTGGAACACCAGGTAAGGTGAATCACACTGTAAGGCAGATAATTCTGAAACTCTTCGAGCAGAAGAGATAGCTATCAAAAACAAAACTTTCCAAGATAACAACTTAATGTCTATGGAATGTAAAAGTTCAAACGGAACCCCTTGAAGAACTGAAAGAACTAGATTCAAACTCCATGGCGGAGCCACAGGTTTACAGACAGGCTTGATTCTGACTAAAGCCTGAGCAAACGCTTGAACATCTGGTACCTCTGCCAGACGCTTGTGTAACAGGATAGACAAAGCAGATATTTGTCCTTTTAAGGAACTAGCTGACAATCCTTTCTCCAATCCTTCTTGGAGAAAGGACAATATCCTGGGAATCCTAATCTTACTCCATGAGTAACCCTTGGATTCACACCAACAAAGATATTTCCGCCATATCTTATGGTAGATTTTCCTGGTGAAAGGCTTTCTAGCCTGAATCAGAGTATCTATAACTGACTCAGAGAACCCACGCTTTGATAGAATTAAGCGTTCAATCTCCAAGCAGTCAGACGTAGAGAAACTAAATTTGGATGCTTGAACGGACCCTGTATTAGAAGATCCTGCCTCATTGGCAGTGTCCATGGTGGGACAGATGACATGTCCACTAGGTCTGCATACCAAGTCCTGCGTGGCCACGCAGGCGCTATCAGAATCACCGAAGCCTTCTCCTGCTTGATTCTGGCAACCAGACGCGGGAGGAGAGGAAACGGTGGAAAAACATAAGCCAGATTGAAGGACCAAGGCGCTGCTAGAGCATCTATCAATACCGCCTTGGGATCCCGGGACCTGGACCCGTAGAGAGGAAGTTTGGTGTTCTGACGGGACGCCATCAGATCCAACTCTGGGGTGCCCCATAGCTGAGTCAGCTCGGCAAATACCTCCGGGTGGAGTTCCCACTCCCCCGGGAGAAAAGTCTGACGACTTAGAAAATCCGCCTCCCAGTTGTCTACTCCTGGGATGTGAATTACTGAGAGATGGCAGGAGTGATCCTCCGCCCATCTGATTATTTTGGTTACTTCCGTCATCGCTAGGGAACTCTTTGTTCCTCCCTGATGATTGACGTAAGCTACAGTCGTGATGTTGTCCGACTGAAATCTGATGAATTTGGCCGCCGCTAGTTGAGGCCATGCCTGAAGAGCGTTGAATATCGCCCTCAGTTCCAGAATATTTATCGGGAGAAGAGTTTCTTCCTGAGACCATAAGCCCTGAGCTTTCAGGGAGTCCCAGACCGCACCCCAGCCTGACAGACTGGCGTCGGTCGTTACAATGATCCACTCCGGCCTGCGAAAACATATTCCCTGAGACAGGTGATCCTGAGACAACCACCAGAGAAGAGATTCTCTGGTCTCCTGGTCCAACTGAATTTGAGGAGACAAATCTGCATAATCCCCATTCCACTGTTTGAGCATGCATAGTTGCAGTGGTCTGAGGTGTATCCGAGCAAAAGGGACTATGTCCATTGCCACTACCATTAGTCCGATTGTCTCCATGCACTGAGCTACAGATGGCCGAGGAATGGAATGAAGAGCTCGGCAAGTAGTTAACAGTCTTAACTTTCTGACCTCCGTCAGAAATTCTAGGTAAGGCGCCACTGCTATGCCCCGCGGTCTTAGAACCGCCAGGAAGGACCCTAGCACCTTTGTGAAAATTCTGGGAGCAGTGGCCAACCCGAAAGGAAGAGCCACAAACTGATAATGCTTGTCCGGAAAGGCGAACCTGAGAAACTGGTGATGATCTTTGTGGATAGGAATGTGCAGATACGCATCCTTTAGATCCACGGTAGTCATATATTGACCCTCCTGGATCATTGGTAAGATTGTCCGAATGGTCTCCATCTTGAATGGGACTCTGAGGAATTTGTTTAGAATTTTGAGATCTAGGATTGGTCTGAAAGTTCCTTCTTTTTTGGGAACCACAAACAGGTTTGAGTAAAACCCCAGTCCTTGTTCTGCAATTGGAACTGGGTGGATCACTCCCATTGTATGTAGATCTTCTACACAGCGTAGAAAAACGCCTCTTTCTTTGTCTGATCTGTAGACAGACGAGAAATGTGGAACCTTCCCCTTGGAGGAGAGTCCTTGAATTCTAGAAGGTTTCCCTGGGCTACAATCTCTAATGCCCAAGGATCGTGTAAATCTCTTGCCCAGGCCTGAGCGAAGAGAGAGAGAGTCTGCCCCCTACTAGATCCGGTCCCGGATCGGGGGCTACCCCTTCATGCTGTCTTGGCGGCAGCTGCAGGCTTTTTGGCCTGTTTACCCTTATTCCAGCCCTGGTAAGGTTTCCAGGTTGCCCTGGGCTGTGAAGCGTTACCCTCTTGCTTTGCAGCGGGAGAGGATGAATCGGGGCCGTTCCTGAAATTTCGAAAGGATTGAAAATTAGCTTTATTCTTTGTCTTAAAGGGCTTGTCCTGAGGGAGAGCATGGCCTTTTCCCCCGGTGATATCTGAAATAATCTCTTTCAATTCAGGCCCGAAGAGGGTCTTTCCTTTGAAAGGAATGTTCAAAAGCTTGGATTTAGACGACACATCGGCCGACCAGGACTTTAGCCATAGCGCCCTGCGTGCCAAAATGGCGAAACCTGAATTTCGCCGCTAACTTAGCTATTTGGAAAGCGGCGTCAGTGATAAAAGAATTAGCTAGCTTTAGAGCCTTAATTCTATCCATAATTTCCTCATATGAGGTCTCCGTCTGGAGCGAGTCTTCCAGCGCCTCAAACCAGAAAGCAGCTGCGGTAGTTACAGGAATAATGCAGGCAATAGGTTGGAGAAGAAAACCTTGTTGAACAAAAATTTTCTTAAGTAAACCCTCTAACTTTTTATCCATAGGGTCTTTAAAAGCACAACTGTCTTCAATTGGTATGGTTGTGCTTTTAGCAAGTGTAGAAACAGCCCCCTCCACCTTAGGGACCGTCTGCCACGAGTCCCGCACAGGGTCAGGTATGGGGAACATTTTCTTAAAAACAGGAGGGGGAACAAAGGGAATACCTGGTCTATCCCACTCCCTAGTAACGATATCCGCAATCCTCTTAGGGACCGGAAACGTATCCGTGTAAACAGGGACCTCTAGGTACTTGTCCATTTTACACAATTTCTCTGGGATCACCAAAGGGTCGCAGTCATCCAGAGTAGCTAATACCTCCCTAAGCAAAACGCGGAGGTGTTCTAGTTTAAATTTAAAAGCCAATGTATCTGAATCTGTCTGAGGAGGAACCCTTCCTGAATCAGAGACTTCTCCCTCAGACATCAAATCCCTCGCTCCCACTTCAGAGCGTTGTGAGGGTATATCGGATACAGCTACCAAAGCGTCAGAATGCTCATAATCTGTTCTTAAAACGGAGCTATCACGCTTTGCAGGTAACACGGGCAGTTTAGATAAGAAAGCTGTAAGAGAATTATCCATGACTGCCGCTAAGTCTTGTAATGTAAAAGGGTTAGACGCACTAGAGGTACTAGGCGTCGCTTGCGCGGGCGTAACTGGTTGTGACACTTGGGGAGAGGCAGACGGGCTACCCTCGTTACCTTAAGTCTGAGATTCATCTTGGGCCACATTCTTAAGTGCAACAATATGATCTTTAAAGTGTATAGACATATCAGTACAAGTGGGACACATTCTGAGAGGGGGTTCCACCATGGCTTCTAAACACATTGAACAAGGATTTTCCTTAGTGTCAGACATGTTTAACAGACTAGTAATATACACAAGCAGGCTTGGAAATCACTTTAATCAAATAAAAAACACAATTTGAAAAAAACGTTACTGTGCCTTTAAGAGATAAAAAGAGCACACAATTTTACAAAACAGTGAAAAATGCAGCAATCTTTCTGAAATTTTCACAGTATGTAGCTAAAGCCTTAATAAGATTGCACCACAAGTTTCAAAACGATTAACCCCTTAATGCCCAAACCGGAGCAGCCTAAAGCCAACACCCAGTTAAATTACTACAGCACCTTGCCACAGCCTTGCTGTGGCCCTACCTGCCCTTAGGAATCAGATTTGGGGGAATATAGCTTCTTTTAGGCCCTCAAACATCAGCAGGACCCTCGATGTGAAACAGCATGAACTTCTCTGCAATTCTAAGGCCCCTCCCACTCTACTCCGGAGCTGTGAGGCCTAGTAAATCACTCCTAAGTGACTAAAAAACAGCCATGTGGTAATAACCCCAGAAAGAACCCAAAAGGGCTTTCAAAGTGTCTTGCAAAACGATTTTTCCTTAGCCAAACAATCGATTGCCCTGAATAAGTGTCAACCAGTATATTAGCCCTATTATGTAAGCATTCAATTCCTTACTAAGTCTGTGAACATAGCTTACCCTCACCTCATGGGGATATTGTCAGTCTCTTCTAGCATTATCTCAGTCTTGTCTAGAAATAAATGACTGAACATACCTTATTGCAGATCACCCTGCAAACTGTTCCCCCCAACTGAAGTTTTCTGGTACTCCTCAGTCCTGTGTGGGAACAGCAGTGGATTTTAGTTACAACATGCTAAAATCATTTTCCTCTCAGCAGAAATCTTCATCACTTTTCTGCTAGAGAGTAAATAGTACAAGCCGGTACCATTTAAAATAACAAACTTTTGATTGAAGATAATAAAACTACAATTCTAACACCACATTCACTTTACACTCCCGAGAGAGACCCTAGTGCTTAGAGCCGGCAAAGAGAATGACTGGGGGGTGGAGCTAGAGGGGGAGCTATATGGACAGCTTTGCTGTGTGCTCTCTTTGCCACTTCCTGTAGGGAATGAGAATACCCCACAAGTAAAGGATGAATCCGTGGACTGGATACACCTTGCAAGAGAAATAAATAAATATATATATATATTACTTTGAAGGATGTAAAACAGAGAATAAATGTATATATCCTCTAAAAAAAGACAGGGGTTTCAGCACTCAATAAATATATGCAATAACGGTATCACACCAAGCAGGTTCAAACTATTAGTAATAATTTATTTAGGCTTGTGTCCACTTAAGTGCATAGATTAAGCAGACAAACCTCCCAACAGATGCATCCATTATAATATATGTATTTGTCCATAAATGGATGACCCAGTTATTTCTAACTGGAAAATTGTCAACATGAGAAAATACCTGAGGATCTATGCCAGAATGAAATTAGCATGTAAAAGTTTAGACAGCATGACTTGTAACAGAAGCATATATCAATATTCCTTACTAGATGAACAACACCCAAATCCAAGCTATCATGGTAATTAATAGGGATCTATGTTCGTCCTCCAGTAAGTACATACAATTTTGAAAGCGTACAGTAAAAATGCAATGTCTTAAACAATATACATATATAATGTATTCAAGTGTTAAATACACATAGACATTGTGCTGTTAAATTTGTCAGTTCAGTGGTAGTCAGCACTTATTATCGGATATGATGTAACTACTTTTTGTAATTGTTTGGATACGTTTTCCCTCCGCGCTGGTAACTTTCAACTACTGACTATTAAACTACAGTGATATTTTACAACCTCTTTATATATATATATATATATATATATATATATATTTATATATATATATATATATTTCTGCAGTAGACAATCCAAGGTATTGATCTAGGCTTTTGGTATACAGGGAGTGCAGAATTATTAGGCAAGTTGTATTTTTGAGGATTAATTTTATTATTGAACAACAACCATGTTCTTAATGAACCCAAAAAACTCATTAATATCAAAGCTGAATAGTTTTGGAAGTAGTTTTTAGTTTGTTTTTAGTTATAGCTATTTTAGGGGGATATCTGTGTGTGCAGGTGACTATTACTGTGCATAATTATTAGGCAACTTAACAAAAAACAAATATATACCCATTTCAATTATTTATTTTTACTAGTGAAACCAATATAACATCTCAACATTCACAAATATACATTTCTGACATTCAAAAACAAAACAAAAACAAATCAGTGACCAATATAGCCACCTTTCTTTGCAAGGACACTCAAAAGCCTGCCATCCATGGATTCTGTCAGTGTTTTGATCTGTTCACCATCAACATTGCGTGCAGCAGCAACCACAGCCTCCCAGACACTGTTCAGAGAGGTGTACTGTTTTCCCTCCTTGTAAATCTCACATTTGATGATGGACCAAAGGTTCTCAATGGGGTTCAGATCAGGTGAACAAGGAGGCCATGTCATTAGATTTTCTTCTTTTATACCCTTTCTTGCCAGCCACGCTGTGGAGTACTTGGACGCGTGTAATGGAGCATTGTCCTGCATGAAAATCATGTTTTTCTTGAAGGATGCAGACTTCTTCCTGTACCACTGCTTGAAGAAGGTGTCTTCCAGAAACTGGCAGTAGGACTAGGAGTTGAGCTTGACTCCATCCTCAACCCGAAAAGGCCCCACAAGCTCATCTTTGATGATACCAGCCCAAACCAGTACTCCACCTCCACCTTGCTGGCGTCTGAGTCGGACTGGAGCTCTCTGCCCTTTACCAATCCAGCCACGGGCCCATCCATCTGGCCCATCAAGACTCACTCTCATTTCATCAGTCCATAAAACCTTAGAAAAATCAGTCTTGAGATATTTCTTGGCCCAGTCTTGACGTTTCAGCTTGTGTGTCTTGTTCAGTGGTGGTCGTCTTTTAGCCTTTCTTACCTTGGCCATGTCTCTGAGTATTGCACACCTTGTGCTTTTGGGCACTCCAGTGATGTTGCAGCTCTGAAATATGGCCAAACTGGTGGAAAGTGGCATCTTGGCAGCTGCACGCTTGACTTTTCTCAGTTCATGGGCAGTTATTTTGCGCCTTGGTTTTTCCACACGCTTCTTGCGACCCTGTTGACTATTTTGAATGAAACGCTTGATTGTTCAATGATCACGCTTCAGAAGCTTTGCAATTTTAAGATCCCTCTGCAAGATATCTCACTATTTTTGACTTTTCTGAGCCTGTCAAGTCCTTCTTTTGACCCATTTTGCCAAAGGAAAGGAAGTTGCCTAATAATTATGCACACCTGATATAGGGTGTTGATGTCATTAGACCACACCCCTTCTCATTACAGAGATGCACATCACC
Source organism: Bombina bombina (assembly GCF_027579735.1). Classification (NCBI taxonomy): domain Eukaryota; kingdom Metazoa; phylum Chordata; class Amphibia; order Anura; family Bombinatoridae; genus Bombina; species Bombina bombina. Next base: position 566,144,815 of record NC_069500.1, on the reverse strand, counting down.
TAATATGCTTAATTGGAAGTAGGCTTTCGAGCATATACAGCTTGGAGTAAGACAACATGCATAAAGAGGATGATGTGGTCAAAAACATAATTTATGCTTACCTGATAAATTCCTTTCTTCTGTTGTGTGATCAGTCCACGGGTCATCATTACTTCTGGGATATAACTCCTCCCCAACAGGAAATGCAAGAGGATTCACCCAGCAGAGCTGCATATAGCTCCTCCCCTCTACGTCACTCCCAGTCATTCGACCAAGAATCAACGAGAAAGGAGAAACCAAGGGTGAAGTGGTGACTGGAGTATAATTTAAAAGATATTTACCTGCCTTAAAAAACAGGGCGGGCCGTGGACTGATCACACAACAGAAGAAAGGAATTTATCAGGTAAGCATAAATTATGTTTTCTTCTGTTATGTGTGATCAGTCCACGGGTCATCATTACTTCTGGGATACCAATACCAAAGCAAAAGTACACGGATGACGGGAGGGATAGGCAGGCTCATTATACAGAAGGAACCACTGCCTGAAGAACCTTTCTCCCAAAAATAGCCTCCGAAGAAGCAAAAGTGTCAAATTTGTAAAATTTGGAAAAAGTATGAAGCGAAGACCAAGTTGCAGCCTTGCAAATCTGTTCAACAGAGGCCTCATTCTTAAAGGCCCAAGTGGAAGCCACAGCTCTAGTAGAATGAGCTGTAATTCTTTCAGGAGGCTGCTGTCCAGCAGTCTCATAGGCTAAACGAATTATGCTACGAAGCCAGAAGGAGAGAGAGGTAGCCGAAGCCTTATGACCTCTCCTCTGACCAGAGTACATGACAAACAGGGAAGACGTTTGTCGAAAATCCTTAGTTGCCTGCAAGTAGAACTTGAGGGCACGAACTACATCCAGATTGTGTAGAAGACGTTCCTTCTTTGAAGAAGGATTCGGGCACAGGGAAGGCACCACGATCTCTTGATTGATGTTCCTGTTAGTGACTACCTTAGGTAAGAACCCAGGTTTTGTACGCAGAACTACCTTATCTGAATGAAAAATCAAATAAGGAGAATCACAATGTAAAGCTGATAACTCAGAGACTCTCCGAGCCGAAGAAATAGCCATTAAAAATAACACTTTCCAAGATAACAACTTTATATCAATGGAATGAAGGGGTTCAAACGGAACTCCTTGTAGAACGTTAAGAACAAGGTTTAAACTCCATGGCGGAGCAATAGTTTTAAACACAGGCTTGATCCTAGCTAAAGCCTGACAAAAGGCCTGGACGTCTGGATTTTCTGATAGACGCCTGTGTAACAAGATGGACAGAGCTGAGATCTGTCCCTTTAATGAGCTAGCCGATAAACCCTTCTCTAAACCTTCTTGTAGAAAGGACAATATCCTAGGAATCCTAACCTTACTCCAGGAGTAACCTTTGGATTCGCACCAGTATAGGTATTTACGCCATATCTTATGGTAAATCCTTCTGGTAACAGGCTTCCTAGCCTGTATCAGGGTATCAATAACCGACTCAGAAAAACCACGTTTTGATAAAATCAAGCGTTCAATTTCCAAGCAGTCAGCTTCAGAGAAGTTAGATTTTGATGTTTGAATGGACCCTGTATCAGAAGGTCCTGTCTTAGAGGTAGAGACCAAGGCGGACAGGATGACATGTCCACTAGATCTGCATACCAAGTCCTGCGTGGCCATGCAGGCGCTATTAGAATCACTGATGCTCTCTCCTGTTTGATTTTGGCAATCAATCGAGGAAGCAGCGGGAAGGGTGGAAACACATAAGCCATCCCGAAGGTCCAAGGTGCTGTCAAAGCATCTATCAGAACCGCTCCCGGATCCCTGGATCTGGACCCGTAGCGAGGAAGTTTGGCGTTCTGGCGAGACGCCATGAGATCTATCTCTGGTTTGCCCCAACGTCGAAGTATTTGGGCAAAGACCTCCGGATGAAGTTCCCACTCCCCCGGATGAAAAGTCTGGCGACTCAAGAAATCCGCCTCCCAGTTCTCCACTCCCGGAATGTGGATTGCTGACAGGTGGCAAGAGTGAGACTCTGCCCAGCGAATTATCTTTGATACTTCCATCATTGCTAGGGAGCTTCTTGTCCCTCCTTGATGGTTGATGTAAGCTACAGTCGTGATGTTGTCCGACTGAAACCTGATGAACCCCCGAGTTTTTAACTGGGGCCAAGCTAGAAGGGCATTGAGAACTGCTCTCAATTCCAGAATGTTTATTGGCAGGAGACTTTCCTCCTGATTCCATTGTCCCTGAGCCTTCAGAGAATTCCAGACAGCGCCCCAACCTAGTAGGATGGCGTCTGTTGTTACAATTGTCCAGTCCGGCCTGCTGAATGGCATCCCCCTGGACAGATGTGGCCGAGAAAGCCACCATAGAAGAGAGTTTCTGGTCTCTTGATCCAGATTCAGAGTAGGGGACAAGTCTGAGTAATCCCCATTCCACTGACTCAGCATGCACAATTGCAGCGGTCTGAGATGTAGACGTGCAAAGGGTACTATGTCCATTGCTGCTACCATTAAGCCGATCACCTCCATGCATTGAGCTACTGACGGGAGTTGAATGGAATGAAGGACACGGCATGCATTTAGAAGCTTTGTTAATCTGTCTTCTGTCAGATAAATCTTCATTTCTACAGAATCTATAAGAGTCCCCAAGAATGGAACTCTTGTGAGAGGAAAGAGAGAACTCTTCTTTTCGTTCACTTTCCATCCATGCGACCTTAGAAATGCCAGAACTAACTCTGTATGAGACTTGGCAGTTTGAAAGCTTGAAGCTTGTATCAGAATGTCGTCTAGGTACGGAGCTACCGAAATTCCTCGCGGTCTTAGTACCGCCAGAAGGGCACCCAGAACCTTTGTGAAGATTCTTGGAGCCGTAGCCAATCCGAATGGAAGAGCTACAAACTGGTAATGCCTGTCTAAGAAGGCAAACCTTAAATACCGGTAATGATCCTTGTGAATCGGTATGTGAAGGTAAGCATCCTTTAAATCCACTGTGGTCATGTACTGACCCTTTTGGATCATGGGTAAGATTGTCCGAATAGTTTCCATTTTGAACGATGGAACTCTTAGGAATTTGTTTAGGATCTTTAAATCCAGGATTGGCCTGAAAATTCCCTCTTTTTTGGGAACCACAAACAGGTTTGAGTAAAACCCTTGTCCTTGTTCCGACCGCGGAACCGGATGGATCACTCCCATTAATAACAGATCTTGTACACAGCGTAGAAACGCTTCTTTCTTTATCTGGTTTGTTGACAACCTTGACAGATGAAATCTCCCTCTTGGGGGAGAGAATTTGAAGTCTAGAAGGTATCCCTGAGATATGATCTCTAACGCCCAGGGATCCTGAACATCTCTTGCCCAAGCCTGGGCGAAGAGAGAGAGTCTGCCCCCCACTAGATCCGGTCCCGGATCGGGGGCCCTCGGTTCATGCTGTCTTTGGGGCAGCAGCAGGTTTCCTGGCCTGCTTTCCCTTGTTCCAGGACTGGTTAGGTTTCCAGCCTTGTCTGTAACGAGCAACAGCTCCTTCCTGTTTTGGTGCAGTGGAAGTTGGTGCTGCTCCTGCTTTGAAATTCCGAAAGGGACGAAAATTAGACTGTCTAGCCTTAGCTTTGGCTTTGTCTTGAGGCAGGGCGTGGCCCTTACCTCCTGTAATGTCAGCGATAATTTCTTTCAAACCGGGCCCAAATAAAGTTTGCCCCTTGAAAGGTATATTAAGTAATTTGGACTTAGAAGTTACATCAGCTGACCAGGATTTTAGCCACAGCGCCCTACGTGCCTGAATGGCGAATCCTGAGTTCTTAGCCGTAAGTTTGGTTAAATGTACTACGGCCTCCGAAATGAATGAATTAGCTAGTTTAAGGACTCTAAGCCTGTCCGTAATGTCGTCCAGCGTAGCTGAACTAAGGTTCTCTTCCAGAGACTCAATCCAAAATGCTGCCGCAGCCGTAATCGGCGCGATGCATGCAAGGGGTTGCAATATAAAACCTTGTTGAACAAACATTTTCTTAAGGTAACCCTCTAATTTTTTATCCATTGGATCTGAAAAAGCACAGCTATCCTCCACCGGGATAGTGGTACGCTTAGCTAAAGTAGAAACTGCTCCCTCCACCTTAGGGACCGTTTGCCATAAGTCCCGTGTGGTGGCGTCTATTGGAAACATCTTTCTAAATATTGGAGGGGGTGAGAACGGCACACCGGGTCTATCCCACTCCTTAGTAACAATTTCAGTTAGTCTCTTAGGTATAGGAAAAACGTCAGTACTCGCCGGTACCGCAAAGTATTTATCCAACCTACACAATTTCTCTGGTATTGCAACAGTGTTACAATCATTAAGAGCCGCTAAAACCTCCCCTAGTAATACACGGAGGTTCTCCAATTTAAATTTAAAATTTGAAATATCTGAATCCAATCTGTTTGGATCAGAACCGTCACCCACAGAATGAAGCTCTCCGTCCTCATGCTCTGCAAGCTGTGACGCAGTATCAGACATGGCCCTAGTATTATCAGCGCACTCTGTTCTCACCCCAGAGTGATCACGCTTGCCTCTTAGTTCTGGTAATTTAGCCAAAACTTCAGTCATAACAGTAGCCATATCTTGTAATGTTATCTGTAATGGCCGCCCAGATGTACTAGGCGCCACAATATCACGCACCTCCCGGGCGGGAGATGCAGGTACTGACACGTGAGGCGAGTTAGACGGCATAACTCTCCCCTCGCTGTTTGGTGAAATTTGTTCAATTTGTACAGATTGGCTTTTATTTAAAGTAGCATCAATACAGTTAGTACATAAATTTCTATTGGGCTCCACCTTGGCATTGGAACAAATGACACAGGTATCTTCCTCTGAATCAGACATGTTTAACACACTAGCAATAAACTTGCAACTTGGTTACAATCTTATTTAACAAAAACGTACTGTGCCTCAAAGAAGCACTAAACGATTAAATGACAGTTGAAATAATGAACTGAAAAACAGTTATAGCATCAATTCTTAAAAACAACACAACTTTTAGCAAAGGTTTGTTCCCATTAGTAAAGTAACAATAATTAAATTTGAAACATAAAAATTACAGAGCAACGTTTTTAATCACAGTCAATATATAAGTCTCACAGCTCTGCTGAGAGAATCTACCTCCCTCCAAAGAAGTTTGAAGACCCCTGAGTTCTGTTAGAGATGAACCGGAACATGCAGGAAATACAAGAGTAACTGACTGGAAATTTTTGATGCGTAGCAAAGAGCGCCAAAAACGGCCCCTCCCCCTCACACACAGCAGTGAGAGAGAAACGAAACTATCACAATTAAAACAAGCAACTGCCAAGTGGAAAAATAATGCCCAAACATTTATTCACTCAGTACCTCAGAAAATGCAAACGATTCTACATTCCAGCAAAAACGTTTAACATAATAAATACCTATTAAAAGGTTTAATGTACTTTTAACAGAGTAATTCCAGTGAAATACCATCCCCAGAATACTGAAGTGTAGAGTATACATACATGTCATTATAACGGTATGGCAGGATTTTCTCATCAATTCCATTCAGAAAATAAAAACTGCTACATACCTCAATGCAGATTCATCTGCCCGCTGTCCCCTGATCTGAAGCTTTTACCTCCCTCAGATGGCCGAGAAACAGCAATATGATCTTAACTACTCCGGTTAAAATCATAGTAAAAACTCTGGTAGATTCTTCTTCAAACTCTGCCAGAGAGGCAATAACACGCTCCGGTGCTATTGTAAAATAACAAACTTTTGATTGAAGTTATAAAAACTAAGTATAATCACCATAGTCCTCTCACACATCCTATCTAGTCGTTGGGTGCAAGAGAATGACTGGGAGTGACGTAGAGGGGAGGAGCTATATGCAGCTCTGCTGGGTGAATCCTCTTGCATTTCCTGTTGGGGAGGAGTTATATCCCAGAAGTAATGATGACCCGTGGACTGATCACACATAACAGAAGAAATACTAATTTGCCTAATAATTCTGCACTCCCTGTATTTGATGCCACTATTTGGCCACTAAACACGATCGTATCAATTTTTTTTTACTTTTTGGCAAACTTTGGATTTCTCACTGAAATTATTTATACACAAAAATGTACTTTTTGTCAGTAGTGTAGCACCCCCTCACCCTCCAAGATCCCCTATTTCTGTAGTGTAGGGTTCCCCTCCCCCATCAGCTAAGTTTGCTCTAAAGCATAGGGCCCCATCACTGCCTCTCCCTTCACAATGATCTTTCCTTAGCACAAGGAACCCACCCTCTCTCCCTCACCCTCCTCTGCTGGGTTGATCCACCCTCCTCCCTCCTTCCCTCCCACTCGTCACCAATGATGATCATTACAGAGAGTGACACACGATCAGCGCTCCCTTTACTCAATGAAAGCAGATGCCTTCTGCCCTCCGGCTGCAGTCTCCACTGACTAGGTTGAAAGTGGTTACTGCAGTATGCGCCACAGTGTGGGATGTATGTACTACAGCAACACAGTACACTGGGCATAGTACTGTGTGACAGAATACCTACATCCAAATGATGCAAGGGGTTAAGACCTTAAAATAATGAAAAATATATACGTTTGGTCTTAGCTGAATCAGAGGATGCCAATCAACAAACTTTGAGATTTTTTTACAGTTAGAAAACTACAGGTTTTTGTGGAATGTGATAATTAATCTTTTTATATATATATATATACATATATATATATATAATATTATTATTTTTTCTCTCTTTTTATGTATTTCCAGTTACATACATACATGTAAAAGTGCCTGTTTCTCATGAATTCGCTAAACACTAAGCCAGCTCCTGTTACTCTAGAACTCTGGTTTTCAAACCTATCCTCAGGCCTCCCTAACAGGCCAAATTTTCAAGATTACCTTGGGTGAGAGCAGGTTAATAACCATGTTTATTAATCAGTGGTTATTTCACCTGTGCTCCAGTTCAGATATCCTAAAAATATGGCCTGTTAGGGAGGCTTGAGGACAGGATTGAAAACCAGTGCTCTAAAATATTTATGGCATCAAGCTGCATATGCCTTCCTGAAGAGACCCCAGCCTTCTTGTTGGGCTGTGACAGGAAGTAATGGAAAATACAAAAATTAAGTTAAAAAAAAGAAATAATAGGTCAAAATAATTTTAAAATGATGAATAATACATAGTGTCATGATTTCTATCAAGTATAACACAATGATTGGTGTTTTTTTATTACAACAATGAGACTGTTTTATATACCTTTAAAGTGAAGGTAAACTTACTCTCTCTTCTATGGTCTAATCGATCAAGTATTATAATTTAATATGAGGTTCATTCATGATTTTTCATAATTTTATTTATTAATTTCGTTTTCTTTTATAATTAGCTGCGATTTCGCTTCTCAAAAATCAACCCGTCTATATTTTTTTTTTATAAACAACGATCACGTTGTTTATCTAGCCAATTGATTTTCTGGCCGTTAGGCGGCCGTCAATTGACGTCACAAGCTGATGCTCGATTGTGCATATGCGCGAGTGATTCTCTCTCCTCCTTCAAATCGAGCGCATACTCGTTTTGCAGTTGCGCATTAGTGTCGCTTCACAAATATAGTATTGAATGAGTCTCGCAACTCATTCAATACTATGTTGCTTATTTGGGACGCATGCGCTGAAGAGGACTTCGTTGAGCGCGATTAACGCATGCGCTTTTGAGGGCAAACATTTTTGTGCACATGCGCGGCAAGCAGAGGATAGATGTGCACGAGTGTAGTTCTGACGTATAGAGCGGGTGGGACCGCTCTATACGTCTATGTATTGAAAACACGGAAGAGATGGATGGGAGGGGATTACGATCGTAAGGCTCATTAAAATAAAAGTTGGTAAATATGGTAAAATAAACGTTTTTTTTAAAAAAAAAACATAGCGACTCCCTTGTAAGTTAGAAAAGTAACATAAAGTGAGATTTCCATTTGAATAACTTTACCTTCACTTTAAGTAATAGTTATAGAAAAGTTATGTAAACAACAAGTTTTAGGAAAAAATCAAGCTCCCAATTTTAGAAAAAAAATCAAGCTTCCAATGGGTGGTGGGACAGAGAGATAATAAAATGTTTCTGTTCCATAAGCTAGTGAGATTTGCACTTCCTGCAAGCTCAGCCTATTTGATTGGTCGCAGTAGGGCTGAAACAACTAAACAATAAAGAAAATCGTTGTCAACAAGTTTCATTATCGGATAGTTGTTCTGTGCTGAGCCTTATACACTGTTTGGTGCTGCGGTGCCATTTTACACCTGCCTCTTATATCTCCCCTCTCCCACAGTGTGCAGAATTGTTTGCGCCAAAATGTATTCCACCCTCCCACAGCGTGTACTGACTGGTCTGCAGCAGCGGCGCCATCTTACTTATAGCGCGCCTGAGCGGGGAGCACTATTAAGCAGGACCAACCAGGTAATGAAAAGTAGACTTTTTGACTGGTCTGGTGTTACTTTATACAATGACAGCATAACACATGAAACACTAAAATAAAAGGACTGCACTGTTTAGCCACAACATAATATTATTGACAATTGATTTTTGATATAGTATTAAATATGTTTCCTCCTGTCTTTTTTGTGTGTGACGTCATTCAAAGTGACCTTCTGTTTGAAGGATTCATATCCAGTTCCACGTTCAAAAGTTACATGATAAAATATCAGGGCATGTACTTATAGAAGTATTTTGTTTGATTGATGATGATCTCAACCTCCCTCTAGCTCTATGTAGCTATTTTCATACTTAAAAAAAAATAATTAAAAATGAAACAATCTACATAGAGCTGGAGGGGAGGCTGAAATCATCAATCAACAAAATACTTGTTAAACGCATAGAATTGCAGGGTAGTTACTAGTTAGTGCTAAAATTAAATGCTTCAAATAGGTCATGTAACTTTTGAACTAAAATCTACCTTTAAGTGGAAGGGGATATGAATCCTTAAAACATAATGTCACTTCACTATTAAATTATTTGCAACAGCAGAAACTGACATCATTATCAATTTTTATGGTCAGTTTTCAGATTTTTGTGAGGAGCTACAGAAGGCAATAGTCACTTGGGGTGAATGAAAAAAATCATAGGAGGAAACAGCTTTAATAATATATTATATATCACATAATTCAATTGTCAATAATATGAAATATTCTTTGACTTTAGCTTGCAATTCTGTAGCTTAAAGGGACAGTAAAGTAAAAAAAAATATTTCATGATTTAAATAGGGCATGTCATTTTAAACAATTTTCCAATTTACTTTTATTACCAATTTTGCTTTGTTCTCTTGGTATTCTTGAAAGCTAAATCTAGGAGGTTCATGTGCTAATTTCTTAGACCTTGAAGACTGCCTTTAATCGGAAAGCATTTTGACAGTTTTTCACCACTAGAGGGCGTTAGTTCATGTGTTTCATATAGATAACATTGAGCTCAGGCACGTGAAGCTCCTAGGAGTCAGCACTGATTGGCTAAAAATGCATGTCTGTCAAAAGAACTGAAATAAGGGGGCAGTTTGCAGAGGCATAGATACAAGGTAATCACAGAGGTAAAAAGTATATTATAATAACTGTGTTGGTTATGCAAAATTGGGGAATGGGTAATAAAGGGATTATCTACCTTTTTAAACAACAAAAATTCTGGTGTTTACTGTCCCTTTAATGCAACATGAGGTTATTTATTATAAAAACCACACAGGTAAAAAGTGTATTAATATAACTGTTAGTTGTGCAAAACAGGGGTATTGGTAATAAAGGGATAATCTATTGGGCTACACCAATAAATATTGATGTAGCCCATCCCTTACATAATCCCTTACACAATCTTAAAAAAAAAAGATTTTTTAAATTGATTCATCGAAAAAACAATTAAACAATTAATCGATTATGAAAATAATTGTTACTTGCAGGTTAGGGCTATCCAATGAGATAACAGCTACGGGTATATATTTTAGATGTTTTTAACTATGTTTATGTCTATGATTAAGGCCTAACGGCCGAAACATGTCAGACAGTTCTACCTGACAAGCTGCTTAAATTACGTTTTTAATTTGTTAAACAAATAAAGGAACTTCATTTTTACCACATTTTGTGCTGACTGAAATTTTGGTTTCTGCTTGGATATTGTTTCCCTGCTCAGCCGTGCTGGAGAACGACTGTTGTTTCCTGGATGTCCCTATTGATGGTTTAGAGGTCATATGTTCAAGTGAGTGAGATTCTACGTGGAGAGGACGCCAAAGAGTGTGCAAACGGCAGGTGCATGAAGCGGCAGCAGAGTGAACGGGGTCAGTGACAAGCCAGACTATCTACGCATAGGAAGACAGAGGTAATACCCCATATAACACCTACGCTGTTTTGCTACCAATGGTGGTATCAGCGGTGGGTAGTTGCGTGTGTATTTTTCCTGTCTTCCAGCAGTAGTACCTTGAATTGGTTAAGTGTATACTGAGTGACCCATAATGCTACTAGCAACTCTGCATATGTGCACCACACCAAGTCGCACCGCCTGCACACATTAATTAATTATTCTCTTTCCTCTAAAGACTGTTTTCCATACATGTGATCACTGGGAGTTGAAGCACTCTGTCATTATGGATCATTTTTAAATAGCGTGTCTGTTCCACTACATCAGGACTGGGGAAACCTGATAACCATTAAGATCGTGTGCCACCCTGGTGATTTGGCTGCAGTTCAAACAGTTTTGGAGTAGGGGAAGAATCAGCGCTAGTTATAACCTAAAGCCAAATACAAGTAGGGACCCTCTCAAGAAATCCCTTGGGTGTGTGGCTACAGAAAAGTGGAAGTATTGGCGCTTACAGCTAGGATAGATCTATATTTATATGAAAATACGAATAAATAATACAAAATATATATATATATATATATATATATATATATATATATATATATATATATATATATGAGCAAGAGATAATAAAGATATATTAAGGGGCTTCTAAGAGATTGCTTAAAATGATACAGCACTCAAGAAAAGATATCAAGAATTTAATATTAGTAAATAAATAAATACAATTGATAAAGAACAATGTCTAAAATATCAAGCACAATTACAATATAAAATTTAAAATTTAAAGGGAAGGGGTATGCAGGGCAGTAAAACCTAACTCTAAAGACTAGCTCAAACAAGCAGATTACAATAGAGAGGTACAATGTCAAGCAGAACGATTCCCTATTCCTAAATACACACGTGGATAAGAGATGGCCTCAGTGATGTAAATATAGCACTCGATAATAAAACACTGAATAATAAAACACTGAATAATAAAACATTCAAATATAGAATCTGGACGTCCAGTATTAAAATAATAGGGATAAACGTGCAAAAGAAAATAATCTAAAAGGGTTAAATATAAACAATGATCAGAATAAAAATGATCAGAGTAAATTGTCCCGTGAGAGCAAATATATATATAGGCTCAGTAAGCAACGATGGTATTGTATATCACCAGTATGTCTATTGGAGCTTAGTCTATTCACTTTATGCTCTCAAATGTAGTTGATCTTGCTCATCGAGTATTGGATCAAACTTACACACATTTGAGAGTGGTACCTTAAGCTTTGTTAAGAAGAGAGAAGGCAGCTGTCTGTAGTAGAGTGGATCAATCTTTTCTGTCTCTATTCAGTAGTCGGTCTGTGTCCGATAACCGCCTCTTCAAAATCACAAGAGCAGTGTATCTAGTAGCCAGCTTAGGCTTTGCTGGCGTCTTCTGTTTCTGCACGGCCGGTCACGTGATGTTGTGTCAGCTGTCAGGTAACGTGTAGCCGTATCAGCTGTTTTTACCGGTGTCCGCGCACTCTCTGCTTTCAGTGAAAGCTAAGGCCTCTCTTCCATTGAGTCGTAATTCAGTTTGCGTGCACTCGCAAACCGTTAAATATGCTGTCGAAAGCAATAGCGTTTAACGACTGTTTCCAATGGCGCGTTATACCTCAATATCGGCTGCCGGACTTCGGCTGCCGAAAAGATTTTCGCGTCCCATAGAAAGTAATAGAAGCCGTTAATCGATAAATTATACCAGGTTTCCATTGAAAGCGCTAACCGTTAATACACTGTCGGAGGCTGTCGATACATTGAGAAATATTACCCCCAGCTCAACTAGGTGTAAAGGAGGAAAAAAGAGCTTTTTGAGGCCTGTTTCTCATTGAAATAGCAAATCACAAAAAAATTATGAGTGTTTCAATGTACAAATAACATTATATATGCTACATTTATTGGTCCTATGTATAGGAATATTTGCACCCATGTTGTCATAGAAATTTCAATATGTATGTGCATATAAAAATATATGCAAGCACCACAATTATGGAACGACCTCCCGCACACTTTCAAACCTTCCCCATGCCTAATATCCTTTAAGAGATCCCTCTCTACATATCTCAAAACAGAATGCACCTGTCATTGTTGATTATATATTTCCTACCGGTTCTATGTTAAATTTTTGTGCATATATGGTGTATTATTATTTTTTTTTATTTTATTGTACCCATTGTATCAATGCAATGTTTTGTGGACCCAGGACATACTTGAAAACCATAGAAATCTCAATGTATCTTTCCTGGTAAAATATTATAAAAATAAATAAAATATCTACCTATTCAAAATGAAACCTTTGCCCAGGGATGCTATATATAATCTCAATACATATAGAAAAATAATTCAAAGGAAATAAGTTGTTTATCATGAAGATGAGTTTTATTATTACAGATTTACCCTCATTCAAATGTAATTTTCAATGTGAAAATCATATTTATTCAATACAAAACGATGACACATTAAAGTTATAATGCGTCATAGTACTAATATTTATAAAATATATGTAATGTCATGTCTGCTAAAGCAGATAATACATTTGCAATATTTAGACTATTAACCAAAATACATAAGTGCTTAATATGACATACTTCAAGAGATATGAAGTATTGTCTTTAACATGGAGTTATTGAAACAATTTAAAAGTGCATTGTGCATTGGTCCCAGGGAGAGTCTGTGTCTGTTCATATGATGTCAATTAAAATGTATTAATCACCTCTATATCATGGCAATCACATATATGTTGTGTATACACCAGTGCTTAAATATCATAAAGATACATTTATCTAATTATTCTAAATATTGAATAATAATCTTGACAAAAAGGAGTGCGTTAGTCATGATAGGTATATATTTCAGATATTACATTCCACATAGGACTATAATGAATGCAAGGTATTTGGCCATATCAACAGGAAGGAATATTTACTTTTCAACTCTTCTATAACTGTATAAGCCTTATTAGCTTCATCTGAAGGAGCAAACAACATATGCTTGTGGAATATAAATCATAACATTTACACATGTCACGTTGACCAATGTTAGATAGCATATACTGTATAAATTTCAGACACGTATCCCCAAGTATTCTTAAACGGCATAATATCCTCAATAAAAGGACACATACATTTATCAACAATTTACACCTGCATATTAATTGACATCATGTGAAATAAAAATGAATAAAGCTGTTAATGTTTTTGAAAATAAACAGCTATTAAAACAATTTTGAAATATATTTTCTAATTTTGATTAGAAAAATATATGCATATTTATGAGATGGAAATCACACTTAAGAAAGTGCTTCATAAAAAAATTAGATATTATATATCTTGAAAGAATTTAAAAAGAAAAATACTTCTTAATGCTTGCGGCGGGATTTGGCCTTTGGAGGAGAGGTACTTGGGATGGAAGTGTGGCGTCTTGGGCGACGCACACCAGCTGGCTGGGAGGCTAAAAGATGTGATTCAGGGTCCTGCAGGGAGATAACGGAGGATGCGAGTGAGGAGGGAGTTTGCGGCCTATCTGCAACCCTCTCCACTGCCTCTGCCAGGCGGACGAGTGCAGCATTATGTATGTCCATCTGGCTCTGTAGCCTCCTGAAATCCTGCTGCTGCTGGAGCCTAGTAAGTCTAAGCTCCCTGTGAATGAGCCTCAGTAGAGCATCCTGCTGGGACTGCGCGGGGATATTGGATTCCATGGGGGGCACTTGTGGCTGTATAGGTGTCTCCGGCACATATTCCTGGCTCTGTGTGAGGTTGTCGTCACTCAGTCTTGGGGACTGTGTGGGTGGCTCAATATCCAATTGAGGACAGACATTGGTGGGGGGTGGTGGTGATTGTTGTGGTGGTGGTAGTGGTGGCGGCATTTGTTGTGCCATGGGAGGGTGCTGAATGTGTTGTTGAGGTGGCATATAGTACATATGCTGCGGTGGAGGATGCATCTGCTGATGCTGTGGTGATGGAGGATGCATCTGCTGATGCTGTGGTGATGGAGGATGCATCTGCTGATGCTGTGGTGATGGAGGATGCATCTGCTGATGCTGTGGTGATGGAGGATGCATCTGCTGATGCTGTGGTGATGAAGGAGGCATCTGCCGATGCTGTGGTGGTGGAGGATGCATCTGATAATGCTGCGTTGGAGGATGCATCTGATAATGCTGCGTTGGAGGATGCATCTGATAATGCTGCGTTGGAGGATGCATCTGATAATGCTGCGTTGGAGGATGCATCTGATAATGCTGTGGTGGAGGATGCATCTGATAATGCTGTGGTGGTGGAGGCTGCATCTGATGATATGTCCTCCCAGATGAATATGGGGATGGGCCAGGAACATTTTCAACCTCATAGGCCAGTGGCTGTTGCTCATCTCCTTCAAGTATGCTGAGGTAGGAGTATCCAGCTTCAATAACATCCCCCTCCTCCTCCTCACTGAATTCCGGAACATCACTGGCCTCCGGTCTTGTTGAGGACTCATACTCATGTTCCAATTCTGAAAAATAAATTGTAATTATAAATTAATCTGATGAAACATCTAACATTTGAAAATCAATTTTATAGATATAGTTTTATATATATATATATAATTTCTGTATGAACTTAAACATATTTAACCAGAGGTGTATATTTAAAGATTGTGCCTCTAAGCGACTCTTTGTATTACACATAGTCCATATATATGATATAGATAGAAAGAATTTAAATCTATACCCTTGCTTGTTTGAGCAGATAGCCACTCCAGAAATCAGGATGAATATATCCACTACAACTATGTTAAGATGCCATTAAAGGGGCAATGAAGTACAAATTAAACTTTCATGATTCAGACAGAGCATGCAAATTTAGTCAACATTTAATATTTTACTCCTATTATCATATTTTCTTCCTTCTCTTGGTATCTTTATTTGAGAAGCAAGAATGTAAAGCTTAAGAGCCAGACAATATTTGTTTCAGAACCTGGGTTGCTGTTGCTTATTGGGTGGCTAAATGTAGCCACCAATCACGAGCGCTAGCCAGGGTTCTGAACAAAAAATGCAAAGTCTCCATAGCTTACATTCCTACTTTTTCAGAAAAAGATACCAAGAGAACAAAGAAATATTTATAATAGTAGTACATTAGAGAGTTGCTTAAAATTGCTGCTCTATCTGAATCATGAAATAAAAAAATTGGGTTTACTATCACTTTAAGTTACTGTGCAAATTAGACTTTGAACCATGTAAAACATTACTTGTACTAATCCTACCTAGGTATGTTTTCCACTGATGCTTGAACACAATTGATTACTAAACATATATAATATATGAACATTCTATATTCTGTATTACACATGTGTATGATTACATTTATATTTTAAAAAACAAAGCCGATATATATTTCTGATGTTAACATATATTTGTTAGAAATAAAACATTTATTACATATGATATTTAATATTCACCTTCATGGACCTCTTCAGCTGGCACTGATGTGTCCATTGTCCCCTTACATCCGTAAACAGATTCATCTGAGATGACATTGGCCATCATCTCCTCCCATGACCTTAGGTGTATCCTCTTGCTAGGACCACCACCTGTCCCACGTGCATATTTGGCCTGCTGTGCCAGCTTAGCTTTGGTTTCCCTCCTGCAGTCATGATAGCGGTGTTTAATGCTGGCAATAGAACGATTACGTCCTAAGCAGCTGACTGCCACTCGAATCTCCTCCCACAGCTTATTCCGGACAGCCGGCCTCAGGTTAGGGTTCTCCAGCTGAGCTGCCCTCTCCAAGTATGCCTCAACAAGAGCCTCCTTCTCCTCCTCAGAGTACCTCTCCTCTCTAAGCCTGCCCTTCACACCTGAAGGGCCAGCAGACACAGACTCTCCCTCCTGTGACTGGGGACCAGCCCTCTCTACCTCCTCTGTCCCTGCAGGCTGTGACAGGCTACCACCAGCCCCACCCCCAGTTGCCACAGTCTGCCCCACTTTCCCTTTTCTTTTTGTGCCTAGCTGAGGCTGACTCCTCCTCACTCCTCCCACCTCCATTCCTCTTCCACCCTCTCTCCTTCCCTCCTCTGCCAGGGTTTGAGGAAGGACAAATCCTCCACCCAAACCTCGGCCCCTATTCCTGCCCATACTACTCCCTACTTCCCCCCTCCCCCTCCCTCTATCCACCCTCACCACTGCCCTCCCCCTAGCCACCCCCTTCCCAACTCCACTAGGCCTATCCATCCCTTTCTCCTTCCTCCCTAACTCTAACCTAACACTAAAGTCCCTAGCTTACCTAACTACACTAAGTCACCTAACTAAACCCTATATTAAATAGCCCCAAAACTAACTACCTAACCTATCTAGACCCTAACTATCTCTATTCTATATCCCTCAAAATAAAAATAAAATGTGGGGGTGAAAATAAACAAAGGGATGTAAATGAAAAAGGAAAAACTAAGGAGGATTAGAACAAAATTATAGACAAATAATAAGGGATGCAAATGAAGAAAGGGGTGAGCTATATAGTCAAATGAAACAAAAAATATGGGATGTAAAAAATAAATAGGATGTGAAAAATGTATATATATAAAAAAAAAAGTTATATAGTGAGGAAGGGAAAGGTAGTCAAAGGGGGGATGGGAAGTGGAATAAGGGGATTAATGAAAGGAGTAATAAAGGAAGATGGGGATATGGGGGTTAATGAAAAAAAATATGTGAATGTGTTTGTATCAAATAAAAGTGTGTATGTGTGTGTGTGTGTATTTGTGTGTATAAACTAATGTGTGTTAATTAACTAATGTATGGATGTGTGTGTGTGTTCCTAATATTATATGAGGCCTACAATAAGAATATATGAAAATCAAATATCAAACTCTCCACTAACTCTCAAACAACTCTCAAAAACCCAAAACTCCTACCAACGCAACTAGCTCCCGTGTCTTTCTCTCTAGAGGCGATCACAGGTAAAGAGCGCAGGCGCAAACCGGTATTCTTATAGACAGAGGTCGGGTTACCATGGCAATGCACTTGTTATGGCGCGCTTTTCGACAAATCCGACATCGGTTGGCAACGCAAACTTACGTACGGCCGAAAAGAGCGACTGCGCGCAACACGCTAATCTTTTCAATGGAAACCTGGTACTAAAATGGAGCCGTAAATTACCTTTAGCTGTCGTCCGCTTCGGTAGCTTACGGCTCCATTTTTAACGACTCAATGGAAGCGAGGCCTAAGTCGGTATATTCAGAATTGGTGTGTTGGAAGTTCCTCCTTTGTAATGTTTGAGTATGAACTAGTACCCTTGTTCATGCAGGACCACTCAGTCTCACACCTTACCTCGGGTTCACTAAGATCTAACTTGTGTGAACCCTGTTATGCTCATAGATCTGAGGGTCACTACTGTAGGATACAGAGTGAAGATGGTATAACAAAAGGAGTTGGATATGAGCTAAACAGTAATATAGTATGGTAATATAGGATAACTCAGAATCCAAAGTTTAGGGAGAAGCTTATTCACATCCAAATGAGTTGTAGACTCGCATCACACACATATAAAATATTTACATAACTTGCACAGGCACACACACACACTTTAGATAGAGTTGTGCAGCGTAGCTTCGTTGGTTAAAGTCAGTTTAAGCACATAAAGTTCATCAGAGGTTAATGCAAATGGAGTAGTGCTATTTAGGCAAATGATAGATACGGCAAAAGTCACTGTGCAAGTCAATATGGTGAATCACAAGCGGAATAGTACATGTAACAACAAGTGCATGAGATAAACTGGTTCATAGCTTAGTATGGCAGGTAGACTTGATTACTTGATTATTTGAGGCAAGCAGTAGCAAATGACATGAAAGGCAAGATATCCTTATTTGTAAATTGGTAATACAGACCGGTAATCCAGATGATATTATATACAAACCGACTTCCCAAATAGTATCCTCAGAGTGGAGCAGAAGCGGAGTTACCAGAGAAGAAATGCACACAGCGTGTGCCGAGATTCAGTGAGAGTGTGTGGCGGCTGCGGTTTCACCTAGTGACGTCACACGCCAACGGACCAGCATGCGAGTAAGCAGGAAGCAAGCAGCGAGAGAGACAGGAACAAAGTTGTGGAGCTGCAAAACCACAAGACTTGAGTAACAAGAACTAGTATCAGAAGCAGGAAATCCCAACTTAGACAGGAGGGAATAGCTGGGTGCGAAGTGTTCAGGAACAGTGGGTGACTGAACAAATTACCAAGCAACGTTCAACAGTAGGTGGAGCCTTAAATAGCAGTATGATAATTAGTTGTTAAAGGTACAGAATGGTAAAATCCTGACAGAACTCCCCCCTCAAGGAGCCGCTCCGCGGATCAAGGACCAGGACGTTCAGGATTTCTCCGGTGGTACAGAGAAAGGAGTTGGGGGGCAGAGAAGTTTGAGGATGGCTCCCACGAATCCTCCTCAGGAGCATAACCCTTCCATCTTACCAAATACTGTAGTTGATCATGAAGGTATCTGGAGTCCAAGATAGATTCGATTTCATATTCAACATCATCACTGACTTGAGGAACAACAGAAGAACTCTGTAAGTTACCCCTGACCAAGGAGTAGGGTTTTAACAAGGACACATGGAACGTTGGATGTATCTTCAGAGTAGATGGCAATTGTAGAGTCACGGCATTAGGATTGATTACTTTAATAATCTCATACGGACCTAAATACAATGCACCTAATTTTTTACTAGGAATCTTTAAACGTAGGTTTTTTGTACTAAGCCAGACTTTGTCGCCAACAGCATAATCTGGAGGTTTAGATCTGCGTAAATCATAATGATGCTTCTGGGTAGTTTGTGCCACTTCTAATACTGTTTTTAAAGAAGCAAAACCATTAGCAATGGAATTGATTGTATCATTTACCATTGGAAGTGTAGAATCAGAAGTACAGGTAGGATGATACGATGGATGAAACCCATAGTTGATGAAAAATGGTGTGGTTTTCATTGAGGAGTGTAGTGAGTTGTTATGAGCAAATTCGGCAGTGGCCAACAGTGAATGCCAATTATCTTGTTCTAAAGTACAATAGCAGCGGAGATATTGCTCAAGTGACTGATTAGTTCTTTCCGTTTGCCCATTTGTCTGGGGATGATAGGCTGAGCTAAGTCTTCTACAGATGTTGAGGGTACGACATAGCTGGGTCCAGAACCTGGATGTGAATTGTGACCCCCTATCCGTAGTGACAGATTTAGGCAATCCATGAAGTTTCACTATGTTGTTTAAGAATAGAGAGGCAGTTTCTGAAGCTGTTGGAAGACCCCTGTGGGGGATGAAATGAGCCATTTTAGAAAACAAATCAACCACCACTAATATGGTGTTGAAATTTGATGAAGATGGTAAGTCCACTATGTAATCCATGGCGATGTCTGTCCAAGGTCTGTCTGGGATTGGAAGCGAAAGAAGGTAACCATAAGGGCGGTTATGTGGGTGTTTTTTAGTGGTACATGTGGGACAACTTTGTACATATCGAGTGACTGTGTCATTCATTTTGGGCCACCAGTAATCTCTCTTTAATAAATGCAATGTTTTATGAACTCCAGGATGACCTGCTAATAGTGAGTCATGAGCATAACCAACTATCTCATCCCTAAGAGCTTCAGGTATATAAAGTAGATTGTCATGGTAGTACAAACCGTCCTGATGTTTGTTTAATCCAAGTTGCAGCAAAGATGAGTCCTGAGAGAGATGCTGTTTTAGGGTGGTTTTAAAACTGGTAGTTAAACAGATTATTCTGTCTGGAGGTATGATAGATTCAGGTGTTTCTATATGTGAAGGTTTCGGATCCTTCCGAGAAAGAGAGTCTGCCTTGAGATTTTTGGAGCCGGGCCTATAAGTAATGATATAATCAAATCGTGAAAAGAAAAGACTCCACCTGACTTGACGTGAAGTCAGGGTTTTGTTAGATTTCAGAAATTCAAGATTCCGATGGTCAGTATATATCAAAATAGGGTGTTGTGTTCCTTCCAAAAGATGTCTCCAGAACTCCAGGGCGGATTTGATAGCAAGTAGCTCCTTATCACCAATACCATAATTCATTTCTGCAGAGGTCATTACTCTGGAGTAGTAAGATATTGGGTGAAGAGGTTCTGTTGGAGACTTTCTTTGAGAAAGGATTGCCCCAAGGGCATACTCGAAAGCATCAACCTCCAGGGTGTATTGACATCTGGGATCTGGGAACTGTAGGATCGGAGCTGTAATAAATTTCTGTTTCAGACTAATGAAAGAATCTTCTGCTGACTGATTCCAAACAAATTTTATATGTTTACGTGTTAAGTAAGTCAAGGGTTGAACAATATGTGAAAACCCTTTAATGAATTTGCGATAAAAGTTCGCGAACCCTAAGAATCTCTGGATTTCTTTCTTATTACGGGGAGCAGGCCAATTGGTTATAGCATCCACCTTGTTAGATTCCATGGAGATACCTAGAGGGGATATGTTGTATCCTAAAAAGGAAATTGTATCTGTATTGAATATACACTTTTCCAGCTTAGCAAAAAGACGATGAGCTCTTAATCGTAGTAAAACCTGCTTTACATGTGACACATGTTTTTCATATGATTCCGAGAATATAAGAATGTCGTCCAGATAGATGACAATACATACATCTAAGAGATCATGAAACACATCATTTATGAAACACTGAAACGTCGCCGGTGCATTGCATAAACCAAACGGCATTACAGTGTATTCATAAAGGCCGTAACGTGTACGGAAGGCTGTTAACCACTCATCCCCTGCTCTCATCCTAATCAAATTGTAGGCACCTCTAAGATCCAATTTTGTATAAATTACAGCACCACGTAACCGTTCAATTAGTTCAGGAATGAGAGGCAGGGGGTATCTATTTTTCTTTGTACATTTGTTAAGTTGCCTATAGTCAATGATTGGACGGAGACTACCATCCTTATTCTTAACAAAAAACATAGAAGCTCCAACTGAGGATGTGGAGGGTCTAATGAAGCTTTTTTTTAAGTTATCATCCAAATAATTTTTTAAATGAGCTAATTCTGGCTCAGAAAGAGGATATATATGTCCTATAGGTATGGTACTGTTTGGTATGAGATCAATAGGACAATCATACGTCCTGTGTGGTGGTAGTGTGTCTGCCTCAACCTTATCAAAAACGTCACTAAATTCTTTGTAACATTCAGGTAGGGCATTGACAGATAAATGGTATAAAGAGTGTTTGGTAAAACATGAATGTTTACAAAATGCTGAATCAAATATCACAGACCCCTCACACCATGAAATAGTGGGGTTGTGTCTTATTAACCAGTTCAAACCAAGTATCATAGGATATACTGAAGTGGGAAGTACATCGAAAGACAATTGCTCAATATGTCCAGACTTAGTTACTACAGTAATAGGAATGGTGTGATGTGTTATTGGACCTGAACTGAATAGTGAGCCATCAACCAAACGTATAGCAAGTGAAACACTCTTTTTTATTAGTGGGATCTTATTTTTAACAACAAAAGAAATATCTACAAAATTCCCAGATGCGCCAGAGTCAACTACGGCCTGTACGTCTATCTTCCGGTGATGCCACTGTAGGGAGAGAGGAAGGGACAAATGAGAAGTGAAATCATGTACCATATTGATTATATGATAACTAGGAGGTGTCTTAGCCTTCTTTTGGCGAAGAAGTATTGGACAATCCTTAACAGTGTGATCTTTGTCAGCACAGTATAAACAAAGGTTCAATAATTTGCGCCTAGCTTTTTCTTCTGGTTTTAGAGGAGCACGAATCACTGCTACATCCATAGGTTCATCAAGGGACCTTGCTGGCAAGGTTGAAGGTGTAGCATGATAAGTGGGTAGTTTTCTGTAACTAGCATCACTGATGGATCTTTCAGATTTTCTTTCCCTTAATCTTCGGTCTATACCAATGCTAAGTGTCATGAGGGCTTCTAAATCATCAGGGATGATACCACGTGCAAGCTCATCTTTTATTGCTTCACTGAGACCTAATCGGTATTGATTCCTTAAGGCTGGAGTGTTCCACTGAGTGTCTGGTGCCCAACGTTTGAAATCTGTGATGTATTCTTCCACGACTCTCTTCCCTTGGCGTAAGGACCTAATAGCTGTTTCTGCTGTGTTCTGTTTATTATGATCCTCATAAAGCAGAGACATGGCAGAAAAAAATGCACCGAGAGAATTTAAGATGGGATCATCCTTTTCATAATAGGTATTAGCCCAAGACCTGGCGTCACCACGTAAGAATGAGATAACAGTTAATACCCTGACCCTATCTGTTGGATATGATTTAGGTTTCAGAGTAAACATCAGTGTACAAGAGTTCTTAAAATCCCTGAATAAAGCTCTCTCCCCAGAGAATTTTTCAGGAGGGCTAATTAAAGGTTCAGCTGAATTTTCAGCTACAGGAGGTTTACTGGCAAGCTGCTCATTTATGAATTTTCTAATATTTTGGTTCTCCAATTGTATCTCCCTTAGTCCCTGTATCATGTGATCCATACTTTGAGCTAGGGAGCCAACCCTATTGTAAAGCTCTGTTATATCCATTAAACAAAGTACTAGTTATCTTTATAGCCTTGGTAATATGTAATGTTTGAGTATGAACTAGTACCCTTGTTCATGCACGACCACTCAGTCTCACACCTTACCTCGGGTTCACTAAGATCTAACTTGTGTGAACCCTGTTATGCTCATAGATCTGAGGGTCACTACTGTAGGATACAGAGTGAAGATGGTATAACAAAAGGAGTTGGATATGAGCTAAACAGTAATATAGTATGGTAATATAGGATAACTCAGAATCCAAAGTTTAGGGAGAAGCTTATTCACATCCAAATGAGTTGTAGACTCGCATCACACACATATAAAATATTTACATAACTTGCACAGGCACACACACACACTTTAGATAGAGTTGTGCAGCGTAGCTTCGTTGGTTAAAGTCAGTTTAAGCACATAAAGTTCATCAGAGGTTAATGCAAATGGAGTAGTGCTATTTAGGCAAATGATAGATACGGCAAAAGTCACTGTGCAAGTCAATATGGTGAATCACAAGCGGAATAGTACATGTAACAACAAGTGCATGAGATAAACTGGTTCATAGCTTAGTATGGCAGGTAGACTTGATTACTTGATTATTTGAGGCAAGCAGTAGCAAATGACATGAAAGGCAAGATATCCTTATTTGTAAATTGGTAATACAGACCGGTAATCCAGATGATATTATATACAAACCGACTTCCCAAATAGTATCCTCAGAGTGGAGCAGAAGCGGAGTTACCAGAGAAGAAATGCACACAGCGTGTGCCGAGATTCAGTGAGAGTGTGTGGCGGCTGCGGTTTCACCTAGTGACGTCACACGCCAACGGACCAGCATGCGAGTAAGCAGGAAGCAAGCAGCGAGAGAGACAGGAACAAAGTTGTGGAGCTGCAAAACCACAAGACTTGAGTAACAAGAACTAGTATCAGAAGCAGGAAATCCCAACTTAGACAGGAGGGAATAGCTGGGTGCGAAGTGTTCAGGAACAGTGGGTGACTGAACAAATTACCAAGCAACGTTCAACAGTAGGTGGAGCCTTAAATAGCAGTATGATAATTAGTTGTTAAAGGTACAGAATGGTAAAATCCTGACATCCTTCCAGGCTTACAGCTGAGGGTGAACTCTTCTTAATGGAAAGTAGCACCACTCCTCTTTTAGATAGAAATAGAGGGTGATGTGAATGTCTCAAGGTGGATGGTAGTAAACAACTTCAACGCGTTTCTCCCCTTCCTGGGGCTTTTTCAAGAAGTGTTCACCTGTCTTCTAGGGCTCCTTAATATACACCTCATAGGTGTCTCATTGGTCAAAAGTCCTGTGGGTGTGTGAATCAATTACCAGGTGATATTTAAGGTGGTAATTTTTCGTTCCATGCAATAGATTATAGTTCAATTTCTTAGGGATATTTAAGGTGGTATCCTTTGGATCTCATCAGTAGTGATTTTACAGACATATACTGCATAGGTTATACAACATTCTCCATATATATATATATTATAGACATTTGGATAATTATCATAGATTAATATTAGTGTAAGAGATATAGTTAGACTCAGTATATTTTACTCTAAAAAGATGAAATTATTAAAATTAAAAAACAAACAAAGGTTGAAAAGGATAATATTTTTGAAAAAAATTTTTTAAAAACTTTTTTAAAAATTCTTAAAATGTTAAAAAAAAAAAAAAAAAAAAAAAAAAAACCTTCGAAAAATTTTCAAATTTCTTTAATCATACATAAATGGGCTTAGATCCAGTTCTGAGTTTAAACCCAGGGGGTGTAAAGTTTTCATATTGTATATTAGCTCAGCCTCTCTTTTGAGTAGTTTAGTCTCGTAATTTCCCCCTCTCCAGTCACGTTTAACTTTCATTATTCCCCAAAAAGAGAAATCTTTAAGTTTATTGTTGTGGACATTCCTAAAGTGACTATACAGATGTGTGTCCATCTTTCCCTTTTCTATTATGCACAGGTGTTCCCTTATTCTTTCCCTTAATGTTCTTGAGGTCTCACCTAGGTACTGTTTTTTACAGCTACACTGTATTAAATAGATACCCCTTCCCTTTAAATTTTATATTGTAATTGTGCTTGATATTTTAGACATTGTTCTTTATCAATTGTATTTATTTATTTACTAATATTAAATTCTTGATATCTTTTCTTGAGTGCTGTATCATTTTAAGCAATCTCTTAGAAGCCCCTTAATATATCTTTATTATCTCTTGCTCATATATATATATATATATATATATATATATATATATATATATATATATATATATATATATATATATATATATATATATATATATATATATATATATATTTTGTATTATTTATTCGTATTTTCATATAAATATAGATCTATCCTAGCTGTAAGCGCCAATACTTCCACTTTTCTGTGCAGTTCAAACAGTGACATTAGTTAAGGAAATAACTTTAAGCAATATTGGGAAGTTCCATTTTTTGTGAAGATATTAATTGATCTATGAACTAACCATTTGTGCCAACTGGAATCATTTTATCACTTTGGCTTCAATGTCACTAACATCTTCATAGTTGACAGTGTTTGTTCTGATTATAAATTGGATTTCATCTGACAACATATTATCAGTCCATTTATTGACTAACTTATTATTTGGGCAGTATATGATTTATATTTGGGACCTTTTTCTGAAGAATTGATTATTTACATAAGCATACTAGTTATTGACATCCTGTGAGGAAAAGATCTTTTCAGGATTTGTGAATTATATAGAATTGCATAGAGATATATTGACTTAATATCAGCTCTCCTATTAGGACAGGGGAATGAGCACTAATTTAATCTTGTCCAATCTTCTAATCGTGCCCTTAACTTTAACTTTGACTATTTGAGTGTGTGGTACTCCATACACTGTTTGTAATTACATAACAAATCGTGATTTATATAAGGCATATGGTTTTTCATTCAGAACTATCTGAGGTTCAGCTTAGATTTATGTATATGTGTGTGCATGCATACATACACATATGTTTATATGCATATGCATGTATTGTTTCGATGACTGAATATTGAATACAGTATTGAGAGTACAGTATATCATATTATCAAAGGTAAATACATATATCCGATATCTAGTATCCCAGGAAGTTATTATTATCATATAAAGATTGATTATATGCATCTATTTATCTTAAGATCTTAATTTGGATCACCTTTAAATGAAATCTGTACCAATTACTTATTTTAAGAACTATATATTACCTCTTTGGGATAATTTCTTCTTCACACAGTAGTGGTATATGGTATACACTATACAGTCAGGTAGCCAAATATAGAATTGATTTTTATCAAAATATAAAAACATGGAAGCATCCAATACTGAATTGAGTACCTACTATTCCCAAATTTCCATGGCTGATTTGGATCAGCTAGACTAGAGCAAGATTTCGAACAAATATTTAATGAAATTCCACAAGGTGGTACTTTAGGTAGCCATTTTCAGACCATGGGAAATTTAATGAAGAAAGAGATCAGATTAAAATGGGATAAATGGATCTTAGAAAGGTACATACGATTACAAATTATCCCTAGAGGTTTATAATAAGTTTATTTATAGCCAGCAGTACATATCAACATAGGGAAAAAAAGAAAAAATAAATCACAATATAGTTAGAGCGCCACGCAGGGCCACATACAGTATGACATAAAATGATAATAATAAAGAAAAGAAAAACATAGAATCAGCGGGTATAATTATAGCATTCTAGCCTTTATACAACATTAAAGTTTACCCCGAAGTGGTTCTCTTGATTCTATATATATACTACTGGGAATTTTCTCTAATTTTTTCCTTTTTTTCAATCTTATCCCCCTTCCCTCTTCCCTTCCCTTTCTTACCACAAACTTTACATAACCTAATTTGAAAAATAAACATAGGATCAAAACACACTTAAATGTACCTATTCAAAAACCGGTAAATGAGAAAAAAAAAAAGAAAAAAAAAAGGGAAAACCGGCCCCTACCCTCTCTCTCCCCTCTCTCCCACAGCCCATCAACACAGGTCTATACTCAAAATCTGCAGTACCCTCTTTAATACCAAGAGCTTGGAAAAAGACCTCTTAATATAAGTCCCTCAAAATAATCCGATTTATGGAACTTTTTAGTCAACATGTATTGTGTAGAAATGGGGAATGCTTGGATAATCCTCAGCCAGTTATTAAAAAAGCTTTGGATTTGTCTATTCTGTGCATTAATTATATTATGTTGTTCGAAGATAATTTGTGATTTAAGTGCTTCAATGAATGCTCGAAATGAAGGGGCCTTTTTACTCTTCCAATTTCTCAAGATTAGGTTGCGTACCAATAAAATTATAGTGTTAATGGTACCCTGATTTCGATCCTCTGTATGGAGCAAAAAGATTCTAGCTGGTGTAAAAAAAGGGAAATTCAATACATATTTATTTAACCAATAATTAATTTTCTGCCAGAATTGACATATTTTAGGGCAGGACCAAAAGCAATGCAGTAGGTCAGCCCCCAGACCGGAGCATTTATAACAACAACCTGAATGGCCTGTGTTCCATTTAGCCAGTCTCTTTGGTGAAATATAGGTATTATTGAGGAGCTTTAAATGCGATTCTTTCCATGTGGAACGTATAGGGGCCGTGATTATCCACGAAAAACCTTTCTTAATATTATCATAGTTACTCTCTTCAAAGTATTTTGACCAATGTGCTGCTAGTTGTTCTATATTTAATTGGCCTTGCTTGGCCAAAAGTATCTTATATAATAGGGAGATTGACCGCTTCCCCTGCTTATATATGTTTATAAAGTCCCCAATTTTGTCAAAATTCTCTGACCAAATACCAGACTTTAATTTTTTATTAATAAATTGCCGGACTTGCAAGTATGCATAGAAGTCTTTATTAGATATGTTATATCTAGCGACTATCTCATCAAATGTTCTTATATGAGATCTTTCATCAAGTAGTTGTATTAAATTAGTTATACCTTTCTCTGCCCAGCGTTTATAGATCACATATTGTCGACCAGGTATAAAATCAGGATTCCCCCTGATGGGCAGAAAAGAGGAAATTCGGAAGTTAATCTGGAAGTGCACACATAGTTGTTGCCAGGCCTTGACCACATTATAAATGCTGTATGTTTTCTTAATATTATCCGCTAATTGTGAGTATGGATAGTGTAAAAATGCTTTGAGGGAAAACGGTTGTATAAGGTTCTCTTCTATTGCTAAATTTGTCAGATAATTAGTTGATAACAACCAATCAACTCCATATCTGGCAAGGATAGCAAGATTGTAAGCCTTTATATCAGGGAATGCTAAACCCCCAGAATCTTTCAACACTGAAAGTTTAGTTATTGAAAGCATGTGTCTGGAAGTATTCCAAAAAAATCTAGCACATGCCTGATAAAAAGATCTAACATCCTGATCTTTGATATATAGTGGGAGATTATTCATTATATAGGTTATTTGGGGGAAAGCAATAGTTTTAATCATCATTATTTTGGCAGTGAGGGAAATCGGAAAGAAAGACCATTGACGCAACTTCGCAATTATCTTAGAGAAACAAGGTGTATAGTTCAACTTGTACCACATATTCGGGTCTCTGTGTAAAATGATTCCTAGGTATCTAAAACTCTCTACTTCCTTCAATTTATGTTGCTTCAAACTATCTTTATTTTTATAGATCCATAAAATCTCAGTTTTTGAGGTATTGATCTTATACCCTGAGATAGCCCCAAATAAATGCAGTGACTTCAAAGCTATAGGTATATTTACACTAGTATTTTCAAAATATAGTAGTAAGTCATCAGCATATAATGATAACACACATTTTTGATTCCCAAATTCTATTCCTCTCAATTCTTGTCTCAGATAAATTGCTAAAGGCTCCACGGCTATATTGAAAAGGAGAGGGGAGATCCCTGCCACGTCCCTCTCTCTAGCCTAAAAAAGGTGGTTTGGCTATTATTGATCATAATTGCTGATATCGGGTGATTATATAGGAGTCGGATAAAATTCATCAGCTTGCCACTGAAACCGAAGCTAGTCAAGGCATTAAACTAGAGGTTTAAGAATCAGAAAGTTTCCCACATTCATGACAGATGATAGATTATTCATAGATAAATGGAATAACTCACTGAAGGAATGTTCATTTAAACTGATGCAGTTAATAATTGAGTACAAAGACAAACAGTTACTTAAAGTTAGAGAGGAAATAGAAAAACTCCAAACCGAATTAGACATTTTGACCCTAGAGAGTAAATGCAAAGAATATGATATGATATTAAAAGAAACAATAGCTTTGCTTAAAAAAGAACTTATTAAAAATAAACAAGAAAAATCCCTAAGAGATCAAAATGACTATACACAGGGCAGAGTACATATATGGCTGAGGAATACTAGAAATCGATCTAGAGAGAGGCCCCAAGGCAGAACATACAGTTATCTGAGATTTCATCGCAGAAAATGCAGCATGTCTGCAGAAAGAACAGGACACATGCAGGAACTGTTAGCGCTTGAACTTTGTAGTGCTGCTCCACATTAGACAGTTCTCTTCAAACAGAGCTGTGCTCTGCTTGCAGTGTGTAAGTTTTTCTTAACACAGTGCATCCAGAGCAAAGTGCTGTTTGAAGTGAGTTGTCAAATATGCAGTAGCGCTGCAAAGCAGCAGCACATTGCTTTTTGACTGGCTCTCAGATTTTTTCATACCCGCCCCCTAGCCTTTACCAGTCTGCAAAGATGTTTATTCTGAATGTAAGACGATAGTATGAGCATTGCATCTTTTTTAATACTACATTTCTATGTTAGACCAAGAGAAAAGGAAACAAATTTATTCAAGAGACATTTTAAAATGTCTTTTTTTTGTATGCAGCTAATTTGCAATGCAATTATTTATAAAGTATTAAAAATTGCTTTATTCTTCAGTTAACCAACACATTGCAGTTGAACTGGTGCCTTAGTGTAACTGTCTAATTTAAAATTTTATTTTATTTAAAATGACCTGCAGAAAACTTTTCACTAAAAAAATCTAATCGCAGAAAGTGAAGAAAAGTTCTGCCTCTGGGGAGAGAGGTATAACAAAAGAAGGAGTTTCTGGGGAACTGAGAAAAATGATAATGAAAATTGCAATAAACACACTAGAGACACAGACTCAGGAGACAATTCCAACTCTGAAAATGAATTAACACAGTGATATGTTAGATTCTACCAATCAGGACAAGCCTCCCAAGTCTATGCTAAAACCTACAAGAGACCCAATTCCAAAGGGAGTCACATTTCAGCTAAATACCAAATATTCTGAACAGATCCCAGGAGGGAATAAATATAAAGAAAATCCACAAGCTAATAAAAAGATAGTTCATAATGAACAGAACAGTAATCTCAGTGAGTTAGAACAGGTTTTTCAAGCTCCCCCAGTGAACCACTCAGAAAGAAGAGGAAGGGGGGGGGGGGGAGAGGCACATCAAGAGGAAGAACAAACCAACCACGATACCACCTGAGACAAGGGTTGAGACGCAACAAATATCAATAGATAAATCAATTACAAATAATGTCATAAATTTAACCGATTACCCTCTTAATGAACATGAGATAAAAGTTTTAGGGTACGGTATGGGATTTGTTCCCACTAACCGGTTTAATTTATTTCAAACTTTAATTGATGTCAATTCTAGGGTCAGCTCACCTAGCATAATTAAAAGGCAGATTGATAGTCTATCCATGGATTTCTCTGAATTACAGGATGTTCAAAACCTGCTGAGCTTAGGTTTAGAAAGTGGTTCCAATGAACAAGGGATCAATAGCCATGGGTATTTCAAACCCAAATCAGTCTTTTATCCGGTTCAGACAAGGTGAGATATTCTCCTCAAATTTCAGAAAAGAATTGAAGCTGATTTGGTTAAATTGTCAAACAAACCCAGTGACATCCCTTCCAATCTATCCAACAAGGAAAAATTGGCATTGGAAACTTTAAAGAATAATGAACAGCTAGTAATAAAGAAAGGAGACAAAGGAGAGAGTATAGTGGTTTGGGATAGGCAATCATATAAGAGAGAAATATTACGCCAATTAAATAATCAGGATGATTATAGGGTCCTTTCAGAAGACCCTACAACAATATTCAGGAGGGAACTTAAGTCCCTTGTGGATGATGGCTTAGAACTCGGTCATTTGGATTAAAGTACTTATGATTATTTACTTATTGAAGAACCGATTATACCCATATTCCATATACTCCCAAAAGTTCACACAGCGTAAGAAAGCCTCTCTTTTTGTCTGGTTTACAGAAAACCTTGAAAGATGAAATCTCCCCCTTGGAGGAGAATCTTTGAATTCTAGATGATACCCCTGGGTCACGATTTCTAAAGCCCAGGAATCCTGAACGTCTCTTGCCCAAGCCTGAGCGAAGAGAGAAAGTCTGCCCCCTACTAGATCTGGTCCCGGATCGGGCACTGCCCCTTCATGCTGTCTTGGTAGCAGCAGCAGGCTTCTTGGCCTGTTTACCTTTATTACAGGTCTGGTTAGGTCTCCAGACTGACTTGGATTGAGCAAAATTCCCCTCCTGCTTTGTAGCAGGGGAGGAGGTAGAGGGACCACCTTCGAAGTTTCGAAAGGAACGAAAATTATTTTGTTTGGTCCTCATTCTATTTGTCTTGTCCTGAGGAAGGGCATGGCCTTTTCCTCCAGTGATGTCGGAAATGATCTCCTTCAGTTCAGGCCCGAATAGGGTCTTACCTTTGAAAGGAATAGCTAATAGCTTAGATTTTGATGACACATCAGCAGACCAGGACTTAAGCCATAACGCTCTACGCACTAAAATGGCAAACCCTGAATTCTTTGCCGCTAATTTAGCCATTTGAAAAGCGGCATCTGTAATAAAAGAATTAGCTAGCTTGAGAGCCTTAATTGTATCTAAAATATCATCTAATGGGGTCTCAACCTTAAGAGACTCCTCTAGAGCCTCGAACCAAAAAGCAGCTGCAGTAGTTACAGGAACAATGCACGCTATAGGTTGTAGAAGATAACCCTGATGCATAAACAATTTCTTTAGAAGACCCTCTAATTTTTTATCCATAGGGTCTTTGAAAGCACAACTGTCCTCAATAGGTATAGTTGTACGCTTAGCCAGGGTAGAAATAGCTCCCTCCACCTTAGGGACCGTCTGCCACGGATTCCGAATGGTGTCAGATATGGGAAACATTTTCTTAAAAGTAGGAGGGGGAGAGAACGGAATGCCTGGTCTATCCCATTCCTTAGTAACAATGTCCGAAATCCTCTTAGGGACTGGAAAAACATTAGTGTAAGTAGGGACCTCTAGATATCTATCCATTTTACACAATTTCTCTGGTGGAATTACAATAGGGTCACAATCATCCAGAGTCGCTAAAACCTCCCTGAGCAACAAGCGGAGGTGTTCAAGCTTAAATTTAAAGGCCGTCATATCTGAGTCTGTTTGAGGGAACATCTTTCCTGAATCAGAAAGCTCTCCCTCAGACAGCAATTCCCCCACCCCCAAATCAGAACATTGTGAGGGTACATCGGAGATGGCCAATAAAGTGTCAGAGGGCTCAGCATTTACTCTAATACCGGACCTACTGCACTTCCCCTGCAAACCAGGCAGTTTAGATAATACCTATGTGAGGGTAGTAGACATAACTGCGGCCATATCTTGCAGGGTGAAAGAATTAGACGCACTAGAAGTACTTGGCGTTGCTTGGGCGGGCGTTAAAGGTTGTGACACTTGGGGAGAAGTAGATGGCATAACCTGATTCTCTTCTGACTGAGAATCATCCTGAGACATACTTTTATCAGCTAAAATATGTTCTTTGCAATGAAAGGCCCTTTCAGTACATGAGGGACACATTTTAAGTGGGGGTTCCACAATGGCTTCTAAACACATGGAACATTGGCTTTCCTCAATGTCAGACATGTTAAACAGGCTAGTAATAACCACAAACAGGCTTGAAAACACTTTATTTAGTGAAAAAATAACAATCTGAAAAAAAAACGGTACTGAGCCTTTAAGAGAAAAAAAGCATACAATTTTTCCAAAACTATTTTAAAACGATAAAATTATCCCAATTTTATGATAAAAGCATCCCAAATTGTCAGCTAAGTTTGCCCCACAAGGAAAGGAATACTTAACCCTTACCAAAAAAACGTTGTGCTATAAAACGTTAACTAAAAATAAAAACACCCCCTGCACCTCGCCACAGCCCTGCTGTGGCGCCTACCTGCCCTCAGGGGTCTGTAAAATCGGATTAAACCTTCGATTAGGCCCAATACTGTTCTGAAAGGCCCACCGGAGTTGGAGCTTGCTGCTTGTCTGGGAAAAACAACTGCGCAACTGAGGCGCAAAAATAGGCCACGCCCATCTCACTCGATGTCTCACAGCCTAAAATAACCGCACCAGAGCGGTCTAAAACCTAGCCATGTGGGTTCATATACCCATAAATGAAGCCATGTGTACCCTCTATACATAATAAAGTAGAAAAACGTCTATCATAAAAAACGTTATCTGTAACTCCCAGTCGTGAAAACGTTTGCCCACAAACATCATAACATCAGTGTCAACCATTTTTTTATAGCCCAATATGCAAGTCCATTAATACCCCTCTTTATACTTTAGGATTACTGCTTACCCTTTCCCTCATGGGGATACTGTCAGCCAATTCTGAAATAACACAGTCTCTCCAGAAAAAAATGACTGAACATACCTCACTGCTTATAGCATGAAAAACGTTCCTCACACTGAAGTTTCTTAAGTACTCCTCAGCCATTCTGTGGGAACTACTCTGGATCTTAGTAACAACTGCTAAGATCATCAGCCTCCAGGCAGAAGTCTTCATCCATCTGCTGCCTGGGAGAAAATAGCACACACCAGTACCATTTAAAATAAAAAAACTCTTGCTTGAAGAAAATAAAAACTAACATTTTATCACCTCTTTCACTTTACCCTTCCTATTACTTAGAGTAGGCAAAGAGAATGACTGGGGGGTGGAGTCAAGGGAGGAGCTATATAGACAGCTCTGCTGTGGTGCTCTTTGCCACTTCCTGTTAGCAGGAGGATAATATCCCACAAGTTAAGGATGAATCCGTGGACTCGTCGTATCTTATAGAAGAAAAGAAATAATAGGTCAAAATAATTTAAAAATGATGAATAATACATAGTGTCATGATTTCTATCAAGTATAACACAATGCTTGGTGTTTTTTTATTACAACAATGAGACTGTTTTATATACGTTTAAAGGGACACTGTACCCAAAAATTTTCTTTCGTGATTCATATTGAGCATGAAATTTTAAGAAACTTTCTAATTTACTCCTATTATCAAATTTTCTCTTGGTATCTTTATTTGAAATGCAAGAATGTAAGTTTAGATGCCGGCCCATTTTTGGTGAACAACCTGGGTTGTCCTTACTGATTGGTGGATAAATTCATCCACCAATAAAAAAGTGCTGTCCAGAGTACTGAAACCAAAAAAAAGCTTAGATGCCTTCTTTTTCAAATAATGATAGCAAGAGAACGAAGAAACATTGATAATAGGAGTAAATTAGAAAGTTGCTTAAAATTGCATGCTCTTTCTGAATTACAAAAGAAAACATTTGGGTTCAGTGTCCCTTTAAGTAATAGTTATAGAAAAGTTATGTAAACAACAAGTTTTAGAAAAAAAACATAATTTATGCTTACCTGATAAATTTATTTCTTTTGTAGTGTATCCAGTCCACGGATCATCCATTACTTGTGGGATATTCTCCTTCCCAACAGGAAGTTGCAAGAGGATCACCCACAGCAGAGCTGCTATATAGCTCCTCCCCCAACTGTCATATCCAGTCATTCGACCGAAAACAAACAGAGAAAGGAGAAACCATAGGGTGCAGTGGTGACTGTAGTTTAATTAAAATTTAGACCTGCCTTAAAAGTACAGGGCGGGCCGTGGACTGGATACACTACAAGAGAAATACATTTATCAGGTAAGCATAAATTATGTTTTCTCTTGTTAAGTGTATCCAGTCCACGGATCATCCATTACTTGTGGGATACCAATACCAAAGCTAAAGTACACGGATGATGGGAGGGACAAGGCAGGATTAAGCGGAAGGAACCACTGCCTGAAGAACCTGTCTCCCAAACACAGCCTCCGAAGAAGCAAAAGTATCAAATTTGTAAAATTTTGAAAAAGTGTGAAGCAAAGACGAAGTCGCAGCCTTGCAAATCTGTTCAACAGAGGCCTCATTTTTGAAGGCCCAGGTGGAAGCCTCAGCTCTAGTAGAATGAGCTGTAATCCTTTCAGGGGGCTGCTGTCCAGCAGTCTCATAGGCTAGGCTTATTACGCTCCGAAGCCAAAAGGAAAGAGAGGTTGCCGAAGCTTTTTGACCTCTCCTCTGTCCAGAGTAAACGACAAACAGGGAAGATGTTTGACGAAAATCTTTAGTAGCTTGTAAGTAAAACTTCAAGGCACGGACTACGTCCAGATTATGTAAAAGACGTTCCTTCTTTGAAGAAGGATTAGGGCACAACGATGGAACAACAATCTCTTGATTGATATTCTTGTTAGAAACCACCTTAGGTAAAAACCCAGGTTTGGTACGCAGAACTACCTTATCTGCATGAAAAATCACATAGGGAGAATCACATTGTAAGGCAGATAGCTCAGAGACTCTCCGAGCCGAGGAAATAGCCATCAAAAAACAGAACTTTCCAAGATAAAAGTTTAATATCAATGGAATGAAGGGGTTCAAACGGAACTCCTTGAAGAACCTTAAGAACCAAGTTTAAGCTCCTCGGGGGAGCAACAGGTTTAAACACAGGCTTAAATCTAACCAAAGCCTGGCAAAATGCCTGGACGTCTGGAACCTCTGCCAGACGCTTGTGTAAAATAATAGACAGAGCAGAAATCTGTCCTTTTAAGGAACTAGCTGATAATCCTTTGTCCAAGCCCTCTTGGAGAAAAGACAATATTCTAGGAATCCTAACTTTACTCCATGAGTAAGTCTTGGATTCACACCAATAAAGATATTTACTCCATATCTTGTGGTAGATTTTCCTGGTAACAGGCTTTCGTGCCTGTATTAAAGTATCAATGACTGACTCGGAGAAGCCACGCTTTGATAGAATCAAGCGTTCAATCTCCATGCAGTCAGTCTCAGAGAAATTAGATTTGGATGATTGAAAGGACCTTCTATCAGAAGGTCCTGTCTTAGAGGCAGAGTCCATGGTGGAAAGGATGACATGTCCACTAGGTCTGCATACCAAGTCCTGCGTGGCCACACAGGTGCTATCAGAATCACCAATGCTCTCTCCTGTTTGATTTTGGCAATCAGTCGAGGGAGCAGAGGAAACGGTGGAAACACATAAGCCAGGTTGAAGAACCAAGGCGCTGCTAGCGCATCTATCAGCGTCGCTTCTGGGTCCCTGGACCTGGATCCGTAACAAGGAAGCTTGGCGTTCTGGCGAGACGCCATGAGATCCAACTCTGGTTTGCCCCAACGATGAATCAACTGAGCAAACACCTCCGGAACGAGTTCCCACTCCCCCAGATGCAAAGTCTGACGACTTAGAAAATCCACCTCCCAGTTCTCCGCGCCTGGGATATGGATTGCTGACAGGTGGCAAGAGTGGTACTCTGCCCAGAGAATTATTTTTGAGACTTCTAACATCGCTAGGGAACTCCTGGTTCCCCCTTGATGGTTGATGTAAGCCACATTCGTGATGTTGTCCGACTGAAATCTGATGAACCTCAGTGTTGCTAACTGAGGCCAAGCCAGAAGAGCATTGAATATCGCTCTTAACTCCAGAATATTTATTGGAAGGAGTTTCTCCTCCTGAGTCCACGATCCCTGTGCCTTCAGGGAATTCCAGACTGCACCCCAACCTAGAAGGCTGGCATCTGTTGTTACAATTGTCCAATCGGGCCTGCGAAAGGTCATACCTTTGGACAGGTGTACCCGAAACAACCACCAGAGAAGAGAATCTCTGGTCTCTTGATCCAGATTTAGCAGAGGGGACAAATCTGTGTAATCCCCATTCCACTGACTCAGCATGCATAATTGCAGCGGTCTGAGATGAAGGAGCGCAAATGGCACTATGTCCATTGCCGCTACCATTAAGCCGATTACCTCCATACACTGAGCTACCGAAGGGCGCGGAATGGAGTGAAGAACACGGCAAGCATTTAGAAGTTTTGATAACCTGGACTCCGTCAGGTAAATTTTCATTTCTACAGAATCTATAAGAGTCCCTAAGAAGGAGACTCTTGTGAGTGGGGATAGAGAACTCTTTTCCTCGTTCACTTTCCACCCGTGCAACCTCAGAAATGCCAGAACTATCTCTGTATGAGACTTGGCAACTTGAAAGCTTGACGCCTGTATCAGGATGTCGTCTAGATACGGAGCCACCGCTATGCCTCGCGGTCTTAGAACCGCCAGAAGTGAGCCCAGAACCTTTGTAAAGATTCTCAGGGCTGTAGCCAACCCGAAGGGAAGAGCTACAAATTGGTAATGCCTGTCTAGAAAGGCAAACCTTAGAAACCGATGATGATCTTTGTGAATCGGTATGTGAAGGTAGGCATCCTTTAAGTCCACTGTGGTCATGTACTGACCTTCTTGGATCATGGGTAGGATGGTCCGAATAGTTTCCATTTTGAAAGATGGAACTCTGAGGAATTTGTTTAAGATCTTTAGATCCAAAATTGGTCTGAAGGTTCCCTCTTTTTTGGGAACCACAAACAGATTCGAATAAAAACCCTGTCCTTGTTCCGTCCGCGGAACTGGATGGATCACTCCCATAACTAGGAGGTCTTGCACACAGCGTAGGAATGCCTCTTTCTTTATCTGATTTGCAGATAGCCTTGAAAGATGAAATCTCCCTTGTGGAGGGGAAGCTTTGAAGTCCAGAAGATATCCCTGAGATATGATCTCCAACGCCCAGGGATCCTGAACATCTCTTGCCCACGCCTGGGCGAAGAGAGAAAGTCTGCCCCCTACTAGATCCGTCGCCGGATAGGGGGCCGTTCCTTCATGCTATCTTAGAGGCAGCAGCAGGCTTTCTGGTCTGCTTGCCTTTGTTCCAGGATGGGTTAGGTTTCCAGGCCTGCTTAGATTGAGCAAAAGTTCCCTCTTGTTTTGAAGCGGAGGAAGTTGATGCTGCACCTGCCTTGAAATTTCGAAAGGCACGAAAATTAGACTGTTTGGCCTTTGCTTTGGCCCTGTCCTGAGGAAGGGTGTGACCCTTACCTCCAGTAATGTCAGCAATAATTTCCTTCAAACCAGGCCCGAATAAGGTCTGCCCCTTGAAAGGAATGTTGAGTAATTTGGACTTCGAAGTCACGTCAGCTGACCAGGATTTAAGCCATAGCGACCTACACGCTTGGATGGCGAATCCGGAATTCTTAGCCGTTAGTTTAGTCAAATGAACAATGGCATCAGAAACAAATGAGTTAGCTAGCTTAAATGTTCTAAGCTTGTCAATAATTTCAGTCAATGGAGCTGTATGGATGGCCTCTTCCAGGGCCTCAAACCAGAATGCCGCCGCGGCCGTGACAGGCGCAATGCATGCAAGGGGCTGTAAAATAAAACCTTGTTGAATAAACATTTTCTTAAGGTAACCCTCCAATTTTTTATCCATTGGATCTGAAAAAGCACAACTGTCCTCAACCGGGATAGTAGTATGCTTTGCTAAACAAAAGAATTAGCTAGCTTAAGTGTTCTAAGCTTGTCAAGTATTTCAGTCAATGGAGTAGCTGTCTAAAAGGCCTCTTCCAGAGACTCAAACCAGAACGCCGCAGCAGCAGTGACAGGAGCAATGCATGCAAGGGGCTGCAGGATAAAACCTTGTTGAATAAACATTTTCTTAAGGTAACCTTCTAATTTTTTATCCATTGGATCTGAAAAAGCACAACTGTCCTCAACAGGGATAGTGGTACGCTTTGCTAAAATAGAAACTGCTCCCTCCACCTTAGGGACCGTCTGCCATAAGTCCCGTGTAGTGGCGTCTATTGGAAACATTTTTCTAAATATAGGAGGTGGGGAAAAAGGCACCCCCGGTCTATCCCACTCCTTGCTAATAATTTCTGTAAGCCTTTTAGGTATAGGAAAAACATCAGTACACACCGGTACCGCATAGTATTTATCCAGCCTACACAATTTCTCTGGTACTGCAACTGCGTTACAGTCATTCAGAGCAGCTAATACCTCCCCAAGCAACACACGGAGGTTCTCAAGCTTAAATTTAAAATTAGAAATCTCTGAATCAGGTTTCCCCGAATCAGAGATGTCACCCACAGACTGAAGCTCTCCGTCCTCATGATCTGCATATTGTGACGCAGTATCAGACATGGCCCTTACAGCATCTGCGCGCTCTGTATTTCTCCTAACCCCAGAGCAATCGCGCTTGCCTCTTAATTCAGGCAACCTGGATAATACCTCTGACAGGGTATTATTCATGATTGCAGCCATGTCCTGCAAGGTAATCACTATGGGCGTCCCTGATGTAATTGGCGCCATATTAGCGTGCATCCCCTGAGCGGGAGGCGAAGGGTCTGACACGTGGGGAGAGTTAGTCGGCATAACTTCCCCCTCGTCAGAATCTTCTGGTGATATTTCTTTTATAGTTAAAGACTGATCTTTATTGTTTAAGGTGAAATCAATACATTTAGTACACATTCTCCTATGGGGCTCCACCATGGCTTTCAAACATAATGAACAAGTAGTTTCCTCTGTGTCAGACATGTTTAAACAGACTAGCAATGAGACTAGCAAGCTTGGAAAACACTTTAAACAAGTTTACAAGCAATATAAAAAACGTTACTGCACCTTTAAGAAACACAAATTTTGTCAAAATTTGAAATAACAGTGAAAAAAGGCAGTTACACTAACAAAATGTTTACAGTGTATTTAACAAGTTAGCAGAGCATTGCACCCACTTGCAAATGGATGATTAACCCCTTAATACCCAAAACTGAATAATAAAAGACAAAAACGTTTGTTTTTTGTTTTTTTGTTTTTTTTTTCAAACAGTCACAACAACTGCCACAGCTCTACTGTGGCTTTTTACCTCCCTCAAAAACGACTTTGAAGCCTTTTGAGCCCTCCAGAGATGTCCTGGATCATGCAGGAAGAAGCTGAATGTCTCTGTCAGTATTTTTAGCTGCACAGAAAAACACTAAAATAGGCCCTTCCCACTCATATTGCAACAGTGGAAAGCCTGAGGAAACTGTTACTAGGCAAAAATCAAACCAGCCATGTGGAAAAAAACTAGGCCCCAATAAGTTTTATCACCAAACATATATAAAAAACGATTAAACATGCCAGCAAACGTTTTAAAATACACTTTTATAAGAGTATGTATCTCTATTAATAAGCCTGATACCAGTCGCTATAACTGCATTTAAGGCTTTACTTACATTAGTTTGGTATCAGCAGCATTTTCTAGCAAATTCCATCCCTAGAAAAATATTAACTGCACATACCTTATTGCAGGAAAACCTGCACGCCATTCCCTCTCTGAAGTTACCTCACTCCTCAGAATATGTGAGAACAGCCATGGATCTTAGTTACTTCTGCTAAGATCATAGAAAACGCAGGCAGATTCTTCTTCTAAATACTGCCTGAGATAAACAGTACACTCCGGCACCATTTAAAAATAACAAACTTTTGATTGAAGAATAAACTAAGTATAAAACACCACACTCCTCTTACGACCTCCATCTTGGTTGAGGCTTGCAAGAGAAAGACTGGATATGACAGTTGGGTGAGGAGCTATATAGCAGCTCTGCTGTGGGTGATCCTCTTGCAACTTCCTGTTGGGAAGGAGAATATCCCACAAGTAATGGATGATCCGTGGACTGGATACACTTAACAAGAGAAATCAAGCTCCCAATTTTAGAAAAAAAATCAAGCTTCCAATGGGTGGTGGGACAGAGAGATAATAAAATGTTTATGTTCCATAAGCTAGTGAGATTTGCACTCCCTGCAAGCTCAGCCTATTTGATTGGTCTGCAGTAGGGCTGAAACAACTAAACGATAAAGAAAATCGTTGTTAACAATTTTCATTATCGAATAGTTGTTCTGTGCTGAGCCTCATACACTGTTCGGTGCTGCGGTGCCATTTTACTCCTGCCCCTTATATCTCCCCTCTCCCACAGCATGCAGAATTGTTTGCGCCAAATTGTACTCCCCCCTCCCACAGAGTGTACTGATTGGTCTGCAGCAGCGGCGCCATCTTACTTATAGCGCGCCTGAGCGGGGAGCACTATTAAGCAGGACCAACCAGGTAATGAAAAGTAGACTTTTTGACTGGTCTGGTGTTACTTTATACAATGACAGCATAACACATGAGACAGTAAAATAAAAGGACTGCACTGTTTAGCCACAACATAATATTATTGACAATTGATTTTTAATATAGTATTAAAGATGTTTCCTCCTGTCTTTTGTGTGTGACGTCATTCCATGTGACCTTCTGTTTGAAGGATTCATATCCAGTTCCTCGTTCAAAAGTTACATGATAAAATATCAGGGTATGTAGCTATTTTCATACTTAAAAAAATAAATTAAAAATTAAACAATCTACATAGAGCTGGAGGGGAGGCTGAGATCATCATTTAACAAAATACTTGTATAAGTATATGCCCTGATTTGTTAAACGCATAGAATTGCAGGGTAGTTACTAGCTAGTGCTAAAATTAAATGCCACAAATAGGTCATGTAACTTTTGAACTAAAATCTACCTTTAAGTGGAAGGGGATATGAATCCTTAAAACATGTCACTTCACTATTAAATTATTTACAACAGCAGAAACTGACATCATCATCAATGGTCAGTTTCCAGATTTTTGGGAGGAGCTACAGAAGGCAATAGTCACCTGGGGTGAATGAAAAAAATCATAGGAGGAAACAGCTTTAATAATATATTATATATCACATAATTCAATTGTCAATAATATGAGATATTCTTTGACTTTAGCTTGCAATTCTATAGCTTAATGCAACATGAGGTTATTTATTATAAAAACCACAGGTAAAAAGTGTATTAATATAACTGTTAGTTATGCAAAACAGGGGAATTGGTAATAAAGGGATAATCTATTGGGCTACACCAAATAAATATTGATGTAGCCCATCCCTTACATAATCCCTTACACAATATTTAAAAAAAAAAAAAGAATTTTTAAATCGATTAATCGAAAAAAACAATTGACCAATTAATCGATTATGAAAATAATTGTTACTTGCAGCCCTAGAGGCCCATTTATCAAGCTCCGAATGGAGCTTGAGGGCCCGTGTTTCTGGCGAGCCTGTCCGCCTGCTCTGAGCAGGCGGACAGAGATCGCCACAATTCAACCCGATCGAGTACGATCCGGTTGATTGACACCCCCTGCTGTTGCGAATCTGCAGGAGGCGGCGTTGCACCAGCAGTTCACAAGAGCTGTTGGTGCAATGCTGAATACGGAGAGCGTATTGCTCTCCGCATTCAGCGAGGTCTGTCGACCTGATCCGCACTGTTAGATCATTAATAAATAGGCCTCCTAGTCTGCAGGTTCAATTAGAAGCTATTGCATATGCAAAAATATAAATAAATGAGCATTTTTCTATACATTTTATACTCTGCAGCTGGTATAAGTCATTGTAAACACATTGGGCCAGAAAACAAGTGTTTAGTAATACCAGCACACGCAAATGTGCTCTGGTATTACACGTGAGATGCAATCCGAAAGTGACCTCGCGTTTGCATTGCATGGAAGCATTGCGCTCACGAGAGCTTGCTTACATAGACTCCAATGGGAGACACTGCATGAGAACCTAGCGCAGCAAAGGGGGTATGTCGTGCAGTGATGGGAAGCAGATTTAAATATATATGTATATGCTTATATATTTATGTGTTTACATGTGTGTATATACACATACATATATATGTATATGCTTATATATTTGTGTTTACATGTGTGTATATACACATACATATATATGTATATGCTTATATATTTATGTGTTTACATGTGTGTATATACACATACATATATATGTATATGCTTATATATTTATGTGTTTACATGTGTGTATATACACATACATATATATGTATATGCTTATATATTTATGTGTTTACATGTGTGTATATACACATACATATATATGTATATGCTTATATATTTATGTGTTTACATGTGTGTATATACACATACATATATATGTATATGCTTATATATTTATGTGTTTACATGTGTGTATATACACATACATATATATGTATATGTGTCAGGGTTTTTTTAACACCCCTCACTTGCCAACTTTAACTTCTCATAACTTCTTGCAGTTGTTTTATTAAAAA
Source organism: Bombina bombina (assembly GCF_027579735.1). Lineage (NCBI taxonomy): Eukaryota > Metazoa > Chordata > Amphibia > Anura > Bombinatoridae > Bombina > Bombina bombina. Next base: position 566,101,660 of record NC_069500.1, on the reverse strand, counting down.
ATAAAAATGCTACAATTTTCATTTTTTAATAAACTACAATACATTGTACTTTGGGGGCAATTGGGAAATATTTTGAAAATTAACCAGAGATCTGGTGATAATTGCTGCAGCGAACTCACAGTAGCAATAACCAGCCACTTGTAATGGCTAGTTATTTATCACACGCCTGTAAACCCCAAATTTGCTTGTTTAAGGGTGTGCAGTAAATTAGCGCTCCATTAAGGGGAATCCAATGTTTCTTTAAGCCAATAGTGTGCAAACAAAATCACTGGTGAATCTACTACATACACTGTCTTTACAAAGTACTATAAAATGATACATATCCCATCATATTATTCAAAATAAATACTTTTAAAAAAATTATAAAAAGTGCTTAAAGGAATTAAATGAGCAGAAGTATTTTTTTTTACTATATTACTGCTGCATTCTCCATTAAAGGGACAGTCTAGGCCAAAATAAACTTTCATTATTCAGATAGAGCATGTAGGAGGTTCATATGCTAATTTCTTAGACCTTGAAGCCCACCTCTTTCAGATTGCATTTTAACAGTTTTTCACCACTAGAGGGTGTTAGTTCATGTATTTCATATAGATAACACTGTGCTCGTGCATGAGAAGTTATCTGGGAGCAGGCACTGATTGGCTAGACTGCAAGTTTGTCAAAAGAACTGAAAAAAGGGGCAGTTTGCAGAGGCTTAGATACAAGATAATCACAGAGGTTAAAAGTATATTATTATAAATGTGTTAGTTATGCAAAACTGGGAAATGGGTAATAAAGGGATTATCTATCTTTAAAAACAATAAAAATTCTGGTGTAGACTGTTCCTTTAAAATGAAAGGAAAATCTAATATTTTCAGACTACTCTTCACCTCCTTGGGCAAAAGTGTTTTGTTTATGTGACAGATGGCAAACTGCACCCAAAGTTGTCTAACAGGAAGAAGCAGTTCTCTTCCTATAAACATATTTGTAATCTATGCTGTAGCAATAAAATGAGAGATAGGTGCAAAGCACAAATAAGTCCTACATGTCTCTGTTATCAGGTGTCTGGTTTTTATGGTATATTTGTACAAGATCAGTAACTGACATCACTTTATGGTTAACTCCTTCATGTATGGTAAAAATACATTTTTACCCACTTATGTTTGAGTAGGCACATTCAAAGGTGAGTCACGAGCTTATTTTTTTTACACGTATCAGTAAACTTTATGGCAATTTCTTGTGTAATGTGACATATTAATTAACATATTAGAAGAGCAAATAGTTCAACTGCCCTTTTTAATTTGCATCATGTTTTCTCAAATAAACAAATAGTCCAAGTGAGCATAAGAAACTAATACTTAAAGGGACACTAAACCCAATTTTTTTCTTTAATGATTCAGATAGAGCATGCAATTTTAGGCAATTTTCTCAATTACTCCTATTATCAAGTTTTCTTCGTTCTCTTGCTAAAAGCAGGAGCCATCATAGTTTTGTTCAGAACCTGGGTTATGCTTGCTTATTGGTTTGCTAAATGTAGCCACCAATAAGCAAGCAAGAGAACAAAGAAAAATTTATAGTAGGAGTAAATAAGAAAGTTGCTTAAAGGACCAGTCAACACATTAGATTTGCATAATCATGTAGCCTTCATGTAGCCTGATGAAACAGCCTAGAGCTGAGAAACACGTTGCCCTATTTTTATGATTTTTAAATAAAACTTTTATATATATCTGGAACACTTGCTATTCATTGTTTGCTGGCCTGCTATCCCTCTGTGTGAGAGGGCACACCTTATCCTGGTAATCCTGACGAATGGTGGTTCTACCTTCATCTGTATCCAGTGAGCCTTTGGTTAAGTCTGGTGGGTTATTGATCCCATCCTGCCTCTATAGCATCAAAGGAGATGCTACAACTATTGTGAGTACCATCTTATCTTAATACCCTGCAATTTTTGCTAAGACAATACTAGGCCATATAGGCACCTTGTCTTTTTTGTCATTTGATACAGACAACACACTATTACCGGAGTTTAGTCCCCTGAGTGACTGCTAGAGATCCCAGACTGCCTCTATAGCACTAATTGAGGTGCTTCAATAAATGTGAGTTCAATCTATGCACATTTCAATATATTTTTGGACCAAACAATATTGGGCCATGTGGCGCATCTGTCTTCTTTTATCTATGATTATCCTATGTGAGAATTGAGAAATAGATCAATATCTCCCTTGGGGAACAAAAAACATAATTTATGCTTACCTGATAAATTTATTTCTCTTGTGGTGTATCCAGTCCACGGATCATCCATTACTTGTGGGATATTCTCCTTCCCAACAGGAAGTTGCAAGAGGATCACCCACAGCAGAGCTGCTATATAGCTCCTCCCCTAACTGCCATATCCAGTCATTCGACCGAAACTAGCCGAGAAAGGAGAAACCATAGGGTGCAGTGGTGACTGTAGTTTAAAATATAGACCTGCCTTAAAAGGATAGGGCGGGCCGTGGACTGGATACACCACAAGAGAAATAAATTTATCAGGTAAGCATAAATTATGTTTTCTCTTGTTAGGTGTATCCAGCCAACGGATCATCCATTACTTGTGGGATACCAATACCAAAGCTAAAGTACACGGATGAAGGGAGGGACAAGGCAGGTACTTAAACGGAAGGGACCATTGCCTGTAGAACCTTTCTCCCAAAAATAGCCTCCGAAGAAGCAAAAGTATCAAATTTGTAAAATTTTGAAAAGGTATGAAGCGAAGACCAAGTCGCCGCTTTGCAAATCTGTTCAACAGAAGCCTCATTTTTAAAGGCCCAGGTGGAAGCCACAGCTCTAGTAGAATGAGCTGTAATCCTTTCAGGGGGCTGCTGTCCAGCAGTCTCATAGGCTAAGCGTATTACGCTCCAAAGCCAAAAAGAAAGAGAGGTTGCCGAAGCCTCTTGACCTCTCCTCTGTCCAGAGTAAACAACAAACAGGGAAGATGTTTAACGAAAATCTTTAGTCGCTTGTAAGTAAAACTTTAAAGCACGGACTACGTCCAAATTATGTAAAAGACGTTCCTTCTTTGAAGAAGGATTAGGACACAATGATGGAACAACAATCTCTTGATTGATATTCTTGTTGGAAACTACCTTAGGTAAAAACCCAGGTTTTGTACGCAGAACTACTTTATCTGTATGGAAAATCAGATAAGGAGAATCACATTGTAAAGCTGATAACTCTACGAGCCGAGGAAATAGCCATCAAAAACAGAACTTTCCAAGATAAAAGTTTGATATCAATGGAATGAAGGGGTTCAAATGGAACTCCTTGAAGAACCTTAAGAACCAAGTTCAAGCTCCATGGAGGAGCAACAGGTTTAAACACAGGCTTAATTCTAACCAAAGCCTGACAAAATGCCTGGACGTCTGGAACCTCTGCCAGACGCTTGTGCAAAAGGATAGACAGAGCAGAAATCTGTCCCTTTAAAGAACTAGCTGATAATCCTTTATCCAAACCCTCTTGGATAAAGGACAATATCCTAGGAATCCTAACCTTACTCCATGAGTAATTCTTGGATTCACACTAATGAAGATATTTGCGCCATATCTTATGGTAGATTTTCCTGGTTACAGGCTTTCGTGCCTGTATTAAGGTATCAATGACTGACTCGGAGAAGCCACGCCTTGATAAAATCAAGCGTTCAATCTCCAGGCAGTCAGTCTCAGAGAAATTAGATTTGGATGATTGAAAGGACCTTGTAGTAGAAGGTTTTGTCTCAGAGGCAGAGGCCAAGGTGGAAAGGATGACATGTCCACCAGGTCTGCATACCAGGTCCTGCGTGGCCACGCAGGCGCGATCAAGATCACCGATGCTCTCTCCTGTTTGATTTTGGCAATCAGTCGAGGGAGCAGAGGAAACGGTGGAAACACATAAGCCAGGTTGAAGAACCACGGTGCTGCTAGAGCATCTATCAGCGTCGCTTCTGGGTCCCTGGACCTGGATCCGTAACAAGGAAGCTTGACGTTCTGGCGAGACGCCTTGAGATCCAATTCTGGTGTGCCCCAATGATGAACCAATTGAGCAAACACCTCCGGATGGAGTTCCCACTCCCCCGGATGAAAAGTCTGACGACTTAGAAAATCCGCCTCCCAGTTCTCTACACCTGGGATATGGATCGCTGATAGATGGCAAGAGTGAGTCTCTGCCCAGCGAATTATCTTGGAGACTTCTAACATCGCTAGGGAGCTCCTGGTCCCCCCTTGATGGTTGATGTAAGCCACAGTCGTGATGTTGTCCGACTGAAATCTGATGAACCTCAGGGTTGCTAACTGAGGCCAAGCTAGAAGAGCATTGAATATTGCTCTTAATTCCAGAATATTTATTGGGAGGAGTTTCTCCTCCTGAGTCCACGATCTCTGAGCCTTCAGGGAATTCCAGACTGCACCCCAACCTAGAAGGCTGGCATCTGTTGTTACAATTGTCCAATCTGGCCTGCGAAAGGTCATACCTTTGGACAGATGGACCCGAGATAGCCATCAGAGAAGAGAATCTCTGGTCTCTTGATCCAGATTTAGCAGAGGGGACAAATCTGTGTAATCCCCATTCCACTGACTGAGCATGCATAATTGCAGCGGTCTGAGATGTAGGCACGCAAATGGCACTATGTCCATCGCCGCTACCATTAAGCCGATCACTTCCATGCACTGAGCCACCGAAGGGCACGGAATGTAGTGAAGAACACGGCAGGAATTTAGAAGCTTTGATAACCTGGACTCCGTCAGGTAAATTTTCATTTCTACAGAATCTATCAGAGTTCCTAGGAAGGAAACCCTTGTGAGGGGTGATAGAGAACTCTTTCCCTCGTTCACTTTCCACCCATGCGACCTCATAAATGCCAACACTATGTCCGTATGAGATTTGGCAATTTGGAAGTTTGACGCCTGTATCAGGATGTCGTCTAGATAAGGGGCCACTGCTATGCCCCGTGGTCTTAGGACCGCCAGAAGAGACCCCAGAACCTTTGTAAAAATTCTTGGGGCTGTAGCTAACCCGAAGGGAAGAGCCACAAACTGGTAATGCCTGTCTAGAAAGGCAAACCTTAGGAACCGATGATGATCTTTGTGAATCGGTATGTGAAGGTAAGCATCCTTCAAATCCACTGTGGTCATGTACTGACCCTCCTGGATCATAGGTAGGATTGTCCGAATAGTTTCCATTTTGAACGATGGAACTCTGAGGAATTTGTTTAAGATCTTTAGATCCAAAATTGGTCTGAAGGTTCCCTCTTTTTTGGGAACCACAAACAGATTTGAATAAAATCCCTGTCCTTGTTCCATCTGTGGATGGATCACTCCCATTATTAGGACGTCTTGCACACAGCGTAAGAATGCCTCTTTCTTTATCTGGTTTACAGATAATCTCGAAAGGTGAAATCTCCCTTGTGGGGAGGAAGCTTTGAAGTCCAGAAGATATCCCTGAGATATGATCTACAACGCCCAGGGATCCTGAACATCTCTTGCCCACGCCTGGGCGAAGAGAGAAAGTCTGCCCCCTACTAGATCCGTTGCCGGATAGGGGGCCGTTCCTTCATGCTGTCTTAGAGGCAGCAGCAGGCTTTCTGGCCTGCTTGCCTTTGCTCCAGGCCTGGTTAGATTTCCAGGCCGGCTTGGATTGCGCAAAAGTTCCCTCTTGTTTTGTAGCAGAGGAAGTTGATGCTGCACCTGCCTTGAAGTTTCGAAAGGCACGAAAATTAGACTGTTTGGCCCTTGATTTGGCCCTGTCCTGAGGAAGGGTATGACCCTTACCTCCAGTAATGTCAGCAATACTTTCCTTCAAACCAGGCCCGAATAGGGTCTGCCCCTTGAAGGGAATGTTAAGTAATTTAGACTTTGAAGTCACGTCAGCTGACCAAGATTTAAGCCATTACGCCCTACGCGCCTGGATGGCGAATCCAGAATTCTTAGCTGTTAGTTTAGTCAAATGAACAATGGCATCAGAAACAAAAGAATTAGCTAGCTTAAGTGTTCTAAGCTTGTCAAGTATTTCAGTCAATGGAGTAGCTGTCTGAAAGGCCTCTTCCAGAGACTCAAACCAGAACGCCGCAGCAGCAGTGACAGGAGCAATGCATGCAAGGGGCTGCAGGATAAAACCTTGTTGAATAAACATTTTCTTAAGGTAACCTTTTAATTTTTTATCCATTGGATCTGAAAAAGCACAACTGTCCTCAACAGGGATAGTGGTACGCTTTGCTAAAATAGAAACTGCTCCCTCCACCTTAGGGACCGTCTGCCATAAGTCCCGTGTGGTGGCGTCTATTGGAAACATTTTTCTAAAAATAGGAGGGGGGGAAAACGGCACACCGGGTCTGTCCCACTCCTTAGTAATAATTTCTGTAAACCTTTTAGGTATTGGAAAAACGTCAGTACACACCGGCACCACATAGTATTTATCCAGTCTACACAATTTCTCTGGCACTGCAATTGTGTCACAGTCATTCAGAGCAGCTAAAACCTCTCCAAGCAACACCCGGAGGTTCTCAAGCTTAAATTTAAAAGTAGACATATCTGAATCAGGTTTCCCCGAGTCAGAGACGTCACCCACAGACTGAAGCTCTTCCTCAGCTTCTGCATACTGTGACGCAGTATCAGACATGGGCCTTAAAACAACTGCGCGCTCTGTATTACGTCTAACCCCAGAGCTATCGCGCTTTCCTCTGAATTCAGGCAGTCTGGCTAATACCGCTGACAGGGTATTATCCATGATTGCCGCCATGTTCTGCAAAGTAATCGCTATGGGCGTCTTTGATGTACTTGGCGCCATTTTAGAGTGAGTCCCTTGAGCGGGAGTCAAAGGGTCCGACACGTGGGGAGAGTTAGTCGGCATAACTTCACCCTCGTCAGAATCCTCTGGTGATAATTCTTTTAAAGATAACAGCTGATCTTTATTGTTTAAAGTGAAATCAATACATTTAGTACACATTCTCCTATGGGGTTCCACCATGGCTTTTAAACATAATGAACAAGGAGTTTCCTCTATGTCAGACATGTTTATACAGACTAGCAATGAGACTAGCAAGCTTGGAAAACACTTTAAATCAAGTTAACAAGCAATATAAAAAAAACGTTACTGTGCCTTTAAGAGAAACAAATTTTGCCAAAATTTGAAATAACAGTGAAAAAAGGCAGTTAAACTAACAAAATTTTTACAGTGTATGTAACAAGTTAGCAGAGCATTGCACCCACTTGCAAATGGATGATTAACCCCTTAATACAAAAAACAGATTAACAAAACGAAAAATATGTTTTTTAAACAGTCATAACAACTGCCACAGCTCCTACTTTTGAAGCCTTTTGAGCCCTTCAGAGATGTCCTATAGCATGCAGGGGACTGTAACTTTTATACTATAACAGTGGAAAGCCTCAGGAAACTGTTTCTAGGCAAAAATAAAGCCAGCCATGTGGAAAAAACTAGGCCCCAATAAGTTTTATCACCAAAGCATATATAAAAACGATTAAACATGCCAGCAAACGTTTTATATTGCACATTAATCAGAGTATATACCTCTGATAGCAAGCCTGATACTAGTCGCTATTAAATCACTGTATTTAGGCTTTAACTTACATTAATCCGGTATCAGCAGCATTTTCTAGCAAATTCCATCCTTAGAAAAACTTAACTGCACATACCTTATTGCAGGATACCCTGCACGCCATTCTCCCTCTGAAGTTACCTCACTCCTCAGACATATGTGAGAACGGCAGTGGATCTTAGTTACTTCTGCTAAGATCATAGAAAAATGCAGGCAGATTCTTCTTCTAAATGCTGCCTGAGATAAAATAGTACACTCCGGTACCATTTAAAAACAATAAACTTTTGATTGAAGAAAAAACTAACTATATTTTACCACTTTCCTCTAACTACCTCCAGCTATGTTGAGAGCTTGCAAGAGAATGACTGGATATGGCAGTTAGGGGAGGAGCTATATAGCAGCTCTGCTGTGGGTGATCCTCTTGCAACTTCCTGTTGGGAAGGAGAATATCCCACAAGTAATGGATGATCTGTGGACTGGATACACCTAACAAGAGAAATGGATTCAACAAAAGCACAAAACGTATTCAACAATCTGTAATACAAGCACAATGATTGCTCTACTGCTGCTTGGAGCTATCCATTTAAGGCATATACTGCACTATATATGTACTAGCAAGTTAAATTCTTTGCTTAAAGGGACAGTCTACCCTAGAATTTTTATTGTTTAAAAAGATAGATAATCCCTTTTATTACCGATTCCCCAGTTTTGCATAACCAACACAGTTACATTAATATACTTTTTACCTCTGTGATTATAAGGGCTCGACAAACCCAGGAGCCTGATAGCCACTGGCTCCTAGAATTTTACCCCTGGCTCCTAACTTATTGGGTTATTCTCCATATATCTATATACAACTACCACTGTCTGGCTCTTAAAAATATGTCTGGCTCCTAAATATTCTCTCTGGCTACTAATTTTTAAATAGATTTGTCAAGCACCGGTACCTTGTATCTAAGCCTCTGTAGGCTGCCCCCTTATTTCATTCTTTTGACAAACTTGCATTTTAGCCAATCAGTGCCCATCCATAAGTAACTCCACAGGCTTGAGCAAGATCTATATGGCACACATGAACTTACACCGTCTAGCTGAGAAAAAATGCCAAATGCATTCAGATAAGAGACAGCCTTCAAGGGCTTAGAAATTTGCATATGAGCCTACCTAAATTTAGCTTTCAACTAAAAAATACCAAGAGAACAAAGCAAATTTGATGATAAAAGTAAATTGAAATTTTTTTTTTAGGAGCTGAGCCAGCAGCTGAAGCAACAAGACATGTATTCCCAGAGCTCCTAACATTTGATCGAATAACTCACTATTTTAGGCAAGCAAAATAATCTTCTACTTTGGTGTCATCTTAATTAAGCCTTAGGACACAGGGCAATCTATTTGGGACACTGAATCAAGAAGATAGACAACAAAACAGCACAAAGATCTTTCATTTACTATGATCTCAGCATGGAGTAAGCCGCCATCTTGGGGAACATCTACGCACAATCACTATTACCAGGGATATATCCTCTCCACACTAACTTATTGGCCACTTGGTGTACTAAGACCTCAGATACAACTAATTCCCCTCCTCTGGCATCCCAGGGTAATAAGTATGTGGGCTGGCACCTTCAGTTGCACTATGGAGAGGCAAATTTCACGTATGCTCTGCAACTTACTAATCTCTCTGGACACCCATCAACATGCTCTCATTAAAGAACTGAGAGCAGCTATGGTCCCGCATCAGGACACGCATACAGCATGTAAGACTGAGCAATATGTCAGCCACGGCACCAGACGCACAGCTACGGAGAGAAGACGCACCTCAAAAAGCAGAAGCCATCGTCAACAATACCTACTATGAAAGGAGAAATCACCCCGGCAACCCTACTTCTAAAAATCTGGAGTACCATGCATCTGATCTACCAACTGGATCCTTCGCCAGACCAAATAGATACTAAGACCCTGCCGAGCGACAGCTGGTGTGACAACCCTGTTTCCGCTAAAATGAGGAGTGTGGATCCTGTCTTCAGCAACCTTCACGACCGGTTGGTGAGAAGACCTTCTCACACATACCTCAGCATATTGGAGGTGCGCCTGTCACGTTTGGCATAACTGCTGGAGATAGCACAGCTCTAGTCACTAACTGCTTTTTGATGTATGGATGTGGGTCAGAGCTGAAAAACTTAGGGCGTCATTCCCACAAGAACCAGAGGGCCAAGCACTTTGAATCGAGCTCCCCACAAGATCTTCAGGTCCCTCAGAAAGCCGGTATTGGGTAACTAACTAGTTGCTTGCCGCAAAAGATCTAAAGCTTCCTTTCATACTTTGAACTCAATCTTTGCGCTGGTAACCCGTCTGTAACTGACAGTATTAATAGATAGACATGGACAGTTCCTCCTCATTTATTTACCATCAAGTTATTTTATTTAGCTTCAATTGTCTCTTCTGTCCAGTTATATGTTACCTGACAGAACTTGTCATATATGTTGTTAGTTTATAGTGTATCATACCGCATATTGCTTGATACTAGTTAGATTGTGTTTACCTCTTTTTTTAATGTAAGATAGGCTCATACTGCAGCTCTACAGGCTCTTATAACTTACACAAACTCATAATACCTCTTGGATTTTTTGTTTGATATACACTTGATATTACATACTCAATACTAGGGTTTGCCTACATTAACCTACAATATCTTCAGACATAGAACACATTTTATACTGTTTACTATCAGGAGAACAGCGCCTATGTAATTTCAGGCTCTATTCCCTATATTGGGTAGCTATTTTATTTCCATTACTGCGACACTAGTATCTTATGAATTGTTAAATCTAGCATGTGCTAGATCCTAAGTTTTAGATAGATGATATCTTAGATGATGATTCAATAGTCTGAGGTGTGAGATATGATTTATCAAGTGGTGTGAACCTAGTCTTAAAGGGACAGTTTACTCAAAAACCAGAATTTATGTTTACCTGATAAATTACTTTCTCCAACGGTGTGTCCGGTCCACGGCGTCATCCTTACTTGTGGGATATTCTCTTCCCCAACAGGAAATGGCAAAGAGCCCAGCAAAGCTGGTCACATGATCCCTCCTAGGCTCCGCCTACCCCAGTCATTCGACCGACGTTAAGGAGGAATATTTGCATAGGAGAAACCATATGGTACCGTGGTGACTGTAGTTAAAGAAAATAAATTATCAGACCTGATTAAAAAAACCAGGGCGGGCCGTGGACCGGACACACCGTTGGAGAAAGTAATTTATCAGGTAAACATAAATTCTGTTTTCTCCAACATAGGTGTGTCCGGTCCACGGCGTCATCCTTACTTGTGGGAACCAATACCAAAGCCTTAGGACACGGATGAAGGGAGGGAGCAAATCAGGTCACCTAAATGGAAGGCACCACGGCTTGCAAAACCTTTCTCCCAAAAATAGCCTCAGAAGAAGCAAAAGTATCAAACTTGTAAAATTTGGTAAAAGTGTGCAGTGAAGACCAAGTCGCTGCCCTACATATCTGATCAACAGAAGCCTCGTTCTTGAAGGCCCATGTGGAAGCCACAGCCCTAGTGGAATGAGCCGTGATTCTTTCGGGAGGCTGCCGTCCGGCAGTCTCGTAAGCCAATCTGATGATGCTTTTAATCCAAAAAGAGAGAGAGGTAGAAGTTGCTTTTTGACCTCTCCTTTTACCGGAATAAACAACAAACAAGGAAGATGTTTGTCTAAAATCCTTTGTAGCATCTAAATAGAATTTTAGAGCGCGAACAACATCCAGATTGTGCAACAAACGTTCCTTCTTTGACACTGGTTTCGGACACAGAGAAGGTACGATAATCTCCTGGTTAATGTTTTTGTTAGAAACAACTTTTGGAAGAAAACCAGGTTTAGTACGTAAAACCACCTTATCTGCATGGAACACCAGATAAGGAGGAGAACACTGCAGAGCAGATAATTCTGAAACTCTTCTAGCAGAAGAAATCGCAACTAAAAACAAAACTTTCCAAGATAATAACTTAATATCAACGGAATGTAGGGGTTCAAACGGAACCCCCTGAAGAACTGAAAGAACTAAGTTGAGACTCCAAGGAGGAGTCAAAGGTTTGTAAACAGGCTTAATTCTAACCAGAGCCTGAACAAAGGCTTGAACATCTGGCACAGCTGCCAGCTTTTTGTGAAGTAACACAGACAAGGCAGAAATCTGTCCCTTCAGGGAACTAGCAGATAATCCTTTTTCCAATCCTTCTTGAAGGAAGGATAGAATCTTAGGAATCTTAACCTTGTCCCAAGGGAATCCTTTAGATTCACACCAACAGATATATTTTTTCCAAATTTTGTGGTAAATCTTTCTAGTTACAGGCTTTCTGGCCTGAACAAGAGTATCGATAACAGAATCTGAGAACCCTCGCTTCGATAAGATCAAGCGTTCAATCTCCAAGCAGTCAGCTGGAGTGAAACCAGATTCGGATGTTCGAACGGACCCTGAACAAGAAGGTCTCGTCTCAAAGGTAGCTTCCAAGGTGGAGCCGATGACATATTCACCAGATCTGCATACCAAGTCCTGCGTGGCCACGCAGGAGCTATCAAGATCACCGACGCCCTCTCCTGATTGATCCTGGCTACCAGCCTGGGGATGAGAGGAAACGGCGGGAACACATAAGCTAGTTTGAAGGTCCAAGGTGCTACTAGTGCATCCACTAGAGCCGCCTTGGGATCCCTGGATCTGGACCCGTAGCAAGGAACTTTGAAGTTCTGACGAGAGGCCATCAGATCCATGTCTGGAATGCCCCACAGCTGAGTGACTTGGGCAAAGATTTCCGGATGGAGTTCCCACTCCCCCGGATGCAATGTCTGACGACTCAGAAAATCCGCTTCCCAATTTTCCACTCCTGGGATGTGGATAGCAGACAGGTGGCAGGAGTGAGACTCCGCCCATAGAATGATTTTGGTCACTTCTTCCAACGCTAGGGAACTCCTTGTTCCCCCCTGATGGTTGATGTACGCAACAGTTGTCATGTTGTCTGATTGAAACCGTATGAACTTGGCCCTCGCTAGCTGAGGCCAAGCCTTGAGAGCATTGAATATCGCTCTCAGTTCCAGAATATTTATCGGTAGAAGAGATTCTTCCCGAGACCAAAGACCCTGAGCTTTCAGGGATCCCCAGACCGCGCCCCAGCCCATCAGACTGGCGTCGGTCGTGACGATGACCCACTCCGGTCTGCGGAATGTCATCCCTTGTGACAGGTTGTCCAGGGACAGCCACCAACGGAGTGAGTCTCTGGTCCTCTGATTTACTTGTATCTTTGGAGACAAGTCTGTATAGTCCCCATTCCACTGACTGAGCATGCACAGTTGTAATGGTCTTAGATGAATGCGCGCAAAAGGAACTATGTCCATTGCCGCTACCATCAAACCGATCACTTCCATGCACTGCGCTATGGAAGGAAGAGGAACGGAATGAAGTATCCGACAAGAGTCTAGAAGTTTTGTTTTTCTGGCCTCTGTCAGAAAAATCCTCATTTCTAAGGAGTCTATTATTGTTCCCAAGAAGGGAACCCTTGTTGACGGAGATAGAGAACTCTTTTCCACGTTCACTTTCCATCCGTGAGATCTGAGAAAGGCCAGGACAATGTCCGTGTGAGCCTTTGCTTGAGGAAGGGACGACGCTTGAATCAGAATGTCGTCCAAGTAAGGTACTACAGCAATGCCCCTTGGTCTTAGCACAGCTAGAAGGGACCCTAGTACCTTTGTGAAAATCCTTGGAGCAGTGGCTAATCCGAACGGAAGCGCCACGAACTGGTAATGCTTGTCCAGGAATGCGAACCTTAGGAACCGATGATGTTCCTTGTGGATAGGAATATGTAGATACGCATCCTTTAAATCCACCGTGGTCATGAATTGACCTTCCTGGATGGAAGGAAGAATAGTTCGAATGGTTTCCATCTTGAACGATGGAACCTTGAGAAACTTGTTTAAGATCTTGAGATCTAAGATTGGTCTGAACGTTCCCTCTTTTTTGGGAACTATGAACAGATTGGAGTAGAACCCCATCCCTTGTTCTCTTAATGGAACAGGATGAATCACTCCCATTTTTAACAGGTCTTCTACACAATGTAAGAATGCCTGTCTTTTTATGTGGTCTGAAGACAACTGAGACCTGTGGAACCTCCCCCTTGGGGGAAGCCCCTTGAATTCCAGAAGATAACCTTGGGAGACTATTTCTAGCGCCCAAGGATCCAGAACATCTCTTGCCCAAGCCTGAGCGAAGAGAGAGAGTCTGCCCCCCACCAGATCCGGTCCCGGATCGGGGGCCAACATTTCATGCTGTCTTGGTAGTAGTGGCAGGTTTCTTGGACTGCTTTCCCTTGTTCCAGCCTTGCATTGGTCTCCAAGCTGGCTTGGCTTGAGAAGTATTACCCTCTTGCTTAGAGGACGTAGCACTTTGGGCTGGTCCGTTTCTACGAAAGGGACGAAAATTAGGTTTATTTTTTGCCTTGAAAGGCCGATCCTGAGGAAGGGCGTGGCCCTTACCCCCAGTGATATCAGAGATAATCTCTTTCAAGTCAGGGCCAAACAGCGTTTTCCCCTTGAAAGGAATGTTAAGTAGCTTGTTCTTGGAAGACGCATCAGCTGACCAAGATTTCAACCAAAGCGCTCTGCGCGCCACAATAGCAAACCCTGAATTCTTAGCCGCTAACCTAGCCAATTGCAAAGTGGCGTCTAGGGTGAAAGAATTAGCCAATTTGAGAGCATTGATTCTGTCCATAATCTCCTCATAAGGGGGAGAATCACTATCGACCGCCTTTATCAGCTCATCGAACCAGAAACATGCGGCTGTAGCTACAGGGACAATGCATGAAATAGGTTGTAGAAGGTAACCCTGCTGAACAAACATCTTTTTAAGTAAACCTTCTAATTTTTTATCCATAGGATCTTTAAAAGCACAACTATCCTCTATGGGTATAGTGGTGCGTTTGTTTAAAGTGGAAACCGCTCCCTCGACCTTGGGGACTGTCTGCCATAAGTCCTTTCTGGGGTCGACCATAGGAAACAATTTTTTAAATATGGGGGGAGGGACGAAAGGAATACCGGGCCTTTCCCATTCTTTATTAACAATGTCCGCCACCCGCTTGGGTATAGGAAAAGCTTCTGGGAGTCCCGGGACCTCTAGGAACTTGTCCATTTTACATAGTTTCTCTGGGATGACCAACTTGTCACAATCATCCAGAGTGGATAATACCTCCTTGAGCAGAATGCGGAGATGTTCCAATTTAAATTTAAACGTAATCACATCAGGTTCAGCTTGTTGAGAAATGTTCCCTGAATCAGTAATTTCTCCCTCAGACAAAACCTCCCTGGCCCCATCAGACTGGGTTAGGGGCCCTTCAGAACCATTATTATCAGCGTCGTCATGCTCTTCAGTATCTAAAACAGAGCAGTCACGCTTACGCTGGTAAGTGTTCATTTTGGCTAAAATGTTTTTGACAGAATTATCCATTACAGCCGTTAATTGTTGCATAGTAAGGAGTATTGGCGCGCTAGATGTACTAGGGGCCTCCTGAGTGGGCAAGACTCGTGTAGACGAAGGAGGGAATGATGCAGTACCATGCTTACTCCCCTCACTTGAGGAATCATCTTGGGCATCATTGTCATTGTCACATAAATCACATTTATTTAAATGAATAGGAATTCTGGCTTCCCCACATTCAGAACACAGTCTATCTGGTAGTTCAGACATATTAAACAGGCATAAACTTGATAACAAAGTACAAAAAACGTTTTAAAATAAAACCGTTACTGTCACTTTAAATTTTAAACTGAACACACTTTATTACTGCAATTGCGAAAAAACATGAAGGAATTGTTCAAAATTCACCAAATTTTCACCACAGTGTCTTAAAGCCTTAAAAGTATTGCACACCAAATTTGGAAGCTTTAACCCTTAAAATAACGGAACCGGAGCCGTTTTTAACTTTAACCCCTTTACAGTCCCTGGTATCTGCTTTGCTGAGACCCAACCAAGCCCAAAGGGGAATACGATACCAAATGACGCCTTCAGAAAGTCTTTTCTAAGTATCAGAGCTCCTCTCACATGCGACTGCATGTCATGCCTCTCAAAAACAAGTGCGCAACACCGGCGCGAAAATGAGGCTCTGCCTATGATTTGGGAAAGCCCCTAAATAATAAGGAGTCTAAAACAGTGCCTGCCGATATTATTATATCAAAATACCCAGATAAAATGATTCCTCAAGGCTAAATATGTGTTAATAATGAATCGATTTAGCCCAGAAAAAGTCTACAGTCTTAATAAGCCCTTGTGAAGCCCTTATTTACGATCTTTATAAACATGGCTTACCGGATCCCATAGGGAAAATGACAGCTTCCAGCATTACATCGTCTTGTTAGAATGTGTCATACCTCAAGCAGCAAGAGACTGCTCACTGTTCCCCCAACTGAAGTTAATTGCTCTCAACAGTCCTGTGTGGAACAGCCATGGATTTTAGTGACGGTTGCTAAAATCATTTTCCTCATACAAACAGAAATCTTCATCTCTTTTCTGTTTCTGAGTAAATAGTACATACCAGCACTATTTTAAAATAACAAACTCTTGATTGAATAATAAAAACTACAGTTAAACACTAAAAAACTCTAAGCCATCTCCGTGGAGATGTTGCCTGTACAACGGCAAAGAGAATGACTGGGGTAGGCGGAGCCTAGGAGGGATCATGTGACCAGCTTTGCTGGGCTCTTTGCCATTTCCTGTTGGGGAAGAGAATATCCCACAAGTAAGGATGACGCCGTGGACCGGACACACCTATGTTGGAGAAATGTTCTCCCCTTTAATTTGTTCCCAATGATCCACTTTACCTGCTGTAGTGTATTAAATTGTTTAAAAGTATTTCCATTAACCTTATATTGGCATTTGAATTAGTTTATTTAGCCTGTGGTTTCCCACCCATCCTCAAAGTTTTTGGCCTTGAGGCCAAGCTGTGTTAACACAGCCAGTAGAAGAAATTACACTCCCAGAGGGTTATAGAAGAGATAAGGTAATAAAATGTTAATTTTCCATTGTTCTTTCCAAGTATTTTTGGTTTATGGACAGATATTAGATAAAGAAGCAGGTATATGTACACAATGTGATAAAGTAATGAGATCTGATTATACCAACTAGCTCAACCCATTTTATTAGGGTGTGGCCTCAAAACACAAAATCAGCTCATTTATATACACAAATAAGCCTTAAAAAAGCAAATCTCATACATTGTATACTCTGCAGCTGGTAAAAAAGTAATTGGAAAAACATTAAGGGAAAAACATAATTTATGCTTACCTGATAAATTCCTTTCTTCTGTAGTGTGATCAGTCCACGGGTCATCATTACTTCTGGGATATTACTCCTCCCCAACAGGAAGTGCAAGAGGATTCACCCAGCAGAGCTGCATATAGCTCCTCCCCTCTACGTCACTCCCAGTCATTCGACCAAGGACCAACGAGAAAGGAGAAGCCAAGGGTGTAGTGGTGACTGGAGTATAAATTAAAAAATATTTACCTGCCTTAAAAACAGGGCGGGCCGTGGACTGATCACACTACAGAAGAAAGGAATTTATCAGGTAAGCATAAATTATGTTTTCTTCTGTTAAGTGTGATCAGTCCACGGGTCATCATTACTTCTGGGATACCAATACCAAAGCAAAAGTACACGGATGACGGGAGGGATAGGCAGGCTCTTTATACAGAAGGAACCACTGCCTGAAGAACCTTTCTCCCAAAAATAGCCTCCGAGGAAGCAAAAGTGTCAAATTTGTAAAATTTGGAAAAAGTATGAAGCGAAGACCAAGTTGCAGCCTTGCAAATCTGCTCAACAGAGGCCTCATTCTTGAAGGCCCAAGTGGAAGCCACAGCTCTAGTAGAATGAGCTGTAATTCTTTCAGGAGGCTGCTGTCCAGCAGTCTCATAAGCTAAACGAATTATGCTACGAAGCCAAAAAGAAAGAGAGGTAGCAGAAGCCTTTTGACCTCTCCTCTGACCAGAGTAAACGACAAACAGGGAAGACGTTTGTCGAAATTCCTTAGTTGCCTGTAAGTAAAATTTTAGAGCACGGACTACATCCAGGTTGTGCAGTAGACGTTCCTTCTTCGAAGAAGGATTTGGGCACAAAGAAGGAACAACAATCTCTTGATTGATATTCCTGTTAGTGACTACCTTAGGTAAGAACCCAGGTTTAGTACGCAGAACTACCTTATCCGAATGAAAAATCAAATAAGGAGAATCACAATGTAAGGCTGATAATTCAGAGACTCTTCGAGCCGAGGAAATAGCCATTAAAAATAGAACTTTCCAAGATAACAACTTTATATCAATGGAATGAAGGGGTTCAAACGGAACGCCCTGTAAAACATTAAGAACAAGGTTTAAACTCCATGGTGGAGCAACAGTTTTAAACACAGGCTTAATCCTGGCCAAAGCCTGACAAAAAGCCTGGACGTCAGGAACTTCTGACAGACGTTTGTGTAACAGAATGGACAGAGCTGAGATCTGTCCCTTTAATGAACTAGCAGATAAACCCTTTTCTAAACCTTCTTGTAGAAAAGACAATATCCTAGGAATCCTAACCTTACTCCAAGAGTAACCTTTGGATTCACACCAATATAGGTATTTACGCCATATCTTATGGTAAATCCTTCTGGTAACAGGCTTCCTAGCCTGTATTAAGGTATCAATAACTGACTCAGAAAACCCACGTCTTGATAAAATCAAGCGTTCAATTTCCAAGCAGTCAGCTTCAGAGAAGTTAGATTTTGATGTTTGAAAGGACCCTGCATCAGAAGGTCCTGTTTCAGAGGTAGAGACCAAGGTGGACAGGATGACATGTCCACCAGGTCTGCATACCAAGTCCTGCGTGGCCATGCAGGTGCTATTAGAATCACTGATGCTCTCTCCTGTTTGATTCTGGCAATCAATCGAGGAAGCATCGGGAAGGGTGGAAACACGTAAGCCATCCTGAAGTCCCAAGGTGCTGTCAGGGCATCTATCAGGACTGCTCCTGGATCCCTGGATCTGGACCCGTAACGAGGAAGCTTGGCGTTCTGTCGAGACGCCATGAGATCTATTTCTGGTTTGCCCCAACGTCGAAGTATTTGGGCAAAGACCTCCGGATGAAGTTCCCACTCCCCCGGATGAAAAGTCTGACGACTTAAGAAATCCGCCTCCCAGTTCTCCACTCCCGGGATGTGGATTGCTGACAGGTGGCAAGAGTGAGACCCTGCCCAGCGAATTATCTTTGATACTTCCATCATAGCTAGGGAGCTTCTTGTCCCTCCCTGATGGTTGATGTAAGCTACGGTCGTGATGTTGTCCGACTGAAACCTGATGAACCCCCGAGTTGTCAACTGGGGCCAAGCCAGGAGTGCATTGAGAACTGCTCTCAATTCCAGAATGTTTATTGGCAGGAGACTCTCCTCCTGACTCCATTGTCCCTGAGCCTTCAGAGAATTCCAGACGGCACCCCAACCTAGAAGGCTGGCGTCTGTTGTTACAATTGTCCAGTCTGGTCTGCTGAATGGCATCCCCCTGGACAGATGTGGCCGAGAAAGCCACCATAGAAGAGAATTTCTGGTCTCTCGATCCAGATTCAGAGAAGGGGACAAGTCTGAGTAATCCCCATTCCACTGACTTAGCATGCACAGTTGCAGTGGTCTGAGGTGTAAGCGTGCAAAGGGTACTATGTCCATTGCCGCTACCATTAAGCCGATTACCTCCATGCATTGAGCCACTGACGGGTGTTGAATGGAATGAAGGGTGCGGCAAGCACTTTGAAGTCTTGTTAGCCTGTCCTCTGTCAGGTAAATCTTCATTTCTACAGAATCTATAAGAGTCCCCAGGAAGGGAACTCTTGTGAGTGGAACGAGTGAACTTTTCTTTTCGTTCACCTTCCATCCATGTGACCTTAGAAATGCCAGTACTAACTCTGTATGAAACTTGGCAGTTTGAAAGCTTGAAGCTTGTATCAGCATGTCGTCTAGGTATGGAGCTACCGAGATTCCCCGCGGTCTTAGAACCGCCAGAAGAGCACCCAGAACCTTTGTGAAGATTCTTGGAGCTGTAGCCAATCCGAATGGAAGAGCCACAAACTGGTAATGCCTGTCTAGGAAGGCAAACCTTAGGTACCGGTAATGATCTTTGTGAATCGGTATGTGAAGGTAAGCATCTTTTAAATCTACAGTGGTCATGTACTGACCCTCTTGGATCATAGGTAAAATTTGAACGATGGAACTCTTAGGAATTTGTTTAGTATCTTTAAGTCCAGGATTGGTCTGAAAGTTCCCTCTTTTTTGGGAACCACAAACAGATTTGAGTAAAACCCTTGTCCCTGTTCCGACCGTGGAACTGGATGGATTACTCCCATTAACAAGAGCTCTTGTACGCAGCGTAGAAACGCCTCTTTCTTTGTCTGGATTGTTGACAACCTTGACAGATGAAATCTCTCTCTTGGAGGAGAGTATTTGAAGTCCAGAAGGTATCCCTGAGATATTATCTCTAGCACCCAGGGATCCTGGACATCTCTTGCCCAAGCCTGGGCGAAGAGAGAAAGTCTGCCCCCCACTAGATCCGATCCCGGATCGGGGGCCCTCAATTCATGCTGTTTTAGGGGCAGCAGCAGGTTTCCTGGCCTGCTTGCCCTTATTCCAGGACTGGTTAGGTTTCCAGCCTTGTCTGTAGCGAGCAACAGCTCCTTCCTGTTTTGGTGCAGAGGAAGTTGATGCTGCTCCTGCTTTGAAATTACGAAAGGAACGAAAATTAGACTGTCTAGCCTTAACTTTGGCTTTGTCCTGAGGCAGGGCATGGCCTTTACCTCCTGTAATGTCAGCGATAATCTCTTTCAACCCGGGCCCGAATAAGGTCTGCCCTTTGAAAGGTATATTAAGCAATTTAGACTTAGAAGTAACATCAGCTGACCAGGATTTTAGCCACAGAGCCCTGCGTGCCTGAATGGCGAATCCTGAATTCTTCGCCGTAAGTTTAGTTAAATGTACTACGGCCTCCGAAATGAATGAATTAGCTAGTTTAAGGACTCTAAGCCTGTCCGTAATGTCGTCCAGAGTAGCTGAACTAATGTTCTCTTCCAAAGACTCAATCCAGAATGCCGCTGCAGCCGTGACCGGCGCAATGCATGCAAGGGGTTGCAATATAAAACCTTGTTGAACAAACATTTTCTTAAGGTAACCCTCTAATTTTTTATCCATTGGATCTGAAAAAGCACAGCTATCCTCCACCGGGATAGTGGTACGCTTAGCTAAAGTAGAAACTGCTCCCTCCACCTTAGGGACCGTTTGCCATAAGTCCCGTGTGGTGGCGTCTATTGGAAACATTTTTCTAAATATCGGAGGGGGTGAGAACGGCACACCAGGTCTATCCCACTCCTTAGTAACAATTTCAGTAAGTCTCTTAGGTATAGGAAAAACATCAGTACTCGCCGGTACCGCAAAATATTTATCCAACCTACACATTTTTTCTGGTATTGCAACTGTGTTACAATCATTCAGAGCCGCTAACACCTCCCCTAGTAATACACGGAGGTTTTCCAGCTTAAATTTAAAATTTGAAATATCTGAATCCAGTCTGTTTGGATCAGAACCGTCACCCACAGAATGAAGTTCTCCGTCCTCATGTTCTGCCACCTGTGACGCAGTGTCTGACATGGCCCTAATATTATCAGCGCACTCTGTTCTCACCCCAGAGTGATCACGCTTACCTCTTAGTTCTGGTAATTTAGCCAAAACTTCAGTCATAACAGTAGCCATATCCTGTAATGTGATTTGTAATGGCCGCCCAGATGTACTCGGCGCTACAATCTCACGCACCTCCCGAGCGGGAGATGCAGGTACTGACACGTGAGGCGAGTTAGTCGGCATAACTCTCCCCTCGTTGTTTGGTGAAATTTGTTCAATTTGAACAGATTGACTTTTATTTAAAGTAGCATCAATACAGTTAGTACATAAATTTCTATTGGGCTCCACTTTGGCATTGCAACAAATGACACAGGTATCTTCCTCTGAATCAGACATGTTTAACACACTAGCAAATAAACTTGCAACTTGGAATACAATTCTATTAGAATGTTATTAAAAACGTACTGTGCCTTTAAGAAGCACAGAAGATCTATGACAGTTGAAAATTAATAAATTGAAACAGTTATAGCCTCAATCCTTGTAAATAACACAACTTTAGCAAAGGTTTAATCCCATTAGCAAAAGACAACTAATTCTGAAAGCAGGAAAAAATTACAGAATAAACGTTTTTTATCTCGGTCAACTATAATCTCACAGCTCTGCTGAGAGAAATTACCTCCCTCAAAATAAGTTTTGAAGACCCCTGAGTTCTGTAGAGATGAACCGGATCATGCAGGAAATACAATGAGCTGCTGACTGAAATTTCTGATGCGTAGCAAAAGCGCCAAAAAACGGCCCCTCCCCCTCACACACAGCAGTGAGAGAGAACAGAAACTGTCAGAAAAAAGATTAAGCAACTGCCAAGTGGAAAAATAGTGCCCAAACATTTATTCATTCAGTACCTCAGCAAATGAAAACGATTTTACATTCCAGCAAAAACGTTAAACATAATTTCTTATTTATTAAAAAGCTTTATGTACTTCTTACAGTGTAATTCTAGTGAAGTACCATTCCCCAGAATACTGAAGTGTAAAGTATACATACATGACATTATATCGGTATGGCAGGATTTTCTCATCAATTCCATTGTCAGAAAATAAAAGCTGCTACATACCTCTATGCAGATTCATCTGCCCGCTGTCCCCTGATCTGAAGTTTACCTCTCCTCAGATGGCCGAGAAACAGCAATATGATCTTAACTACTCCGGCTAAAATCATAGTAAAACTCTGGTAGATTCTTCTTCAAACTCTGCCAGAGAGGTAATAACACACTCCGGTGCTATTTTAAAATAACAAACTTTTGATTGAAGATATAAAACTAAGTATAATCACCATAGTCCTCTCACACATCCTATCTAGTCGTTGGGTGCAAGAGAATGACTGGGAGTGACGTAGAGGGGAGGAGCTATATGCAGCTCTGCTGGGTGAATCCTCTTGCACTTCCTGTTGGGGAGGAGTAATATCCCAGAAGTAATGATGACCCGTGGACTGATCACACTTAACAGAAGAAAACTATTTTATAGTATATTGTTCCTTTAAGCCTCTAATACATTAAAGAATCAAACCCTAGTTTAATATTGTTAGTTAACAGAGTTCACAGACGAGCCATATTATTGTTTCTCAGGTAAACAGATAGGTCTATCTGATTCATATATATTTTGTCTATGCAAATTTGTCTACCATATGGAGAAGAAGCTCTTCTATTTCCCAGAATTATACGAGGCACTATGATTCGTACCATCCTACCTCAGCAGATCAACTGACGGTTCACAGCATACTGGTAAGCTGGTTTAATATGTGGAACCATTCCACCTCTATGCCTCAGTTTTTTCTGTGCTATTCACCCAGACTAGAACAGTTACATAGAAGTGGGATTAGCTGAACAGAACGACATTGCTAGTTATTCTTTATGGGGTACTTAGTTACCTATTCGCTTAAGATACATATTGGTCTTGCAAACTTGATCTACAGATTTCTTTTCCCACTGACAAGATAGTACAGGCTCTTATTTCCTTGTTAGCATTACTAACTTATGTTCTTCTATGTTATATATATATATGCTTTGACATATTTGCTTCTCTCTATATCAGAACTTGTTCTATCTGATATCTATATTACGGTTTCATTGTGTACCATGTAGTCAGAAATTAGGGGAGTTATGATAGTCCATTCCTGCATAAGCCCAATAGCACACCATTAGCTGAAGCTAAATATCTCCTCACTTGTTCCACAACTAATATCCCATGAGGGCCCCTAGATCACCGTACTTTATATCACATGCTGTACGATACTACTATATTAGAAACTACTGCTCTACAGCCCTTAGGTAGCCATATACCAGTAGGCTATTATATAGTGAGAACGCTATTATATGTTATATCAGAATCAAATTTACCCTATGTTAAAACTCTAATGGCCGGTTATTTAACATTTAAAACATTTAATGTGTTAACATATGCATTGAGAGTGATGTAGTGCGTTGTTGAAGACCTATGTTAAAAGTTTGATAAATAGGAAAAACTGTCAAATAGAGCTGAAGCAGTATTCAGAACATCTGTAATGACGTAAGCATCGATCTGCGTTGGATTGAGACCGGCGGATCGTATGTTACGTCACAAATTTCAACCTTTGCCGGTTTTGAGGCTTTGATAACTAGGTCGGATCAATCTCGCAAAAATTACAATTCCAGAGTATTTGCGGTTGACACTTTGATAGGCCTTTTTAAGTAGTATCTGCCAATTACCACAAACGGGAAAAATTTCAGTCAAAAAGATATAGTAATTTTTTAAAAATGCATTGCAATGAAAATGATCAGACACAGCTACAGCTCAAATTGCTGAAGGGATTGTTATAAAATATAGCACATTAATGGAGTCTTTAGTAAGGGTGTGCATGATAATACATTTTTAACTTTCATATTATATATGCTCAAAATAGCAAACAGTTATATTTTCCCTTGTGCACTTTAAAAATAAAAATGTTTTCTTGCACAAATTGTTCTACTTTTAAAACACATGCACAGTGCATGTATCATTAAATTTATTTTAGTCACATACCGTAGATGTTTTATATGCAGAAAATTGATTTTGCTTTATTTTACTTCTTTAGAACCTTGTCTTATGTACAGTCACAGGGCTGGGCTGCCAAAAGAACTACACTTATATGGTCCTTGAAAAGTTACATGACTAACATTAATGGGAAAGTGTATAGAAGAGATACTGAAATCAGACAACTGATATACAATTAGTTTATACTTGAGGCTTTGTGACTGGTTTAAAGGGACAGTACTAGTGATGCACCGAAATGGAAATTCTGGACCGAAACCGAATCCGAAAATCCGGGATGCACTTGGCCGAAAACCGAAACTGATACCAAAAATGTATTTTTTCAAATTATTTTCAAATTATTTTTTTTTAGTTTTTTTTTTTGCATAATTAGAGCCAATAAAAAAAGCCCACACTTTTATTGAAAGTAACACACTAAAATTGGACAAAAATATCTTAAAACAATAATATGCTACACAATAATTTTACCAAGAAAAAAAAAAACAGGCAAAAAATGCCATTTTCGACCAAAATGTTTCTGCGACCAAAATTTTGGTGCATCTCTACTTAAAACAATTATAAATATCAATATACTGTATTATTCTTCATTTAGTTCTATGTAACATAATCATATTTAACAGTTTTTTTTTACCAATTATCCAAATAAATTATAATCCTAGAAAACTCATTATATGCAGAACAGTAAGTGAAGTAATAAACTTAAACAGCAGCTCTAGGCTAGCATCAAATTTGAAATTTGCTACACAATAATTTTACCGAAACTAAAAGGCAAAAAAAACGAAAACCGAAATAGCCAAAAATGCAATTTTCCGCCGAAACTTTCTGCGGCCGAAATTTCGGTGCATCCCTAGACAGTACACTGTAAAATTGTTTTTCTATTAATGCATTTTCAATGACTTATTATACCAGCAGCAGAGTATACAATGTATGAGAAATTGCATTTCTCCAACATAGGTGTGTCCGGTCCACGGCGTCATCCTTACTTGTGGGATATTCTCTTCCCCAACAGGAAATGGCAAAGAGCCCAGCAAAGCTGGTCACATGATCCCTCCTAGGCTCCGCCTTCCCCAGTCATTCTCTTTGCCGTTGCACAGGCAACATCTCCACGGAGATGGCTCAGAGTTTTTTGGTGTTTAAATGTAGTTTTTATTCTTCAATCAAGAGTTTGTTATTTTAAAATAGTACTGGTATGTACTATTTACTCTGAAACAGAAAAGAGATGAAGATTTCTGTTTGTAAGAGGAAAATGATTTTAGCAACCGTTACTAAAATCGATGGCTGTTTCCACACAGGACTGTTGAGAGGAATTAACTTCAGTTGGGGGAAACAGTGAGCAGACTTTTGCTGCTTGAGGTATGACACATTTCTAACAAGACTTGGTAATGCTGAAAGCTGTCATTTTCCCTATGGGATCCGGTAAGCCATTTTTATTAAATAAGAATAAAGGGCTTCACAAGGGCTTTAAAGACTGGTAGACATTTTTCTGGGCTAAAACGATTGATTTATAAGCATTTTTAATAGTTTATAGCTTTGAGGAGTTATTTTATTCTTGGGAATTATGTTAAAGAAACGGCAGGCACTGTATTGGACACCTTTTTCACTGGGGGCCTTCTCTAATCATAGGCAGAGCCTCATTTTCGCGCCACTAATGCGCAGTTGTTTTTGGGAAGCAAGGCATGCAGATGCATGTGTGAGGAGCTCAGATACATAGAAAAAGCTTACTGAAGGCGTCATTTGGTATCGTATTCCCCTCTGGGCTTGGTTGGGTCTCAGCAAAGCAGATACCAGGGACTGTATATGGGTTAAATATAAATACGGCTCCGGTTCCGTTATTTTAAGAGTTAAAGCTTTCAAATTTGGTGTGCAATACTTTTAAGGCTTTATGACACTGTGGTGAAATTTTGGTGAATTTTGAACAATTCCTTCATACTTTTTCACATATTCAGTAATAAAGTGTGTTCAGTTTAAAATTTAAAGTGACAGTAACGGTTTTATTTTACAACGTTTTTTGTACTTTGTTATCAAGTTTATGCCTGTTTAACATGTCTGAACTATCAGATAGACTATGTTCTGTATGTGAGGAAGCCAAGGTTCCTTCTCATTTAAATAGATGTGATGTATGTGACAAACAATTTAGAGAAAATGATGCCCAAGATGATTCCTCAAGTGAGGGGAGTAAGCATGGTACTGCATCATCCCCTCCTTCGTCTACGCCAGTCTTGCCCACACAGGAGGCCCCTAGTACATCTAGTGCGCCAATACTCCTTACTATGCAACAATTAACGGCTGTAATGGATAATTCTATCAAAAACATTTTAGCCAAAATGCCCACTTATCAGCGAAAGCGCGACTGCTCTGTTTTAGAAAATACTGAAGAGCATGAGGACGCTGATGATAATGGTTCTGACATGCCCCTACACCAGTCTGAGGGGGCCAGGGAGGTTTTGTCTGAGGGAGAAATTTCAGATTCAGGGAAAATTTCTCAACAAGCTGAACCTGATGTGATTACATTCAAATTTAAATTGGAACATCTCCGCGCTCTGCTTAAGGAGGTGTTGTCTACTCTGGATGATTGTGACAATTTGGTCATTCCAGAGAAATTATGTAAGATGGACAAGTTCTTAGAGGTCCCGGGGCCCCCCGAAGCTTTTCCTATACCCAAGCGGGTGGCGGACATTGTAAACAAAGAATGGGAAAGGCCCGGCATACCTTTTGTCCCTCCCCCTATATTTAAGAAATTATTTCCTATGGTCGACCCCAGAAAGCACTTATGGCAGACAGTCCCCAAGGTCGAGGGGGCGGTTTCTACTCTAAACAAACGCACTACTATCCCTATAGAAGATAGTTGTGCTTTCAAAGATCCTATGGATAAAAAATTAGAGGGTTTGCTTAAAAAGATGTTTGTTCAGCAAGGTTACCTTCTACAACCAATTTCATGCATTGTTCCTGTCACTACAGCAGCGTGTTTCTGGTTCGATGAACTAGAAAAGTCGCTCGATAAAGATTCTTCTTATGAGGAGATTATGGACAGAGTTCACGCTCTTAAATTGGCTAACTCTTTTACTTTAGACGCCACTTTGCAATTAGCTAGATTAGCGGCGAAAAATTCAGGGTTTGCTATTGTGGCGCGCAGAGCGCTTTGGCTAAAGTCTTGGTCAGCGGATGCGTCCTCCAAGAACAAATTGCTTAACATACCTTTCAAGGGGAAAACGCTGTTTGGCCCTGACTTGAAAGAGATTATTTCAGATATCACTGGGGGTAAGGGCCACGCCCTTCCTCAGGATAGGTCTTTTAAGGCTAAAAATAAACCAAATTTTCGTCCCTTTCGCAGAAACGGACCAGCCTCAAGTTCTACATCCTCTAAGCAAGAGGGTAATACTTCTCAAACCAAGCCAGCCTGGAGGCCAATGCAAGGCTGGAACAAAGGTAAGCAGGCCAAGAAACCTGCCACTGCTACCAAGACAGCATGAGATGTTGGCCCCCGATCCGGGACCGGATCTGGTGGGGGGCAGACTTTCTCTCTTCGCTCAGGCTTGGGCAAGAGATGTTCTGGATCCTTGGGCGCTAGAAATAGTCTCCCAAGGTTATCTTCTGGAATTCAAGGAGCTACCCCCAAGGGGAAGGTTCCACAGGTCTCAATTGTCTTCAGACCACATAAAAAGACAGGCATTCTTACATTGTGTAGAAGACCTGTTAAAAATGGGAGTGATTCATCCTGTTCCATTAGGAGAACAAGGGATGGGATTCTACTCCAATCTGTTCATA
This sequence comes from Bombina bombina, assembly GCF_027579735.1. Classification (NCBI taxonomy): domain Eukaryota; kingdom Metazoa; phylum Chordata; class Amphibia; order Anura; family Bombinatoridae; genus Bombina; species Bombina bombina. Next base: position 566,073,631 of record NC_069500.1, on the reverse strand, counting down.
GTTCCCAAAAGGGAACATTCAGACCAATCTTAGATCTCAAGATCCTAAACAAATTTCTCAAGGTTCCATCGTTCAAAATGGAAACCATTCGGACAATTCTTCCTACCATCCAGGAAGGTCAATTCATGACCACGGTGGATTTAAAGGATGCGTATCTACATATTCCTATCCACAAGGAACATCATCGGTTCCTAAGGTTCGCCTTTCTGGACAAGCATTACCAGTTTGTGGCACTTCCATTCGGATTAGCCACTGCTCCAAGAATTTTCACAAAGGTACTAGGGTCCCTTCTAGCGGTGCTAAGACCAAGGGGCATTGCAGTAGTACCTTACTTGGACGACATACTGATTCAAGCGTCGTCTCTGCCACAAGCAAAGGCTCATACGGACATTGTCCTGGCCTTTCTCAGATCTCACGGGTGGAAAGTGAACGTAGAAAAAAGTTCTCTATCCCCGTCAACAAGAGTTCCCTTCTTGGGAACAATAATAGACTCCGTAGAAATGAGGATTTTTCTGACAGAGGCCAGAAAATCAAAACTTCTAAGCTCTTGTCAAGTACTTCATTCTGTTCTTCTTCCTTCCATAGCGCAGTGCATGGAAGTAATAGGTTTGATGGTCGCGGCAATGGACATAGTTCCTTTTGCGCGAATTCATCTAAGACCATTACAACTGTGCATGCTCAGTCAGTGGAATGGGGATTATACAGACTTGTCTCCGACGATACAAGTAGATCAGAGAACCAGAGATTCACTCCGTTGGTGGCTGACCCTGGACAACCTGTCACAAAGGATGAGCTTCCGCAGACCAGAGTGGGTCATTGTCACGACCGACGCCAGTCTGGTGGGCTGGGGCGCGGTCTGGGAACCCCTGAAAGCTCAGGGTCTTTGGTCTCGGGAAGAATCTCTTCTCCCAATAAATATTCTGGAACTGAGAGCGATATTCAATGCTCTCAAGGCTTGGCCTCAGCTAGCAAAGGCCAAATTCATAAGGTTTCAATCAGACAACATGACGACTGTTGCGTATATCAACCATCAGGGGGGATCAAGGAGTTCCCTGGCGATGGAAGAAGTGACCAAAATAATTCAATGGGCGGAGACTCACTCCTGCCACTTGTCTGCAATCCACATCCCAGGAGTGGAAAATTGGGAAGCGGATTTTCTGAGTCGTCAGACATTTCATCCGGGGGAGTGGGAACTCCATCCGGAAATCTTTGCCCAAATAATTCAATTGTGGGGCATTCCAGACATGGATCTGATGGCGTCTTGTCAGAACTTCAAGGTTCCTTGCTACGGGTCCAGATCCAGGGATCCCAAGGCGACTCTAGTGGATGCACTAGTAGCACCTTGGAGCTTCAACCTAGCTTATGTGTTCCCACCGTTTCCTCTCATTCCCAGGCTGGTAGCCAGGATCAAACAGGAGAGGGTATCGGTGATCTTGATAGTTCCTGCGTGGCCACGCAGGACTTGGTATGCAGATCTGGTGAATATGTCATCGGCTCCACCATGGAAGCTACCTTTGAGACAGGACCTTCTTGTTCAAGGTCCGTTCGAACATCCGAATCTGGCCTCACTCCAACTGACTGCTTGGAGATTGAACGCTTGATTTTAGCAAAGCGAGGGTTCTCAGATTCTGTCATTGATACTCTTGTTCAGGCTAGAAAGCCTGTAACTAGAAAAATCTACCATAAAATATGGAAAAAATATATCTGTTGGTGTGAATCTAAAGGATTCCCATGGAACAAGATAAAAATTCCTAAGATTCTATCCTATCTTCAAGAGGGTTTGGAGAAAGGATTATCTGCAAGTTCTTTGAAGGGACAGATTTCTGCTTTATCTGTTTTACTTCACAAAAAGCTGGCGGCTGTGCCAGATGTCCAAGCTTTTGTTCAGGCTCTGGTTAGAATCAAGCCTGTTTACAAACCTTTGACTCCTCCTTGGAGTCTCAATTTAGTTCTTTCAGTTCTTCAGGGGGTTCCGTTTGAACCCCTACATTCCGTTGATATCAAGTTATTATCTTGGAAAGTTTTGTTTTTGGTTGCAATTTCTTCTGCTAGAAGAGTTTCAGAGTTATCTGCTCTGCAGTGTTCTCCTCCTTATCTGGTGTTCCATGCAGATAAGGTGGTTTTGCGTACTAAACCTGGTTTTCTTCCGAAAGTTGTTTCTAACAAAAATATTAACCAGGAGATAGTCGTGCCTTCTTTGTGTCCGAATCCAGTTTCAAAGAAGGAACGTTTGTTACACAATTTGGATGTAGTTCGTGCTCTAAAATTCTATTTAGAGGCTACAAAGGATTTCAGACAAACTTCTTCCTTGTTTGTTGTTTATTCTGGTAAAAGGAGAGGTCAAAAAGCAACTTCTACCTCTCTCTCTTTTTGGCTTAAAAGCATCATCCGATTGGCTTATGAGACTGCCGGACGGCAGCCTCCTGAAAGAATCACAGCTCACTCCACTAGGGCCGTGGCTTCCACATGGGCCTTCAAGAACGAGGCTTCTGTTGAGCAGATATGTAAGGCAGCAACTTGGTCTTCACTGCACACTTTTACCAAATTTTACAAATTTGATACTTTTGCTTCTTCTGAGGCTATTTTTGGGAGAAAGGTTTTGCAAACCGTGGTGCCTTCCATCTAGGTGACCTGATTTGCTCCCTCCCATCATCCGTGTCCTAAAGCTTTGGTATTGGTTCCCACAAGTAAGGATGACGCCGTGGACCGGACACACCTATGTTGGAGAAAACAGAATTTATGCTTACCTGATAAATTACTTTCTCCAACGGTGTGTCCGGTCCACGGCCCGCCCTGGTTTTTTAATCAGGTCTGATGAATTATTTTCTCTAACTACAGTCACCACGGTATCATATGATTTCTCCTATGCAAATATTCCTCCTTTACGTCGGTCGAATGACTGGGGAAGGCGGAGCCTAGGAGGGATCATGTGACCAGCTTTGCTGGGCTCTTTGCCATTTCCTGTTGGGGAAGAGAATATCCCACAAGTAAGGATGACGCCGTGGACCGGACACACCGTTGGAGAAAGTAATTTATCAGGTAAGCATAAATTCTGTTTTTCAGGTTTATTTGTGTACATGAAATAGCTGGTCTTGTGCTTTTAAACCACCGCCTATTACAATGGATTGGGGTTGAGCATCAGGTAATAACATATCTCATTATGTTATCACTTTGTGTACACACACTTGCTTCCTTATCTTATATTTGTCTGGAAAACTAAAGCTCAATACATAGAGAAAACAATGGAAAAGTATCATCCTGCAACCCGCTGTGAGTTTAATTTCTTCTGCTGGCTGTGTTTACTTAGGCTATTCAATAGCTGAGATTCCAGTATCAAAACTTCCAGTATAGGTTGGGAAGTCACAAGCTAGATCAGCTATTTCAAAGGCCAAAATAGGGGTAAAGGAGCTACTTGTAAACAATTTAATGCACTCCAGCAGGTGAAATTGATCATTGGGAACAATTTAAATGGGAGAACATTTTTGGGTGAACTATCCCTTTAGGCTCGAACAAATCTCTAAGGAACATCATTTGCACTACAAGCCTGTTTGTAAACATTCACTAGTAAAGAAAAAATCATAAAAGTTAACAAGAGATAAGAGATAAGTACAGCTACTGACTAGGAACACCAACTGACTTGAGAGCTTGAAACCCATGTACAAAATTACTTCTGTTAAATATGTTCTTGATTCAAATCATTGTACTGATATTTTTTTGAGACTGTAATATAATAAAATGCTCAATCATATGTAAAATAGCTTTGCAATATACTTCCATTATTTATTTTGCTCCCTCTTTCCTATAATTACCCAGTTTTGTGAAATGAAACTGCACATTACCATTCACACACCGATATCTGAAGCCTAGCCTTAACGCATATTCACCTAGATTAAGTTTTGAGCGCTATAGAGACATGAACGAACGCAACAAAAGTTACGTTATTTCATTTTCTATAGAGCTGCCATTACAAGTTTTTAAACATACGCCTTCTGCGTGCGATATGGTTGCGTTCCATACCGCACACAATCAGAGCGTTGCTGAGACGTGCTCGTGCACAATTTCCCCATAGACATCAATGGGGAGAGCCGGCAAAAAAAAAAAACTAACACCTGCGATTGCGGAAACAAAAGTTCCGTAAAGCAGTCCCATTGATGTCTATGGGGAAATAAAAATACAGTTTAAACCTAACACCCTAACATAAACCCTAGGTCTAAACACCCCTAATCTGCTGCCCCCAACATCGCTGATGCCTGCCTACAGTTATTAACCCCTAATCTGCTGCTCCCGATATTGCCGCTACCTAAATAAAATTATTAACCCCTAATCTGCTTCTACCGATATTGCCGCCACTATACTACATTTATTAACCCCTAAACTGCCAGTCCCCACATCGCAAAAAGCTAAATTAAACTATATTTACCCCTAAACCTAACCTTAACGTAACCCTAACATAACCCTAACCCTAACACCCCCTAACGTTAACATAATAAAAATATAGCTAAATTAAATGTACAATTATTAACTAAATAAACCTATTAACCCCTAAACCGCCAGCCCCCCCCCCACATCGCAACAAGCTAAATTAAACTATATTAACCCCTAAACCTAACCCTCCTAACTTTAACATAATTAAATTAGATCTAAATTAAAATTACAATTATTAACTAAATAATTCCTATTTAAAACTAAATACATACTTACCTGTCAAATAAAACCTAAGATAGCTACAAAATATAATAGTTACATTGTAGCTAGCTTAGGCTTTATTTTTATTTCACAGTTAAGTTTGTATTTATTTTAACTAGGTAGAATAGTTAGTAAATAGTTATTAACTATTTACTAACTATCTAGTTAAAATAAATACAAACTTACCTGTGAAATAAAACCTAAGCTGCCTTACAGTAAAACTTAATATACCATTACAAAAAATAAAAAACCTACCATTACAAAAAAATAAAAAACCTATCATTGCAAAAAAAAGAAAGAAATTATCCAAAAAATAAAGATTAATACTATTCTAATACCCTTAAAAAAACACCCCAAAATAAAAACCCTACTCTAAAATAAACTAACAAGGGCCCTTAAAAGGGCCTTTTGGGGGGCCCTTAAAAGGGCCTTTTGTAAGGCATTGCCCTGAGTTCAACAGCTCTTTTGCTCCAAAAAAAATACAACCCCCCCAACACTATACAAACCCCCCAAACTTCCAAGGGTCCTTAAAAGGGCCTTTTGGGGGGCCCTTAAAAGAGCATTTTGTAGGGCATTGCCCTGAGATAAACAGCTATTTTGCTCCAAAAAAAATACAAACACCCCCGAACACTATATAAACCCCAACAACCCAAACTACCAAGGGCCCTTAAAAGGGCCTTTTGTAGGGCATTGCCCCAAGATAAACAGCTCTTTTGCTAAAAAAAAAACACCCCCTTAAAATATATATTACACATTCTAATACCCGTAAAAAAAACACCCAAAAATAAAAAACCTAATCTAGAATAAACTACCAATCGCCCTTAAAAGGGCCTTTTGTAGGGCATTGCCCTAAAGATATCAGCTGTTTTAGTGAAAAAAAAAATACAAATACCCACTAACATTACAAACCCCCACCCCCCCAAAAAAAAAAATCTAAAAAACCTAAGCTACCCATTGCCCTGAAAATGGGATTTGTATGAGCATTGCCCTTAAAAGGGCATTTAGCTTTTTTACAAGCCCAAACCCTAATCTAAAAAAAAAAACCACCCAAAAAACCCTTAAAAAAAGCCTAACACTAACCCCCGACAATCCACTTACAGTTTTTGAAGTCCCGCTTGAACGATCTTCATCCTGGCGAAGTCTTCATCCAGGCGGCCTCTTCAATCTTCATCCCAGTGGCGACGTCCTGATCCAAGCGGCGAGAAGTCTTCATCCAGGTGGCCTCTTCAATCTTCATCCAGGCAGCATTGTCTATCTTAGTCCCGGAGGCGCGGAGCAGGTCCATCCTGAAGACATCCGGCGCAGGGCATCCTCTTCATACGGTCGTACATTGAATCTTCAATGCAAGGAACGCGATTCAAGATGGCGTCCCTTGTATTCCTATTGGCTGAAAAATTTGAATCAGTCATTAGGAATTAAGGCTGCTAAAATCCTATTGGCTATTCAAATCAGCCAATAGGATTTAAGCAGCTCTCATTCTATTGACTAATTCGAATTAGCCAATAGAATTAGCCAAAAGAATTGAATCCCGTCCCTTGCATTGAAGATTCAGTGTACGGCGGCGACCATATAAAAGAGGATGCTCAGCGCCGGATGTCTTCAGGATGGACCCGCTCCGCGCAGGCTGGATGCAGATCTAAGAGGCCGCCTGGATAAAGACTTCTTGCCGCATGGATGATGACTTTGTCGGCTGAATGAAGATAGAAGAGGCCGTCTGGATAAAGACTTCTTGCCGCAAGGATGATGACTTCGCTGGCTGGGACTTCAACAACTGTAAGTGGATCGTCGGGGGTTAGTGTTAGGTTTTTTTAAGATTTTTTTGGGTGTTTTTTTGTTTGTTTAGGGTCTGGGCAGTAAAAGAGCTAAATGGCCTTTTAAGGGCAGTGCCCATACAAATGGGTAGCTTAGGTTATTTTAGATAGTTTTTTTATTTGGGGGGGTTTTACTGTTGGGGGGTGTTTGTATTTTTTTTACAGGTAAAAGAGCTGATATCTTTGGGGCAGTGCCCCACAAAAGGCCCTTTTAAGGGTCATTGGTAGTTTTTTGATAATTTGTTTATTTTTCGTAATTTAGTGTTTGTTTGTTTTTCTAATTTAGTTAGTTTTTATTTTTGTAATTAAATACTTTTTTTTTTTTTAAGAGTAGTATTAGGATTTTTTTTTATTGGTAGTTTAGTTTTATTTAATTGGCAGTTAGTTTCATTTTAGTTTAATAATAATAGTTAAACTAGGGAAATTGTAATTTTAATATAAAGTTAGGGGGTTGTTAGGTTTAGGGGTTACTAGTTTAAATTAGCTTATTACGTTGTGGGGGGCTTTCGGTTTAGGGGTTAATAGTTTATTTTAGTATATTTCATTGTGGGGGGCTTGCGCTTCAGGGGTTAATAGGTTTATTATAGCAGCGATGTGGGCGGACAGCAGATTAGGGGTTAATAATATTTAAATAGTGTTTGCGATGGGGGAGGGCGGCAGTTTAGGGGTTAATAAGTTTATTATAGTGGCGACAATGTCAGGGAGCGGCGGAATAGGGGTTAATAAAAAATTTTTAGTGGCGGCGATGTCGGGAGTGGCAGATTAGATTTATTATAGTGTTTGTGATGCCGGAGGGCCTCGGTTTAGAGGTTAATAGGTAGTTTATGGGTGTTTAGCGCACTTTGTAACAGTTTAGTTATGAGTTTTATGTTACAGCTTTGTAGCGTAAAACTCATATCTATTGACTTTAGATGGCGTTACGGATCTTGTCGTTTTAGGCTGTAACGCTCACTTTTTAGCCTCACCGCAAAACTTGTAATACCAGCGCTATGGGAATCCCATGAAAAAATGTAAAAAAATGTAATTTTCACGTGTGCAGGACTGACGTTGCTAAAAGGTGTGCGGTACAGCTATACCGACAACACTTGTAATAGCTGCAGTGCTGTTTTAAAGCTCAAAATACCATATTTTCAGCATTACAAGCCGCAATGCAAAACTTGTAATCTAGGTAATTGTTCCTAACTGCCCTTACCAGAGATGATCAGAGAAGAAACTGCAAAACAATGGAACTGTTGCCTGCTCAAGTAACAAGTCTAGATTGGCTCCTCCAAATAACACAAGTGGTGGGGGAACTTGAAATTGAAAAAAAAACTGCAGCAAACAAGGGTTTAATGCATTCAAAACTCACATAGTATGTCAATTTATTGTAAGATCTCAGAAAATCTTGTAATTACAAGATGTTTTATGTCCCTTTAACACTTTGGACACTTTTGCTGAAAAGGGACTAATAAATTAATATATTAAAGGGATACTAAACCCAAATTGATTTATTTCACGATTCAAATAGAGCATGCAATCTTAAGCAACTCCTATTGTCAATTTTTCTTCATTCTTTTTCTATCTTTATTTAAAAAGCAGGAATGTAAAGCTTAGGAGAATGGCCATTTTAGGTTCAGCACCCTGGATAGTGCTTGCTTATTGGTGGCTACATTCAGCCAACTAATAAGCAAGTGTAACCCAGGTTCTGAACCAAAAATGGGCCGGCAACTAAGCTTTACATTCCTGCTTTTTAAATAAAGATTGCAAGATAGTAAAGAAAATTGATAATAGGAGTAAATTAGAAAGTTGCTTAAAATTGCATGCTCTATCTGAATCATGAAATATTTTTGGGTTGATTTAGTATCCCTTTAAAGGGACATTCTAGCCACAATTGGAATCCACATGGATACATTTCACTTTTGAATAGAAGCATTTCTGTAATATACATGTGTTAGCAAAAATGCTTCTAATAAAAGCTATTTCAAAAATGTATTTAAGTATGCACCGTGCACCAGCATTTTAAACAAAGTACTTGCGCTGAGAGCCTAAGGTGCTTGTACCATCTGGTAATGACTCAATTTGCTAATTGCTGATAAAAGCCCCACTGGCGCTCTGAGCAGATGCAGTATTTAAAATGCTGGTGCACTGAGAATATCTAGCTATGTTTCACATGCAAGTGCAGAGAAAAATGTTAACACTAAAACAGTAATACATTTTACTAGAAGCAGTTTTGCTAATACATTTATATTGCAAATATGCTTCTATTCAAAGATCTAATTCATCTATGTGCATTTAAATTTTGGACCTGAAAGGTCCCTTTAATTCTAAAAAGGAAGTGGAAACGGTGTATACAATAAAAAGCCAATGCAGGATTGTCCATAAAGAAATGAGGGCTGCAGTAAATAAATAACATGATGACATAATCTGCTATATTGCAGCAAACCTTCTCTCACAAATGTAGAGGCCATCTTTAGCATTAGCAGCTACACTAGGGCCCCGATCAGTAGCAAAAATTGAAACACCTCTTTAGGGGGTAAAAAGCAACATGAGCAAAGTTAAAATGCATTTTTGCCTTTGGGGAGAGAAAGGAAATAATGCAGAAGCAAAGAGAGTCTATAATAAAGTGAACAGAATAAAATGATCACAAATTTAAAATGCTCTGCATAAAGACTATGGCCTAGATTTGGAGTTTGGCGTTAGCCGTGAAAACCAGCGTTAGAGGCTCCTAACGCTGGTTTTTACCGCCCGCTGGTATTTGGAGTCAGTCAGGAAAGGGTCTAACGCTCACTTTTCAGCCGCGACTTTTCCATACCGCAGATCCCCTTACGTCAATTGCGTATCCTATCTTTTCAATGGGATCTTTCTAACTCCGGTATTTAGAGTCGTGTCTGAAGTGAGCGTTAGACATCTAACGACAAAACTCCAGCCGCAGGAAAAAAGTCAGTAGTTAAGAGCTTTCTGGGCTAACGCCGGTTTATAAAGCTCTTAACTACTGTACTCTAAAGTACACTAACACCCATAAACTACCTATGTACCCCTAAACCGAGGTCCCCCCACATCGCCGACACTCGATTAAATTTTTTTAACCCCTAATCTGCCGACCGCCACCTACGTTATACTTATGTACCCCTAATCTGCTGCCCCTAACACCGCCGACCCCTGTATTATATTTATTAACCCCTAACCTCCCCCCAACAACGTCGCCTCCACCTACCTACACTTATTAACCCCTAATCTGCCGACCGCAAAGCGCCGCCACCTATGTTATCCTTATGTACCCCTAATCTGCTGCCCCTAACACCGCCGACCCCTATATTATATTTATTAACCCCTAATCTGCCCCCCACAACGTCGCCGCCAGCTACCTACACTTATTAACCACTAATCTGCCGACCGCAAAGCGCCGCCACCTACGTTATCCTTATGTACCCCTAATCTGCTGCCCCTAACACCGCCGACCCCTATATTATATTTATTAACCCCTAATCTGCCCCCCACAACGTCGCCTCCACCTGCCTACACTTATTAACCCCTAATCTGCCGACCGGACCTGAGCGCTACTATAATAAAGTTATTAACCCCTAATCCGCCTCACTAACCCTATAATAAATAGTATTAACCCCTAATCTGCCCTCCCTAACATCGCCGACACCTAACTTCAAACATTAACCCCTAATCTGCCGACTGGAGCTCACCGCTATTCTAATAAATGTATTAACCCCTAAAGCTAAGTCTAACCCTAACACTAACACCCCCCTAAGTTAAATATAATTTAAATCTAACGAAATTAATTAACTCTTATTAAATAAATTATTCCTATTTAAAGCTAAATACTTACCTGTAAAATAAATCCTAATATAGATACAATATAAATTATAATTATATTATAGCTATTTTAGGATTAATATTTATTTTACAGGTAACTTTGTATTTATTTTAACCAGGTACAATAGCTATTAAATAGTTAAGAACTATTTAATAGCTAAAATAGTTAAAATAATTACAAATTTACCTGTAAAAGAAATCCTAACCTAAGTTACAATTAAAGCTAATACTACACTATCAATAAATTAATTAAATAAACTACCTACAATTACCTACAATTAACCTAACACTACACTATCAATAAATTAATTAAATACAATTCCTACAAATAAATACAATTAAATAAACTTGCTAAAGTACAACAAATAAAAAAGAACTAAGTTACAAAAAATAAAAAAATATTTACAAACATAAGAAAAATATTACAACAATTTTAAACTAATTACACCTACTCTAAGCCCCTAATAAAATAACAAAGCCCCCCAAAATAAAAAAATGCCCTACCCTATTCTAAATTACTAAAGTTCAAAGCTCTTTTACCTTACCAGCCCTGAACAGGGCCCTTTGCGGGGCATTCCCCAAGAAGTTCAGCTCTTTTGCCTGTAAAAAAAAAAATACAATACCCAAGCCTCCCAACATTACAACCCACCACCCACATACCCCTAATCTAACCCAAACCCCCCTTAAATAAACCTAACACTAAGCCCCTGAAGATCTTCCTACCTTGTCTTCACCTCACCGGGTTCAACGATCTGTCCAGAAGAGCTCCTCCGATGTCCTGATCCAAGCCCAAGCGGGGGGCTGAAGAGGTCCACGATCCGGCTGAAGTCTTCATCCAAGCGGGGCAGAAGAGGTCTTCCATCCGATTGAAGTCTTCATCCAAGCGGGATCTTCTATGGTCATCCATCCGGAGCGGAGCGGCAGGATCCTGAAGACCTCCGACGCGGAACATCCATCCTGGCCGATGACTGAACGACGAATGACGGTTCCTTTAAATGACGTCATCCAAGATGGCGTCCCTCGAATTCCGATTGGCTGATAGGATTCTATCAGCCAATCGGAATTAAGGTAGGAATATTCTGATTGGCTGATGGAGTCAGCCAATCAGATTGAGCTCGCATTCTATTGGCTGATCGGAACAGCCAATAGAATGCGAGCTCAATCTGATTGGCTGATTGGATCAGCCAATCGGATTGAACTTGATTCTGATTGGCTGATTCCATCAGCCAATCAGAATATTCCTACCTTAATTCCGATTGGCTGATAGAATCCTATCAGCCAATCGGAATTCGAGGGACGCCATCTTGGATGACGTCATTTAAAGGAACCGTCATTCGTCGTTCAGTCGTCGGCTAGGATGGATGTTCCGCGTCGGAGGTCTTCAGGATCCTGCCGCTCCGCTCCGGATGGATGACCATAGAAGATCCCGCTTGGATGAAGACTTCAATCGGATGGAAGACCTCTTCTGCCCCGCTTGGATGAAGACTTCAGCCGGATCATGGACCTCTTCAGCCCCCCGCTTGGGCTTGGATCAGGACATCGGAGGAGCTCTTCTGGACAGATCGTTGAACCCGGTGAGGTGAAGACAAGGTAGGAAGATCTTCAGGGGCTTAGTGTTAGGTTTATTTAAGGGGGGTTTGGGTTAGATTAGGGGTATGTGGGTGGTGGGTTGTAATGTTGGGGGGCTTGGGTATTGTATTTTTTTTTTTACAGGCAAAAGAGCTGAACTTCTTGGGGCATGCCCCGCAAAGGGCCCTGTTCAGGGCTGGTAAGGTAAAAGAGCTTTGAACTTTAGTAATTTAGAATAGGGTAGGGCATTTTTTTATTTTGGGGGGCTTTGTTATTTTATTAGGGGGCTTAGAGTAGGTGTAATTAGTTTAAAATTGTTGTAATATTTTTCTTATGTTTGTAAATATTTTTTTGTAACTTAGTTCTATTTTATTTTTTGTACTTTAGCAAGTTTATTTAATTGTATTTATTTGTAGGAATTGTATTTAATTAATTTATTGATAGTGTAGTGTTAGGTTAATTGTAGGTAGTTTATTTAATTAATTTATTGATAGTGTAGTGTTAGGTTTAATTGTAACTTAGGTTAGGATTTCTTTTACAGGTAAATTTGTAATTATTTTAACTATTTTAGCTATTAAATAGTTCTTAACTATTTAATAGCTATTGTACCTGGTTAAAATAAATACAAAGTTACCTGTAAAATAAATATTAATCCTAAAATAGCTATAATATAATTATAATTTATATTGTAGCTATATTAGGATTTATTTTACAGGTAAGTATTTAGCTTTAAATAGGAATAATTTATTTAATAAGAGTTAATTAATTTCGTTAGATTTAAATTATATTTAACTTAGGGGGGTGTTAGTGTTAGGGTTAGACTTAGCTTTAGGGGTTAATACATTTATTAGAATAGCGGTGAGCTCCAGTCGGCAGATTAGGGGTTAATAATTGAAGTTAGGTGTCGGCGATGTTAGGGAGGGCAGATTAGGGGTTAATACTATTTATTATAGGGTTAGTGAGGCGGATTAGGGGTTAATAACTTTATTATAGTAGCGCTCAGGTCCGGTCGGCAGATTAGGGGTTAATAAGTGTAGGCAGGTGGAGGCGACGTTGTGGGGGCAGATTAGGGGTTAATAAATATAATATAGGGGTCGGCGATGTTAGGGCAGCAGATTAGGGGTACATAGGGATAATGTAAGTAGCGGCGGTTTACGGAGCGGCAGATTAGGGGTTAATAACTATATGCAGGGGTCAGCGATAGCGGGGGCGGCAGATTAGGGGTTAATAAGTGTAAGGTTAGGGGTGTTTAGACTCGGGGTACATGTTAGAGTGTTAGGTGCAGACGTAGGAAGTGTTTCCGCATAGCAAACAATGGGGCTGCGTTAGGAGCTGAACGCGGCTTTTTTGCAGGTGTTAGGTTTGTTTTCAGCTCAAACAGCTCCATTGTTTCCTATGGGGGAATCGTGCACGAGCACGTTTTTGAGGCTGGCCGCTTGCGTAAGCAACTCTGGTATCGAGAGTTGAAGCTGCGTTAAAAATGCTCTACGCTCCTTTTTTGGAGCCTAACACAGCCTTTATGTGGACTCTCAATACCAGAGTTATTTTTATGGTGCGGCCAGAAAAAAGCCGGCGTTAGTTTTTCGGGTCGTTACCGACAAAACTCCAAATCTAGCCATATATTTTTACAGCAGAGTGTGGTCATCTCCTTTGCCACCCTTGTTTCACTTAGCAGTTTAGCTGTTCAGGTACAATTTAGGATCAATAAATAGCATCTCTTCACCACTGAGAAAATGTTACTGCTTGATTATACAAAAAGGAAATTTATGCTTACCTGATTAAATGGATTTCTTCTACGATACGACGAGTACACGGATTTCATCCTTACTTGTGGGATATTATCCTCCTGCTAACAGGAAGTGGCAAAGAGCACCACAGCAGAGCTGTATATATAGCTCCTCCCTTCCCCTCCACCCCTAGTCATTCGACCAAAGGTTATAGGAAGGAAAAGCTAAAAGGTGCAAAGGTGACTGAAGTTGTAAATAATAAAAAACATAATCTGTCTTAAATTGACAGGGTGGGCCGTGGACTCGTCGTATCGTAGAAGAAATCAATTTATCAGGTAAGCATACATTTCCTTTTCTTCTACAAGATACGACGAGTCCACGGATTTCATCCTTACTTGTGGGATACAATACAAAAGCAACAGGACACGGATGAAAAGGAGGGACAAGACAGGAACCTAAACTGAAGGCACCACTGCTTGAAGAACTTTTCTCCCAAAAACAGCCTCAGAAGAAGCAAAAGTATAAAATTTGGAAAATTTGGAAAAAGTATGAAGGGACGACCAAGTCGCAGCATTACAAATCGGTTCAACAGATGCATCGTTTTTAAAAGCCCATGTGGAAGCCACAGCCCTAGTAGAATGAGCCGTAATTCTTTCAGGAGGCTGCTATCCAACAGTCTCATATGCCAGACGGATGATACTTCTCAGCCAAAAAGAAAGAGAGGTAGCCGTAGCTTTCTGACCCCTACGCTTTCCAGAATAAACAATGAACAATGAAGATGATTGACGGAAATCCTTAGTTGCCTGTAAGTAAAACTTTAAGGCACAGACCACGTCCAAGTTATGTAACAGACGCTCCTTCTTGGAAGAAGGATTAGGACACAATGAAGGAACAATAATTTCCTGATTAATATTCTTATTCGAAACAACCTTAGGAAGAAAACCAGGTTTGGTACGTAAAACCACCTTATCAGAATGAAATATGAGATAAGGCGAATCACACTGTAACGCTGAAAGCTCAGAAACTCTTCGAGCAGAAGAAATAACAACTAAAATCAGAAATTTCCAGGATAATAATTTTATATCTATGGAATACAAAGGTTCAAACGGAACCCCTTGAAGAACTCGAAGAACTAAATTCAAACTCCAGGGAGGAGTAATTGGTCTAAATACAGGCTTAATTCTGGTTAGAGCCTAACAAAAAGACTGAACATCTGGCACATCTGCCAAACGTTTGTGAAACAAAATTGACAATGCAGAAATTTGTCACTTTAAGGAACTAGCTGATAAGCCTTTCTCCAATCTTTCTTGGAGAAAAGACAGAATCCTAGGAATCCTAACTTTACTCCATGAGTAGCCCTTGGATTCACACCAATAAAGATATTTACGCCATATCTTATGATAGATTTTTCTAGTGACAGGCTTTCTAGCCTGTATCAAAGTACTGATAACAGAATCAGAGAATCCTCGCTTCGATAAAATCAAGCGTTCAATCTCCACGCAGTCAACTGCAGAGAAGTTAGATTTGGATGTTGGAAAGGACCTTGAATGAGAAGTTCCTGTCTCAAAGGAAGTTTCCACGGTGGTAGCGAAGACATGTCCACTAGATCCGCATACCAAGTCCTGTGTGGCCACGCAGGCGCTATCAAGATCACTGAAGCTCTCTCCTGTTTGATTCGAGCAATCACGTGTGGAAGGAGAGGAAACGGTGGAAACACATAAGCTAGGCTGAACGACCAAGGCACTGCCAAGGCATTTATCAGTTCGGCCTGGGGATCCCTCGATCTGGATCTGTATCTTAGAAGCTTGGCATTCTGTCGAGATGCCATCAGATCTAATTCCGGTTTGCCCCATCGGAGAATCAATGAGGCAAATACCTCTGAGTGGAGTTCCCACTCCCCCGGATGAAAAGTCTGTCGGCTTAGAAAATCCGCTTCCCAGTTCTCTACTCCTGGGATGTGGATTGCTGACAGATGACAAGAGTGGGCCTCCGCCCAACGGATTATCTTGGATACCTCTTTCATCACTAAGGAACTCCTTGTTCCCCTCTGATGATTGATATAGGACACAGTCGTGATGTTGTCCGACTGGAATCTGATGAACTTGGCCGAAGCCAACTGTGGCCATGCCTGAAGTGCACTGAATATTGTTCTCAGTTCCAGAATATTGATTGGAAGTAGAGACTTCACCTGAGTCCAAACACCCTGAGCCTTCAGGGAATTCCAGACTGCACCCCAGCCCAGAAGGCTGGCGTCTGTTGTCACTATTACCCACGAGGGTCTGCGGAAGCAAGTCCCCTGGGACAGATGATCCAGCGACAACCACCAAAGAAGAGAATCTCTGGTTTCTTGATCTAGATTTATCTGAGGAGATAAATCCGCATAGTCCTCATTCCACTGTCCGAGCATGCACAGCTGCAGTGGTCTGAGATGAAAGCGAGCAAACGGAATGATGTCCATTGCTGCTACCATTAATCCGATTACCTCCATACACAGAGCCACTGATGGCCGAGGAATGGACTGAAGTGCTCGGTAAGTATTTAGAATCTTTGATTTTCTGACCTCTGTCAGAAATATTTTCATGGCTACCGAGTCTATCAGAGTTCCCAAGAAAGGAACCCTTGTCTGAGGGACAAGTGAACTTTTCTCTATGTTCACCTTCCAGCCGTGAATTCTCAGAAAAGACAGCACTGTGTCCGTGTGAGATTTTGTCAGTTGATAGTTGATGCCTGAATCAGAATATCGTCCAGATAAGGCGCCACTGCTATGCCTCGCGGTCTGAGAACCGCCAAAAGAGACCCTAGAACCTTTGTGAAGATTCTGGGTGCTGTGGCCAACCCGAAGGGAAGAGCCACAAACTGATAATAAGAAGGCAAACCTTAGAAACTGATGATGATCCTTGTGGATAGGAATAGGAAGGTAAGCATCCTTCAAGTCCATGGTAGTCATATATTGACCCTCCTGGATCATTGGTAAAATTGTTCGAAATGTCTCCATCTTGAATGATGGAACTCTGAGAAATTTGTTTAGACACTTGAGGTCTACGATGGGTCTAAAAGTTCCCTCTTTTTTGGGAACCACAAATAGGTTTGAGTAAAACCCCTGTCCCTGTTCCAATTTTGGAACTGGACAAATTACTCCCATGGTAAAAAGGTCTTTTACACAGCGTAAGAACGCCTCTCTTTTTATCTGGTTTGCAGATAATTTTGAAAGATGAAATCTCCCTCTTGGGAGAAAGTCCTTGAATTCTAATTGATAACCGTGGGTCACTATTTCTAGTGCCCAGGGGTCCTTAACATCTCTTGCCCAAGCCTGGGCAAAGAAAGAGAGTCTGCCTCCTACTAGATCCGGTCCCGGATCGGGGGCCGCCCCTTCATGCTGTCTTAGGAGCAGCAGCGGGCTTCTTGGATTATTTGCCCTTATTCCCGTTCTGGTTGAGTCTCAAGACTGACTTAGATTGGGTAAAATTCCCTTCCTGCTTTGTAGAAGAAGAGGAAACTGAGGGTCCTCCATTAAAGTTCCGAAAGGAGGGAAAATTATTTTGTTTACCCCTCATCTTAACAGACTTATCCTGAGGTAGGGCATGACCTTTACCTCCTGTAATGTCAGAAATGATTTCCTTCAATTCAGGCCCAAAAAGGGTCTTACCTTTAAAAGGAATAGCTAAAAGCTTAGTTTTTGATGAGACATCAGCAGACCAAGATTTGAGCCACAACGCTCTACGTGCTAGAATAGCAAATCCTGCATTCTTTGCCGCTAATTTAGCAATTTGAAAAGCGGCATCAGTAATAAAAGAATTAGCTAACTTGAGAGCCTTAATTCTATCTAAGATGTCATCTAATGGAGTCTCAACCTTAAGAGACTCTTCTAGAGCCTCAAACCAAAAAGCTGCTGAAGTAGTTACTGGAACAATGCAAGCCGTAGGTTGTAAAAGAAACCCCTGATTAACAAATAATTTCTTTAGTAGACCCTCTAATTTCTTATCCATAGGGTCTTTGAAAGCACAACTGTCCTCAATGGGTATATTTGTACGCTTAGCCAGGGTAGATATAGCTCCCTCTACCTTAGGGACCGTTTGCCATGAGTCCTGAATGGTATCTGAAATGGGAAACATTTTCTTAAAATTAGGAGGGGGAGAAAACGGTATACCTGGTCTATCCCATTCCTTTCTTATAATTTCCGAAATTCTCCTAGGAACCGGAAAAACATCAGTGTAAGTAGGTACTTCTAGATAGTTATCCATCTTACACAATTTCTCTGGTGGAATTACAATAGGGTCACAATCATCCAGAGTCGCTAAAACCTCCCTAAGTAACAGGCGGAGGTGTTCAAGCTTAAATTTAAAGGACATAGCGTCCGAATCTGTCTGAGGTAAAACATTCCCTGAATCTGAAATTTCGCTCTCAGACAGTAAATAGCTAATAAAGCATCAGAAGATTCAGTATTTACATTAATACCTGACCTACTGCGTTTACCCTGCAACACTGGTAATTTAGATAATACCTTAGTAAGGGTAGTTGACATAACTGCAGCCATCTCCTGCAGAGTAAAAGAACTAGACGCACTAGAAGTACTTGGCGTCGCTTGTGTGGGCGTTAAAAGTTGTGACACTTGGGGAGAATTGGATGGCATATCCTGATTCTCTTCAGACTAAGAATCATCCTTAGGCACACTTCCTTGACCTAATATATGGTCTTTACAATGTAAGGCTCTTTCAGTGCAAGAGTTACACAATGTTAGAGGGGGTTGCACAATAGCTTCTAAACACATAGAACAATGAGATTCCTCAATGTCAGACATGTTGAACAGACTAGTAATAACCACAAAAGTCGTTTAAACACTTATCTATTGCTTAATATAAACTTTTGAAAAAACGTGCACTGCGCCTTTAAGAAAAGAAAAAGTGAACAATTTTTTCAAAAATGCTCAAATAACGTTAAATTATCTCTAAATTTAACTTAAAATCGTTGGTTTATCCAAAAATTACTATACACAGTAGTAAGGGCAGAAATAAGGCTCTAAAGTACTTATATCAACAACTAGTCAATTTACAGTCAAAAATACCCTCTGCACCTCGCCACAGCTCTGCTGTGGTGCCTACCTGCCCCCAGGGTACATCGAAACAACTTTCCAACACTCCAGACCAGCTTGCACAGTCCAGGAGCCACTGGAGTTACTGCTTGCTGCTGCCTAGCCTGAAGGAAGTGTGCATCTTAGCGCGCGAAAATAAGCCCTGCCCCTTAAGGTCGATGCCAGAGTAGGCCCAAACACAACCGCATGGGGAAGCAGTTTTACCCTTCTTATAAAATAGTATTACTGCTTACCCCATTCCCATACAGGGAAATAATGCCAGCCAGTTCTGATACACCAAGTCTCCTCAGAAAAAAAGGCTGCACATACCTTAATGATGCGTGTAGCATGAAACCGGTCTCCACACTGAAGATGTCTCATGGTTACCTTCAGAAGTCTTGTGGGAACCAGCGTGGATCTTAGTTACAACTGCTAAGATCATCAACCTCAGGGCAGAAATCTTCTTCCATATCCCCCTGAGGAAAATAGTACTCACCGGTACCATTTAAAATAAAAAACTTCTTGATTGAAGAAACTAAAACTAACACCTCACTTTACCATGTCTTCCTAGTATAACACAGGCAAAGAGAATGACTGGGGGTGGAGGGGAAGGGAGGAGCTATATATACAGCTCTGCTGGGGTGCTCTTTGCCACTTCCTGTTAGTAGGAGGATAATATCCCACAAGTAAGGATGAAATCCGTGGACTCGTCGTATCTTGTAGAAGAAACAGTATTATGGGAGTTGTTAGGCCTACCACACTGTAAATAGTTCATATTGATTTCCTCAAACAGTCTGACAACATGACAACATTACCTGCAGAGAGTATCAAGCGTATAATCTCGGGTTCAAAAGTTCATCTGACTCCAGTGCTCTATAAGCTGGAAAAACCCATGCTGCTCCTGATAAGACAAGTACACATTCCCCTACACACACACACACACATATATATACTCAACTACAGTAGGGCATGAGAATTCAGTCATTCTACAAGCATCTTCTAAACTCCCTACTATATGCAGAGAGAAGTTAGGCGCAACCCAACAACTGCAGCTCTGCAAGCCTGCAGCTGCGTTTGATCTTTAAAGGACCAGTCAACACTGTAGATTTGCATAATCAATAAATGAATGATAAGAAGACAATGCAGTAGCACTTAGTCTGAACTTCAAATGAGTAGTAGATTTTTGTTAAATAAATTGCAAAGGTATGTCTATTTCCACTCCCCCTGTATCATGTAACAGCCATCAGCCAATCACACATGCATATATGTATATGCTGTGAATTCTTGCACATGCTCAGTAGGAATTGGTGACTCAAAAAGTGTAAATATAAAGACTGTGCACATTTTGTTAATGGAAGTAAATTGGAAAATTGTTTAAAATTGCATGCTGTATCTGAATCATGAGGTTTAATTTTGACTTGTGTGTCCCTTTAAGTGTTTGACCACTGGTCAAGGCATTTCCTTATTCACTGCTTCAGAGAGAACTGGAAGATACCTATTTCTAATTTAACAACAGCCCTAATATATAAAGGGCATAGAACTGTCGCCATTTGATCAGCAGGTTACATACTCACTGTTTCTGAGAGCTCAGTAAGAGACACTATTACTCCAGAACTGAGACCAAAAGTATCTTTGGCCTTTATGGTGGAGCATCGTACAATGGCATCCCAAGATCAATAATATTTGCTACATACTTCTTATGGCTCAAACTCCCTGTGTGGAGTCGGATGTTGATTCACTGTTTTTCGCCTGCTTTTAATAAGTTTGAAATAAATTCTTGTTTTTACTTTTTGATGTGGTTCGATTGCCCTGGATTTCTTTTTTTTTCTTTCTAATATTTGCTCCATGTTTATGATAATGGTTCAGCTGTCTATGTACTTGCAAAAGATGGGCTGTAAGAGGCAGTTAAAGGGACACTGAATCCAAATTTTTTTCTTTTGTAATTCGGAAAGAGCATGCAATTTTAAGCAACTTTGTAATTTGCTCCTATTATCAATGTTTCTTCATTCTCTTGCTATCTTTATTTGAAAAAGAAGGCATCTAAGCTTTTTTTGGTTTCAGTACTCTGGACAGCATTTTTTTATTGGTAGATGAATTTATCCACCAATCAGCAAGGACAATCCAGGTTGTTCACCAAAAATGGGCCATCATCTAAACTTACATTCATGCATTTCAAATAAAGATACCAAGAGAATGAAGAAAATTTGATAATAGGAGTAAATTAGAAGGTTGCTTAAAATTTCATGCTTAATCTGAATCACGAAAGAAAAAATTTGGGTACAGTGTCCCTTTAAGACTGAGGTCTTGTTATTCACACTACAAGCTGTTTACATGCCAGTGTTTCATATAATATTCATTCAGTATTCTACTCACTACAGTTCTTGGTATATGATTCAAATATCTCTCTGGTTATCTTTCCCTATACAATCATACATGTTTAAGTATTTATTGTTGTAATTTCTCTTTATGTTGCTGACATTCCTGCTTTTAGTATTATGTATACGGAATGTAATACTATGTGGTTTGTATTGCAAAGCTTTTGTTCCTTAAAGTGTAGCTTTGTGAATGATTAGTCTCAGAATCTATTACTTCCTGAGCCGTAACAAACAGTACAAATTCTGCACACTATCCTGACATACGTTTTCTATATCAGAGTATCCTACACACTGCCCTAGATTATTTTTCATGCATGATCATCTGAAATATGACACGCATTTACACCCTTTATATAGTTAGTACTTTTATAGGACTGTCTTATGAAAATAGGTATGCACAATCCTTGCTTTCATTACTTGTTGAGCCAAATCTAAAAAGGGCTTTATGACACATGGGAGTGGCATAGACTGTAAGTCCTGGCTTATTTATCTGCAAGTGCATACACTGAATATGACAATACCTAACTGCCCTCCTGACAAAGGTATAGGGGGAAATGTAGTCTAGATTTAAATCTGTTTATTACTACCCTGGCTAGATTTCTACATTTGTTGAGTTTAAATTTGACAACCTATTTTACCACACCGATTCATTCTTTGGTTCATATTTAGTTTTGTTGTTTTGATTTTAGTTCATTATAATTGAAGTTGAGGAACTGGGATGTTCCTAAACTAGTGGGATATCACTGTAAATTTGATGCTAGCAAAAGAACAGCACCTACTCATGATCCCAGATTTGTGCTTGATACAGATTTCTCTTTATAATTTGTGTGAGTTACCAATTCTTGTAAACA
Organism: Bombina bombina; assembly: GCF_027579735.1. Classification (NCBI taxonomy): domain Eukaryota; kingdom Metazoa; phylum Chordata; class Amphibia; order Anura; family Bombinatoridae; genus Bombina; species Bombina bombina. The sequence goes on along the minus strand of NC_069500.1, from coordinate 566,051,740 downwards.
TTTAGCTGTAACTTCTACAAATGCTGTAACTTTCATTGATTCCCAATTGATTTTTTCGTATTGTGGTCAGGACAATGTACTTTTTATGCTCATGCTCTCATTTAATATGCCTGTGATGTATCTGTGTTTCTTCAATAAAAAAAGATTCACCCCCTAAAAAAACAACAAAACACACAAAATAAAGCAGGGCAGACAGGGCCGGATTTACATCTCAGGTGCCTGTAGGCACAAAAACCTCAGAGTGTGTATGCGTGTGAGAGAGCATGTGTGTGTATGTATGTGTGAGAGTGTGTATGCGTGTGAGAGAGCATGTGTGTGTATGTATTTGTGAGAGTGTGTATGTGTGTGAGAGAGCATGTGTATGTATGTGTGAGAGTGTGTATGTATGTGTGAGAGTGTGTATGTATGTGTGAGAGAGCATGTGTGTGTATGTATTTGTGAGAGTGTGTATGTGTGTGTGAGAGCATGTGTATGTATGTGTGAGAGTGTGTATGTGTGTGTGAGAGTGTGTATGTGTGTGAGTGTGTGTGTGTGTGAGAGTATGAGTGTGTGTGTGTATGTGTGAGAGTGTGTGTGTATGTGTGTGAGAGCATGTGTATGTATGTGTGAGAGTGTGTATGTGTGTGTGAGAGTGTGTATGTGTGTGAGTGTGTGTGTGTGTGTGCATGTGTGAGAGTATGAGCGTGTGTGTGTATGTGTGAGTGTGTGTGTATGTGTGAGAGTTTGTATGTGTGTGAGAGAGCATGTGTGTGTATGTATGAGAGTGTGTATGTGTGTGAGAGAGCATGTGTATGTATGTATGAAAGTGTGTATGTGTGTGTGAGAGTGTGTATGTGTGTGAGTGTGTGTGTGTGTGTGCATGTGTGAGAGTATGAGTGTGTGTGTGTATGTGTGAGAGTGTGTGTGTATGTGTGAGAGTTTGTATGTGTGTGAGAGAGCATGTGTGTGTATGTATGAGAGTGTGTATGTGTGTGAGAGAGCATGTGTATGTATGTATGAAAGTGTGTATGTGTGTGAGAGAGCATGTGTATGTGTGTGAGAGAGCATGTGTATGTATGTGTGAGAGTGTGTATGTATGTGTGAGAGTGTGTGAGTATATGTGTGAGAGTATGAGTGTGTGTGTGTATGTGTGAGAGTGTGTGTGTATGTGTGAGAGTGTGTATGTGTGTGAGAGAGCATGTGTGTGTATGTATGTGTAAGAGTGTGTATGTGTGTGAGAGAGCATGTGTATGGATGTGTGAGAGTGTGTATGTATGTGTGAGAGTGTGTATGTGTGTGTGCATGTGTGAGAGTATGAGTATGTATGCGTGAGTGTATGCGTGAGAGTGTATGTATGTGTGTGAAAGTGTGCATGTGTGTGAAAATGTGTGAGTCTGTATGTGTGTGTGTGAGAGTGTGTGTATCTATGTGTGAAAGTGTGTATGTATGTGTGAGAAAGTGTATGTGTTAGAGTGTGTGTATGGTTTAGAAAAAAGAAAACAAAATACAAAACAATACAAGTCAAAACATTACTTAAATGGACTTTAAACACCTTACAAGACTTTTTGCTGCCTTGCCATTAATTAAAATACTAGGGCCTAGATTTGGAGTTTTGTCGGTAAAGACACGCGTAGCTAACGCCGGCTTTTTTCTGGCCGCACCATAAAAATAACTCTGGTATTGAGAGTCCACATAAAGGCTGCGTTAGGCTCCAAAAAAGGAGCGTAGAGCATATTTAACGCAGCTTCAACTCTCGATACCAGAGTTGCTTACGCAAGCGGCCAGCCTCAAAAACGTGCCCGTGCACGATTCCCCCATAGGAAACAATGGGGCTGTTTGAGCTGAAAAAAAAACCTAACACCTGCAAAAATGCCGCGTTCAGCTCCTAACGCAGCCCCATTGTTTCCTATGGGGAAACACTTCCTACGTCTGCACCTAACACCCTAACATGTACCCCGAGTCTAAACACCCCTAACCTTACACTTATTAACCCCTAATCTGCCGCCCCCGCTATCGCTGACCCCTGCATATTATTATTAACCCCTAATCTGCCGCTCCGTAAACCGCCGCTACTTACATTATCCCTATGTACCCCTAATCTGCTGCCCTAACATCGCCGACCCCTATATTATATTTATTAACCCCTAATCTGCCCCCCACAACGTCGCCTCCACCTGCCTACACTTATTAACCCCTAATCTGCCGACCGGACCTGAGCGCTACTATAATAAAGTTATTAACCCCTAATCCGCCTCACTAACCCTATAATAAATAGTATTAACCCCTAATCTGCCCTCCCTAACATCGCCGACACCTAACTTCAATTATTAACCCCTAATCTGCCGACTGGAGCTCACCGCTATTCTAATAAATGTATTAACCCCTAAAGCTAAGTCTAACCCTAACACTAACACCCCCCTAAGTTAAATATAATTTACATCTAACGAAATTAATTATCTCTTATTAAATAAATTATTCCTATTTAAAGATAAATACTTACCTGTAAAATAAATCCTAATATAGCTACAATATAAATTATAATTATATTATAGCTATTTTAGGATTAATATTTATTTGACAGGCAACTTTGTAATTATTTTAACCAGGTACAATAGCTATTAAATAGTTAATAACTATTTAATAGCTACCTAGTTAAAATAATTACAAAATTACCTGTAAAATAAATCCTAACCTAAGTTACAATTAAACCTAACACTATACTATCATTAAATTAATTATATAAACTACCTACAATTACCTACAATTAACCTAACACTACACTATCAATAAATTAATTAAATACAATTCCTACAAATAAATACAATTAAATAAACTAGCTAAAGTACAAAAAATAAAAAAGAACTAAGTTACAAAAAATAAAAAAATATTTACAAACATAAGAAAAATATTACAACAATTTTAAACTAATTACACCTACTCTAAGCCCCCTAATAAAATAACAAAGACCCCCAAAATAAAAAATGCCCTACCCTATTCTAAATTACTAAAGTTCAAAGCTCTTTTACCTTACCAGCCCTGAACAGGGCCCTTTGCGGGGCATGCCCCAAAGAATTCAGCTCTTTTGCCTGTAAAAAAAAACATACAATACCCCCCCCAACATTACAACCCACCACCCACATACCCCATATCTAACCCAAACCCCCCTTAAATAAACCTAACACTAAGCCCCTGAAGATCTTCCTACCTTATCTTCACCATAGCAGGTTCACCGATCCATCCTGAAGAGCTCCTCCGATGTCCTGATCCAAGCCCAAGTGGGGGGCTGAAGAGGTCCATGATCCGGCTGAAGTCTTCATCCAAGCGGGAGCTGAAGAGGTCCATGATCCGGATGAAGTCTTCATCCAAGCGGGAGCTGAAGAGGTCCATGATCCGGATGAAGTCTTCTATCAACGGCATCTTCAATCTTCTTTCTTCCGGATCCATCTTGCAGACCTCCGACGCGGAACATCCTCTTCTCCCGACGCCTACTAGCCGAATGACGGTTCCTTTAAGGGACGTCATCCAAGATGGCGTCCCTCGAATTCCGATTGGCTGATAGGATTCTATCAGCCAATTGGAATTAAGGTAGGAATATTCTGATTTGCTGATGGAATCAGCCAATCAGAATCAAGTTCAATCCGATTGGCTGATCCAATCAGCCAATCAGATTGAGCTCGCATTCTATTGGCTGTTCCGATCAGCCAATAGAATGCAAGCTCAATCTGATTGGCTGATTGGATCAGCCAATCGGATTGAACTTGATTCTGATTGGCTGATTCCATCAGCCAATCAGAATATTCCTACCTTAATTCCGATTGGCTGATAAAATCCTATCAGCCAATCGGAATTCGAGGGACGCCATCTTGGATGACATCCCTTAAAGGAACCGTCATTCGGCTAGTAGGCGTCGGGAGAAGAGGATGTTCCGCGTCGGAGGTCTGCAAGATGGATCCGGAAGAAAGAAGATTGAAGATGCCGTTGATAGAAGACTTCATCCGGATCATGGACCTCTTCAGCTCCCGCTTGGATGAAGACTTCATCCGGATCATGGACCTCTTCAGCTCCCGCTTGGATGAAGACTTCATCCGGATCATGGACCTCTTCAGCTCCCGCTTGGATGAAGACTTCAGCCGGATCATGGACCTCTTCAGCCCCCCGCTTGGGCTTGGATCAGGACATCGGAGGAGCTCTTCAGGACGGATCGGTGAACCTGGTATGGTGAAGATAAGGTAGGAAGATCTTCAGGGGCTTAGTGTTAGGTTTATTTAAGGGGGGTTTGGGTTAGATTAGGGGTATGTGGGTGGTGGATTGTAATGTCGGGGGGGGGGGGGTATTGTATGTTTTTTTTTACAGGCAAAAGAGCTGAATTCTTTGGGGCATGCCCCGCAAAGGGCCCTGTTCAGGGCTGGTAAGGTAAAAGAGCTTTGAACTTTAGTAATTTAGTATAGGGTAGAGCATTTTTTATTTTGGGGGTCTTTGTTATTTTATTAGGGGGCTTAGAGTAGGTGTAATTAGTTTAAAATTGTTGTAATATTTTTCTTATGTTTGTAAATATTTTTTTATTTTTTGTAACTTAGTTCTTTTTTATATTTTGTACTTTAGCTAGTTTATTTAATTGTATTTATTTGTAGGAATTGTATTTAATTAATTTATTGATAGTGTAGTGTTAGGTTAATTGTAGGTAGTTTATTTATTTAATTAATTTAATGATAGTATAGTGTTAGGTTTAATTGTAACTTAGGTTAGGATTTATTTTACAGGTAATTTTGTAATTATTTTAACTAGGTAGCTATTAAATAGTTATTAACTATTTAATAGCTATTGTACCTGGTTAAAATAATTACAAAGTTGCCTGTCAAATAAATATTAATCCTAAAATAGCTATAATATAATTATAATTTATATTGTAGCTATATTAGGATTTATTTTACAGGTAAGTATTTATCTTTAAATAGGAATAATTTATTTAATAAGAGATAATTAATTTCGTTAGATGTAAATTATATTTAACTTAGGGGGGTGTTAGTGTTAGGGTTAGACTTAGCTTTAGGGGTTAATACATTTATTAGAATAGCGGTGAGGTCCGGTCGGCAGATTAGGGGTTAATAAGTGTAGGCAGGTGGAGGCGACGTTGTGGGGGGCAGATTAGGGGTTAATAAATATAATATAGGGGTCGGCGGTGTTAGGGGCAGCAGATTAGGGGTACATAAGGATAACGTCGGTGGCTGCGCTTTGCGGTCGGCAGATTAGGGGTTAATAAATGTAGGTAGGTGGAGGAGACGTTGTGGGGGGCAGGTTAGGGGTTAATAAATATAATACAGGGGTCGGCGGTGTTAGGGGCAGCAGATTAGGGGTACATAAGTATAACGTAGGTGGCGGTCGGCAGATTAGGGGTTAAAAAAATTTAATCGAGTTGCGGCGATGTGGGGGGACCTCGGTTTAGGGGTACATAGGTAGTTTATGGGTGTTAGTGTACTTTAGAGCACAGTAGTTAAGAGCTTTATAAACCGGCGTTAGCCCAGAAAGCTCTTAACTACTGACTTTTTTCCTGCGGCTGGAGTTTTGTCGTTAGATGTCTAACGTTTACTTCAGACACGACTCTAAATACCGGAGTTAGAAAAATCCCATTGAAAAGATAGGATACGCAATTTACGTAAGGGGATCTGCGGTATGGAAAAGTCGCGGCTGAAAAGTGAGCGTTAGACCCTATTTTGAGTGACTCCAAATACCGGAGTTAGCCTAAAACCAGCGTTAGGAGCCTCTAACGCTGGTTTTCACGGCTAACGCCAAACTCCAAATCTAGGCCTAGGTGATTCTAAACACCTTTTAAATGCATCAACATCTTGTTCAATGCAATTGTTTTTCAGTAGCCAATCTCTACCACCACTTGCCTTATGTTGAGGAGCCACAGTCATTATGTTAGTATAAACTGCATTGTTTTGCACTAGAAAGCCCAGTTAGGCTTAATAAATCTGCAGTGTGTATTATCAGTTCTGAGAATTGGAAAACTCACAATGTCATGAAAAGGGTGCAAAATAAATAATGAGCATTTAAAGGGACAGTCTACACCAGAATTGTTGTTTAAAAAGATAGATAATCCCTTTATTACCCATTCCCCAGTTTTGCATAACCAACACAGTTATATTAATATACTTTTTACCTCTGTGACTACCTTGCATCTAAGCCTCTGCAAACTGACCCCTTATATAAGTTCTTTGACAGACTTGCATTTTAGCCAATCAGTGCTTACTCCTAGGTAACTTCACGTGCATGAGCTCAATGTTATCTATATGAAACATATGAACTAACGCCCTCTAGTGGTGAAAAACTGTCAAAACGCTTTCAGATTAGAGGCGGCCTTCATGGTCTAAGAAATTAGCATATGAACCTCCCTAGGTTTAGCTTTCAACTAAGAATACCAAAAGAACAAAGAAAAATTGGTGATACAAGTAAATTGGAAAGTTGTTTAAAAATACATGCCCTATTTGAATCATGAACGTTTATTTTGGACTTGACTGTCCCTTTAATACAAAGTTGTTTTACTAGTATTAAAATCTCAAGATCTGTACTGTTCCTTTAATAATACAAAATACAATACATTATATAGTCAATGTCTTTCTTGCAGCTGCTATACCACTTACAGTAAAAAGTAACTGTGAAAATAGTGCATAAGTTTTATATTTAATAACATGAAAAACTATATTATTGTAACAAATGTAAATCATATCTAGAGTTCAGATTGCATATGCAGCATTTCATCTTAGAATCTTTTTGCTGTAATTGCCACATTCACTCTAGCTTAAAGGGATTAAAGGGTCAAAAATTAAATGTGCATGCGTACATTTCAAATGGAAATAGAAGAATTTTTGCAATATAAAAAACCTTGTCTAGTAAAACTTATTGTTGTTTTTCAGTAACATAAGCACATATCATGTAATGCCCCGTGAACCAGTATTAAACACATCACACTTTCTCAGAGAGTCAGTGGTGGCTTGTTTAACACAAATTTAAGTGATAGTATAGTTAGTGTTCTTTAACGATATACTGTATATGTAATCACTCAGTGTGCATAAATATTTCTATATGTGTACCTACTGCGCATGCACTTGTATATGTCACCCCATTAATGAGGAACACAGGACTACATTTTCTTAACCGTCAAAATTGGCTACCTAACTATGGACGCATGCTTCCAATTACGTAATTGCATTCTACATATTCTTTTGAAACACTTGGAGTGCGTTTACATAATTGTGCGCATGCACACATAGAGGTAGCAAATCTCAATGAGGTGACAAATTTCAACAAAACACCCGCCCACTTGGAAGCACACTTTTTGTTCTAGCAGTGACATTTTCACAGCTCATCCAACCCTCTTGTCAACCATACAGCTAGCACAGAGCCAGGCCTTTTGTGATAATGCGACGATCGGTATGGTTGTCAAGAAGATTGGATGAGCGGTGAAAACGTCACTGCTCGAAAAAAAAAGTGTTTTTCCAACTGGGCCAGTAGTGGTGAAGGTAAGGAATCCTAACATCGGAACGGATTTAACCATTTCAGGTCTCAATAAAGTTTAATTGAAAGGCACACATATACTGTATATATTTATGCACACTGATTACATATATCACTCAGGAACACTAACTTTACCATTGGTTTATTTCTTCACAGACACAAAACACACCCCATCAGCTCTCTGAGCTTGAATACTGGTGTCCGGCCCCCATAGCATATGTACGTATACTGCTGAAAAACACTACTAACTTCTACTAGAACCATTTTTGCTTATGGAAGTATAATACAAAAATGCTTTTATTTCAAATTAAAATGCACCAATGCATATGAAAATTTTGACCTTTCTATCCCCTCAATAAAGTTGGAGATTTAGAAAAGAAAACTAAGCAAAACACGCTCAAATGCTGCACAAACTGAGCAAATGTGAATTATCACTTGGCTGTTGCTCTCACCTTTTCGTTGTAATATGTCTGCTTCTGAGAGTCGTGCATAGATTTGATAGTATCAAGTTGCTCCATTTGCTTTTTTAGATTTTCTTCAAACTGATTTTTTTTCAGTTCAACTGCTCCTCTTTCTGCAGCTGCCCGGCGCATTTTTCCTTCAATTTCCACAATACGGTTCTAGCAGGAGGGAACAACAAATATATTTTCCAGATGCTCCTGACAAATAGTTTTTATGATTTAAAATAAAGAAGTACTGCTTTATGCTGTAAATATTAGAGAATTGTGATACAAAAGTAATACAAATGGTTTAAACAAAAGGCTAACTAAATCCATTTTTTTAGAACATTTAAAATGTTTCTAAAGATCGTTTACACAAATTGCTTGTAGAGCAAAAATAGAAACATAGGCCCAGATTATGAGTTTTGCGTTAGAGGCTATCCTGTGCTATTGAGCAGTTTTCCCTCACCGCTCACTTCCCTACTGGTATTACGAGTTTATCTAAACCCGTCGTTAAAAGATAAGAAGTGAGCGTTGAGCAAAATTTTGCTCATTACCGCACTCAAATACCAAAGGTGCTTAAGTCAGCGGTGAGCTGGTCGCACGTGCTCGTGCACGATTTCCCCTTAGGGATCAACAGGGAGAGCCGGCTGAAAAAAAGTCTAACACCTGCAAAAAAAGCAACATAAAACTCAGTAACGCAGCCCCTATGATTCCTATGGGGAAATAAAATTTATGTCTACACCTAACACCCTAACATGAACCCAGAGTCTAAACACCCCTAATCTTACACTTATTAACCCTAATCTGCCACCCCCGACATCGCTGACACCTGCATATATTTTTAACCCCCAATCTGCTGCTCTGGACACCGCCGCTACCTACATTATACTTATGAACCCCTAATCTGCTGCCACCAACATCTCTGACACCTACATTATATTTATTAACCCCTAATCTGCCGACCCCAATGTCGCCGCAACCTGCCTACACTTTTTAACCCCTAATCTGCCGCCCCCAACGTCGCCGCCACTATAATAAACATATTAACCCCATAAACCGCCACACTCCCGCCTCGCAAACATTAGTTAAATATTATTAACCCCTAATCTGCCGTCCCTAACATCGCCGCCACCTACCTACATTTATTAACCCCTAATCTGCCGCCCCCAACGTCACCGCCACTATATTAAAGTTATGAACCTCTAAACCTAAGTCTAACCCTAACCCTAACACCCCGTAACTTAAATATAATTTAACCCTTTGAGTGCTAATGACGGCTCTGAGCCGTCACAGAGTTTCTCACTCTGGTGCTAATGACGGCTCAGAGCCATCACTAGCACTCTCCCACCTTGAGGGAGATCTGGGGGCTCCTAACTACTCCTACCCCGTCGATCGTGCCTGTAGAGTGACAGGCATCGCCAGGGCTTCACGTGATGCGTGGTGACGTCACGCGCAATAACGTGATGACGTCACCGCGCAACTTTATTTATACTTAACAATGTTAAGTATAGGAGGAGGGGACATGCTGCTTAAAAGCCAGTATCTCAGGCATCTAAGCAGCTACAGACCCCCAATACCCACTGTTGGAAAGGTAATCACCTAACCTTTCCAACAGTGTAAGTCTTGGGGGTCTGTAAAAAAAAAAAAAAAAAGTAAGATTTAGAGTTTTGTCGGTAAACCCGCGTAGCTAACGCTCCTTTTTTTTCCCCCGCACCTTTTAAACAACGCTGGTATTGAGAGTTCTCTGAAGGGCTGCGTTAGGCTCCAAAAAGGGAGCGTAAAGGCATATTTACCGCCACTTCAACTCTCAATACCAGCGTTGCTTACGGTAGCGGCTAGCTGGAGAAACGTGCTTGTGCACTATTCCCCCATAGGAAACAATGGGGAAGTTTGGGCTGCAAAAAAACAGCGTTAAGGTCCCAACGCAGCCCGATTGTTTCCTATGGGGAAACACTTTCTAAGTCTGCACCTAACACCCTAACATGAACCCCGAGTCTAAACACCCCTAACCTTACACTTATTAACCTCTAATCTGCCGCCCCCGCTATCGCCGACACCTGCATTATACTATTAACCCCTAATCTTCCGCTCCGGACACCGCCGCAACCTACATTATACCTATGTACCCCTAATCTGCTGCCCCTAACATCGCCGACACCTACATAATATTTATTAACCCCTAATCTCCCCCCCAACGTCGCCGCTACCTTACCTAACTTATTAACCCCTAATCTGCCCTCCCTAACATCACCTACACCTAATTTCAAGTATTAACCCATAATCTGCCGACCGGACCTCGCCGCTACTCTAATAAATGTATTAACCCCTAAAGCCAAGTCTAACCCTAACCCCAGGGCCGGATTTGCCATTAGGCACAGTAGGCATGTGCCTACAGGCGCATTGCAGCAGGGGCGCCACAAGAGTCAGTGTATTTATTTATTTATTTATTTTTTTTTAAATACTGTATATATTTTTTTAAATTTTATTTCAGTAAAATAAATGTGCCGCTGCGCTGGCAAAACAATCTATTGATCCGGTGTGCTGGGGCCGGGTGGGAGGAACAGGGGCCTCATGTGACTTGAGTGACAGTCTACACTGCAAACTTCTGTCTCCCTCTTGGCTGCCGCTCCCGGGTCGCCCTGACACTCACTCATCACTTCCTAGTCCAATCACTCCCAGCTTCCTGTCTCATTGCACGCAGCCGCACGCGCGGGAATAGTGAGACAGGAGACTGTGAGAGAGGGAAGCAGCAGCTTGCTTGGGGACTCGGGAGGCCAGAGTCTGAGGGCGCCGCAGCAAGAAGTAGTTAGGTTAGGCGACTGGCAGCACTCACTACAGTCGGCAGGCAGCAGCAAGGCAGGATAGGACTAGCTAGCCTGGTTGGTCACTGCACAGACTGTCCAGTCCCACTCCACAGAGGTAGCTGAGCTTTCTTCTAGTGTGCTAATGTTATTGTTCATTGTAGCACAATTTACACAGCATTTCACATAATGAGTTAACTAGATAACAGGCTGGGTTTAGGTTAATAAGTTTAAACAAGAGGTAAGGCTTGCAGCATGAGATCAGGAAACTCTTTTTAACCAGTCCAGGCACACACACAGTCAGTGGAGGCAGAAATCTCTGTGACAACTTCAACGCAAGTAAGTGCACAAGTATATTATTGCTGTTGTTGTAGTGCAGATAGTGTACTGGCATTAGATCAGGGTAGCCATGAGATCATATACATTATGTACAGCTGCACTTCTCTTGGTCATTTAATACAATATGATTACTGCTCATTACATTGTGTTCTTCTTGTTACTGATGCAGTATGGGTCACTTTTTCAAGTGAGTTCCCAAAAAGGAAGACTGTGCAGAATAGACTGTAGATCTCTAATGTTGATCAATAGCATATCACAGGATTTGTTGTGTGATTTCTCATTTACCATGAAAGTATTTAAATGTGTTTTGTAGATATTGCTCCAATAAAAAACATATTTTTTTAATGAATAATAAGAATTTTAGGAAATACAAAAGACAGCATATAGATCATACTGACAATTTCCATCCATTTTTGATAACGGTTTTCAATTGTATGGCCATTTGAGTTAAGTTAAAGGGACATAAACCCAAAATTATTCTTTCATGATTCAGATAGAGAATACAATTGAAAACAACTTTCCAATTTATTCTACTATTATCTAATGTGCTTCATTCTCTTGAGATCCTTTGTTGAAAAGCATATCTAGATAGCCTTAGTAGCTGCTGATTAGTGGCTGCACATATATGCCTCATGTGATTGGCTCAACCCTGTGCATTGCTATTTCTCCAGCAAAGAATATCTAAAGAATGAAGCAAATTAGATAAAATAAGTAAATGGGAATGTTGTTTAAAATTGTATTCTCTATCTGAATCTTGAAAGATTTTTTGGGGGTTTAATGTCCCTTTAAGTGTGTATTGATTATTGGTGTAGCTTCCATTACAACAAATATTGTATAATAGGTGTGTGTGTTAGTTTGTGTATCTCCATAAAAGGGCATGTGGTTTAAATTGTATTGCAATTTCTTTTTAATTTACTCTAAAAGATTGCTTTTGCTGCCTATTTTTTTGGACAAATTGATTTTAAAATTGAAAGTCAGCTTTATTAAAGTACTTGTTGAATCAGATAAGCTGATCTAATGTATTGGCTTTAATGATTTAAATCTAATATTTATTTTTAGTTGTCCTAAATAATAATTAAAAAAAATCCTCATTTTTTTCACTTTTTTTTTGGGGGGGGGCGCTTCAGATTTTTGTGCCTACAGGCACCTGAGATGTAAATCCGGCCCTGCCTAACCCTAACACTTCCCTAAATTAAATATAATTTTATTCTAACGAAATAAATTAACTCTCATTAAATAAAGTATTTCTATTTAACGATAAATACTTACCTGTAAAATAAACCCTAATATAGCTACAATATAACGAATAATTATATTGTAGCTATTTTAGAATTTATATTTATTTTACAGGCAACTTTGTATTTATTTTAACTAGGTACAATAGCTATTAAATAGTTATTTACTATTTAATAGCTACCTAGTTAAAATAATTACAAAATTACCTGTAAAATAAATCCTAACCTAAGTTACAATTAAACCTAACACTACACTATCAATAAATAAATTAAATCAATTAACTACAAGTACCTACAATTAAATAAACTAAACTAAATTAAAAAAACAAACACTAAATTACAAAAAATAAAAAAAGATTACAAGAATTTTAAGCTAATTACACCTACTCTAAGCCCCCTAATAAAATAACAAAGCCCCCCAAAATAAAAAAATTCCCTACCCTAATCTACATTAAAAAAGTTAACAGCTCTATTACCTTACCAGCCCTTAAAAGGGCTTTTTGCGGGGCATGCCCCAAAGAAATCAGCTCTTTTGCCTGTAAAAAACACACAATACCAACATTACAACCCACCCCAACATTACAACGCACCACCCACATACCCCTACTCTAACCCAAACCCCCCTTAAATAAACCTAACACTACCCCCCTGAAGATCTCCCTACCTTGAGTCGTCTTCACCCAACCGGGCACCGATGGACCAAAAGAAGACATCCGGAGCGGCAGAAGTCTTCATCCTATCCGGGCAGAAGAGGACATCCGGACCGGTAGACATCTTCATCCAAGCGGCATCTTCTATCTTCATCCATCCGACGAGGAGCGGCTCCATCTTCAAGACCTCCGGCGCGGAACATCCTCCATCCCCGACGACTAGACGACGAATGAAGGTTCCTTTAAATGACGTCATCCAAGATGGTGTCCCTCGAATTCCGATTGGCTGATAGGATTCTTTCAGCCAATCGGAATTAAGGTAGGAAAAATCTGATTGGCTGATTGAATCAGCCAATCAGATTCAAGTTCAATCGGATTGGCTGATCCAATCAGCCAATCAGATTGAGCTTGCATTCTATTGGCTGATCGGAACAGCCAATCCTATCAGCCAATCGGAATTCGAGGGACGTCATCTTGGATGACGTAATTTAAAGGAACCTTCATTCGTCGTCTAGTCGTCGGGGATGGAGGATGTTCCGCGCCGGAGGTCTTGAAGATGGAGCCGCTCCTCGTCGGATGGATGAAGATAGAAGATGCCGCTTGGATGAAGATGTCTACCGGTCCGGGTATCCTCTTCTGCCCGGATAGGATGAAGACTTCTGCCGCTCCGGATGTCTTCTTTTGGTCCATCGGTGCCCGGTTGGGTGAAGACGACTCAAGGTAGGGAGATCTTCAGGGGGGTAGTGTTAGGCTTATTTAAGGGGGTTTGGGTTAGAGTAGGGGTATGTGGGTGGTGGGTTGTAATGTTGGGGGGTGGTATTGTGTTTTTTTTACAGACAAAAGAGCTGATTTCTTTGGGGCATGCCCCGCAAAAACAGAATTTATGTTTACCTGATAAATTACTTTCTCCAACGGTGTGTCCGGTCCACGGCGTCATCCTTACTTGTGGGATATTCTCCTCCCCAACAGGAAATGGCAAAGAGCCCAGCAAAGCTGGTCACATGATCCCTCCTAGGCTCCGCCTACCCCAGTCATTCGACCGACGTTAAGGAGGAATATTTGCATAGGAGAAACCATATGGTACCGTGGTGACTGTAGTTAAAGAAAAGAAATTATCAGACCTGATTAAAAAAACCAGGGCGGGCCGTGGACCGGACACACCGTTGGAGAAAGTAATTTATCAGGTAAACATAAATTCTGTTTTCTCCAACATAGGTGTGTCCGGTCCACGGCGTCATCCTTACTTGTGGGAACCAATACCAAAGCTTTAGGACACGGATGAAGGGAGGGAGCAAATCAGGTCACCTAAATGGAAGGCACCACGGCTTGCAAAACCTTTCTCCCAAAAATAGCCTCAGAAGAAGCAAAAGTATCAAACTTGTAAAATTTGGTAAAAGTGTGCAGTGAAGACCAAGTCGCTGCCCTACATATCTGATCAACAGAAGCCTCGTTCTTGAAGGCCCATGTGGAAGCCACAGCCCTAGTGGAATGAGCTGTGATTCTTTCGGGAGGCTGCCGTCCGGCAGTCTCGTAAGCCAATCTGATGATGCTTTTAATCCAAAAAGAGAGAGAGGTAGAAGTTGCTTTTTGACCTCTCCTTTTACCAGAATAAACAACAAACAAGGAAGATGTTTGTCTAAAATCCTTTGTAGCATCTAAATAGAATTTTAGAGCGCGAACAACATCCAAATTGTGCAACAAACGTTCCTTCTTTGAAACTGGTTTCGGACACAGAGAAGGTACGATAATCTCCTGGTTAATGTTTTTGTTAGAAACAACTTTTGGAAGAAAACCAGGTTTAGTACGTAAAACCACCTTATCTGCATGGAACACCAGATAAGGAGGAGAACACTGCAGAGCAGATAATTCTGAAACTCTTCTAGCAGAAGAGATTGCAACTAAAAACAAAACTTTCCAAGATAATAACTTAATATCAACGGAATGTAAGGGTTCAAACGGAACCCCCTGAAGAACTGAAAGAACTAAATTGAGACTCCAAGGAGGAGTCAAAGGTTTGTAAACAGGCTTAATTCTAACCAGAGCCTGAACAAAGGCTTGAACATCTGGCACAGCTGCCAGCTTTTTGTGAAGTAACACAGACAAGGCAGAAATCTGTCCCTTCAGGGAACTTGCAGATAATCCTTTTTCCAATCCTTCTTGAAGGAAGGATAGAATCTTAGGAATCTTAACCTTGTCCCAAGGGAATCCTTTAGATTCACACCAACAGATATATTTTTTCCAAATTTTGTGGTAAATCTTTCTAGTTACAGGCTTTCTGGCCTGAACAAGAGTATCGATAACAGAATCTGAGAACCCTCGCTTCGATAAGATCAAGCGTTCAATCTCCAAGCAGTCAGCTGGAGTGAAACCAGGTTCGGATGTTCGAACGGACCCTGAACAAGAAGGTCTCGTCTCAAAGGTAGCTTCCAAGGTGGAGCCGATGACATATTCACCAGATCTGCATACCAAGTCCTGCGTGGCCACGCAGGAGCTATCAAGATCACCGACGCCCTCTCCTGATTGATCCTGGCTACCAGCCTGGGGATGAGAGGGAACGGCGGGAACACATAAGCTAGTTTGAAGGTCCAAGGTGCTACTAGTGCATCCACTAGAGCCGCCTTGGGATCCCTGGATCTGGACCCGTAGCAAGGAACTTTGAAGTTCTGACGAGAGGCCATCAGATCCATGTCTGGAATGCCCCACAGCTGAGTGACTTGGGCAAAAATTTCCGGATGGAGTTCCCACTCCCCCGGATGCAATGTCTGACGACTCAGAAAATCCGCTTCCCAATTTTCCACTCCTGGGATGTGGATAGCGGACAGGTGGCAGGAGTGAGACTCCGCCCATAGAATGATTTTGGTCACTTCTTCCATCGCTAGGGAACTCCTTGTTCCCCCCTGATGGTTGATGTACGCAACAGTTGTCATGTTGTCTGATTGAAACCGTATGAACTTGGCCCTCGCTAGCTGAGGCCAAGCCTTGAGAGCATTGAATATCGCTCTCAGTTCCAGAATATTTATCGGTAGAAGAGATTCTTCCCGAGACCAAAGACCCTGAGCTTTCAGGGATCCCCAGACCGCGCCCCAGCCCATCAGACTGGCGTCGGTCGTGACAATGACCCACTCTGGTCTGCGGAATGTCATCCCTCGTGACAGGTTGTCCAGGGACAGCCACCAACGGAGTGAGTCTCTGGTCCTCTGATTTACTTGTATCTTCGGAGACAAGTCTGTATAATCCCCATTCCACTGACTGAGCATGCACAGTTGTAATGGTCTTAGATGAATGCGCGCAAAAGGAACTATGTCCATAGCCGCTACCATCAACCCGATCACTTCCATGCACTGAGCTATGGAAGGAAGAGGAACGGAATGAAGTATCCGACAAGAGTCTAGAAGCTTTGTTTTTCTGGCCTCTGTCAGAAATATCCTCATTTCTAAGGAGTCTATTATTGTTCCCAAGAAGGGAACCCTTGTTGACGGAGATAGAGAACTCTTTTCCACGTTCACTTTCCATCCGTGAGATCTGAGAAAGGCCAGGACGATGTCCGTGTGAGCCTTTGCTTGAGGAAGGGACGACGCTTGAATCAGAATGTCGTCCAAGTAAGGTACTACAGCAATGCCCCTTGGTCTTAGCACAGCTAGAAGGGACCCTAGTACCTTTGTGAAAATCCTTGGAGCAGTGGCTAATCCGAAAGGAAGCGCCACGAACTGGTAATGCTTGTCCAGGAATGCGAACCTTAGGAACCGATGATGTTCCTTGTGGATAGGAATATGTAGATACGCATCCTTTAAATCCACCGTGGTCATGAATTGACCTTCCTGGATGGAAGGAAGAATAGTTCGAATGGTTTCCATCTTGAACGATGGAACCTTGAGAAACTTGTTTAAGATCTTGAGATCTAAGATTGGTCTGAACGTTCCCTCTTTTTTGGGAACTATGAACAGATTGGAGTAGAACCCCATCCCTTGTTCTCTTAATGGAACAGGATGAATCACTCCCATTTTTAACAGGTCTTCTACACAATGTAAGAATGCCTGTCTTTTTATGTGGTATGAAGACAACTGAGACCTGTGGAACCTCCCCCTTGGGGGAAGTCCCTTGAATTCCAGAAGATAACCTTGGGAGACTATTTCTAGCGCCCAAGGATCCAGAACATCTCTTGCCCAAGCCTGAGCGAAGAGAGAGAGTCTGCCCCCCACCAGATCCGGTCCCGGATCGGGGGCCAACATTTCATGCAGTCTTGGTAGCAGTGACAGGTTTCTTGGCCTGCTTTCCCTTGTTCCAGCCTTGCATTGGTCTCCAAGCTGGCTTGGCTTGAGAAGTATTACCCTCTTGCTTAGAGGACGTAGCACCTCGGGCTGGTCCGTTTCTACGAAAGGGACGAAAATTAGGTTTATTTTTTGCCTTGAAAGGCCGATCCTGAGGAAGGGCGTGGCCCTTACCCCCAGTGATATCAGAGATAATCTCTTTCAAGTCAGGGCCAAACAGCGTTTTCCCCTTGAAAGGAATGTTAAGTAGCTTGTTCTTGGAAGACGCATCAGCCGACCAAGATTTCAACCAAAGCGCTCTGCGCGCCACAATAGCAAACCCAGAATTCTTAGCCGCTAACCTAGCCAATTGCAAAGTGGCGTCTAGGGTGAAAGAATTAGCCAATTTGAGAGCATTGATTCTGTCCATAATCTCCTCATAAGGAGGAGAATCACTATCGACCGCCTTTATCAGCTCATCGAACCAGAAACATGCGGCTGTAGCGACAGGGACAATGCATGCAATTGGTTGTAGAAGGTAACCCTGCTGAACAAACATCTTTTTAAGCAAACCTTCTAATTTTTTATCCATAGGATCTTTGAAAGCACAACTATCCTCTATGGGTATAGTGGTGCGTTTGTTTAAAGTGGAAACCGCTCCCTCGACCTTGGGGACTGTCTGCCATAAGTCCTTTCTGGGGTCGACCAAAGGAAACAATTTTTTAAATATGGGGGGAGGGACGAAAGGAATACCGGGCCTTTCCCATTCTTTATTAACAATGTCCGCCACCCGCTTGGGTATAGGAAAAGCTTCTGGGAGCCCCGGCACCTCTAGGAACTTGTCCATTTTACATAGCTTCTCTGGGATGACCAACTTGTCACAATCATCCAGAGTGGATAATACCTCCTTAAGCAGAATGCGGAGATGTTCCAACTTAAATTTAAATGCAATCACATCAAGTTCAGCCTGTTGAGAAATGTTCCCTGAATCAGTAATTTCTCCCTCAGACAAAACCTCCCTGGCCCCATCAGACTGGGTTAGGGGCCCTTCAGAGATATTAGTATCAGCGTTGCCATGCTCTTCAGTATCTAAAACAGAGCAGCCGCGCTTACGCTGACAAGTGTTCATTCTGGCTAAAATGTTTTTGACAGAATTATCCATTACAGCCGTTAATTGTTGCATAGTAAGGAGTATTGGCGCGCTAGATGTACTAGGGGCCTCCTGAGTGGGCAAGACTCGTGTAGACGAAGGAGGGAATGATGCAGTACCATGCTTACTCCCCTCACTTGAGGAATCATCTTGGGCATCATTGTCATTATCACATAAATCACATTTATTTAAATGAATAGGAATTCTGGCTTCCCCACATTCAGAACACAGTCTATCTGGTAGTTCAGACATGTTAAACAGGCATAAACTTGATAACAAAGTACAAAAACGTTTTAAAATAAAACCGTTACTGTCACTTTAAATTTTAAACTGAACACACTTTATTACTGCAATTGCGAAAAAACATGAAGGAATTGTACAAAATTCACCAAATTTTCACCACAGTGTCTTAAAGCCTTAAAAGTATTGCACACCAAATTTGGAAGCTTTAACCCTTAAAATAACGGAACCGGAGCCGTTTTAAACTTTAACCCCTTTACAGTCCCTGGTATCTGCTTTGCTGAGACCCAACCAAGCCCAAAGGGGAATACGATACCAAATGATGCCTTCAGAAAGTCTTTTCTAAGTATCAGAGCTCCTCACACATGCGACTGCATGCCATGCCTCTCAAAAACAAGTGCGCCACACCGGCGCGAAAATGAGGCTCTGCTTATGCTTTGGGAAAGTCCCTAAGTAATAAGGTGTCTAATACAGTGCCTGCCGATATTCTTATATCAAAATACCCAGATAAAATGATTCCTCAAGGCTAAATATGTGTTAATAATGAATCGATTTAGCCCAGAAAAGTCTACAGTCTTAATAAGCCCTTGTGAAGCCCTTATTTATGATCGTAATAAACATGGCTTACCGGATCCCATAGGGAAAATGACAGCTTCCAGCATTACATCGTCTTGTTAGAATGTGTCATACCTCAAGCAGCAAGAGACTGCATACTGTTCCCCCAACTGAAGTTAGTAGCTCTCAACAGTCCTGTGTGGAACAGCCATGGATTTTAGTTACGGTTGCTAAAATCATTTTCCTCATACAAACAGAAATCTTCATCTCTTTTCTGTTTCTGAGTAAATAGTACATACCAGCACTATTTCAAAATAACAAACTCTTGATTGAATAATAAAAACTACAGTTAAACACTAAAAAACTCTAAGCCATCTCCGTGGAGATGTTGCCTGTACAACGGCAAAGAGAATGACTGGGGTAGGCGGAGCCTAGGAGGGATCATGTGACCAGCTTTGCTGGGCTCTTTGCCATTTCCTGTTGGGGAGGAGAATATCCCACAAGTAAGGATGACGCCGTGGACCGGACACACCTATGTTGGAGAAAAGCCCTTTTAAGGGCTGGTAAGGTAATAGAGCTGTTAACTTTTTTAATTTAGATTAGGGTAGGGAATTTTTTTTATTTTGGGGGGCTTTGTTATTTTATTAGGGGACTTAGAATAGGTGTAATTAGCTTAAAATTCTTGTAATCTTTTTTTATTTTTTGTAATTTAGTGTTTTTTTTTGTAATTTAGTTTAGTTTATTTAATTGTAGGTACTTGTAGTTAATTGATTTAATTTATTTATTGATAGTGTAGTGTTAGGTTTAATTGTAACTTAGGTTAGGATTTATTTTACAGGTAATTTTGTAATTATTTTAACTAGGTAGCTATTAAATAGTAAATACCTATTTAATAGCTATTGTACCTAGTTAAAATAAATACAAAGTTGCCTGTAAAATAAATATAAATCCTAAAATAGCTACAATATAATTATTCGTTATATTGTAGCTATATTAGGGTTTATTTTACAGGTAAGTATTTAGTTTTAAATAGGAATACTTTAGTTAATAATATTTAATTTATTTTGTTAGATTAAAATTATATTTAACTTAGGGGGGTGTTAGGGTTAGACTTAGCTTTAGGGGTTAATACATTTATTAGAGTAGCGGCGAGGTCCGGTCGGCAGAT
Organism: Bombina bombina; assembly: GCF_027579735.1. Classification (NCBI taxonomy): domain Eukaryota; kingdom Metazoa; phylum Chordata; class Amphibia; order Anura; family Bombinatoridae; genus Bombina; species Bombina bombina. The sequence goes on along the minus strand of NC_069500.1, from coordinate 566,031,418 downwards.
TAGTGGTTAATTCTTGAAGTTAGGTGTCGGCGATGTTAGGGAGGGCAGATTAGGGGTTAATACTATTTATTATAGGGTTTTTGAGGCGGGAGTGAGGCGGTTTAGGGGTTAATACATTTATTAGAGTAGCGTTGAGGTGCGGTCGGCAGATTAGGGGTTAATAAGTGTAGGTAAGGTAGCGGTGACGTTGGGGGGGGCAGATTAGGGGTTAATAAATATTATGTAGGTGTCGGCGATGTTAGGGGCAGCAGATTAGGGGTTTATAGGTATAATGTAGGTGGCGGAGGTGTGCAGTCGGCAGATTAGGGGTTAAAAAATTTTATTAGAGTGGCGGCGATGTGGGGGGACCTCGGTTTAGTGGTACATAGGTAGTTTATGGGTGTTAGTGTACTTTAGAGCACAGTAGTTAAGAGCTTTATAAACCGGCGTTAGCCCAGAAAGCTCTTAACTACTGACTTTTTCCTGCGGATGGAGTCTTGTCGGTAGAGGCTCTACCGCTCACTTCAGCCAAGACTCTAAATACCGGCGTTAGGAAGATCCCATTGAAAAGATAGGATACGCAATTGGCGTAAGGGGATCTGCGGTATGGAAAAGTCGCGGCTTGGAAGTGAGCGTTAGACCCTTTCCTGCCTGACTCTAAATACCAGCGGGCAGTAAAAAGCAGCGTTAGGAGCCCTTAACGCTGCTTTTGACGGCTAACGCCAAACTCTAAATCTAGGCGTTAGAAAATATTAGCACCCAGGTGGGAAAGTGCTTAGCACTCAAAGGGTTAAATAAATCTAAATAAATATTCCTATCATTAAATAAATTATTCCTATGTAAAACTAAATACTTATCTGTAAAATAAACCCTAAGCTAGCTACAATATAACTAATAGTTACATTGTAGCTAGCTTAGGGTTTATTTTTATTTTACAGGCAAGTTTGTATTTATTTTAACTAGGTAGAATAGTTATTAAATAGTTATTAACTATTTAATAACTACCTAGATAAAATAAATACAAAAGTACCTGTAAAATAAAACCTAACCTAAGCTACAATAACACCTAACACTACACTATAATTAAATAAATTCACTAAATTAAATACAATTAACTAAATTAAATTAGCTAAAGTACAAAAAAAACTAAATTACAGAAAATAATAAACAAATTACAGATATTTAAACTAATTACACCTAATCTAATAGCTCTATTAAAATAATAAAAAAAAAAACAAAATAAAAAAAAACCCTAGCCTAAACTAAACTACCAATAGCCCTTAAAAGGGCCATTTGCGGGGCATTGCCCCAAATTAATAAGCATTTTACCTGTAAAAAAAAATACAAACAACCCCCCAACAGTAAAACCCACCACCCACACAACCAACCCCCCAAATAAAACACTATCTAAAAAAACCTAAGCTCCCCATTGCCCTGAAAAGGGCATTTGGATGGTCATTGCCCTTAAAAGGGCAGTTAGCTCTTTTGCAGTCCCTAACCTAAAAATAAAACCCACCCAATACACCCTTAAAAAAAACCTAACACTAACCCCCTGAAGATCGGCTTACCAGGAGAAGTCTTCATCCAAGCCGGGCCGAAGTCCTCAACGAAGCCGGGAGAAGTCTTCATCCAAGCCGGGCAAAGTGGTCCTCCAGAAGGGCAGAAGTCTTCATCCAGACGGCATCTTCTATCTTCATCCATCCGGCGTGGGTCCATCTTCAAAACATCCGCCGCGGTGTATCCTCTTCATCCGACGACTAAAGCTGAATGAAGGTACCTTTAAGTGACATCATCCAAGATGGCGTCCCTTAGATTCCGATTGGCTGATAGAATTCTATCAGCCAATCGGAATTAAGGTAGAAAACATCCTATTGGCTGATGCAATCAGCCAATAGGATTGAAGTTCAATCCTATTGGCTGATCCAATCAGCCAATAGGATTGAGCTTGCATTCTATTGTCTGATTTTACCCTAATGCACAACTTGTAATCTAGCCAATAGATTTTGAGGGAAGATAAGAAACACAGGTCCAATATTGCACATTTTTTTCTATAAAGTGTAATCTTAAAGGAATATGAAAGTCAAAATAAAACTTTTATGGGGCGTGTCCGAGCTTTGGCCAAAAATGGCCACTAAACTGGGAGCTCTGTCAAGATGATTTATATTCCACCGTGTTATCCAGAACAAAATTCTACACCAATACATAGAGGATATTCTACTGATCTGGATGAAACAGTGAGAGAAAAAATTATTTGATCCCCTGCTGATTTTGTACATTTTCCCACTGAAAAATAAATGATCAGTCTATAATTTTAATAGTAGGTTTATTTGAACAGTGAGAGACAGAATAACAACAACAAAATCCAGAAAAACGCATTTCAAAAAAGTTATAAATGTATTTGCATTTTAATGAGTGAAATAAGTATTTGATCCTCTATTAATCAGCAAGATTTCTGGCTTCCAGGTGTCTTTTTTACAGGTAACAAGCTGAGATTAGGAGCACTCTCTTAAGGGGAGTGCTCCTAATCTCAGCTTGTTACCTGTATAAAAAAAACTGTCCACAGAAGCAATCAATCAATCAGACTCCAAATTCTTTACCATGGCCAAGACCAAAGAGCTGTCCAAGGATGCCAGGGACAAGATTGTAGACCTACACAAAGCGATGAGAAGGTGACAACAGTTGGTGCAATTATTCGCAAATGGAAGAAACACAAAATAACTGTCAATCTCCCTCGGTCTGGGGCTCCATGCAAGATCTCACCTCGTGGAGTTTAAATGATCATAAGAACGGTGAGGAATCAGCCCAGAACTACACGGGAGGATCTTGTCAATGATCTCAAGGCAGCTGGGACCATAGTCACAAAGAAAACAATTGGTAACACTACGCCGTGAAGGACTGAAATCCTGCAGCGCACGCAAGGTCCCCCTGCTCAAGAAAGCACATGTAAAGGCCCATCTGAAGTTTGCCAATGAACATCTGAATGATTCAGAGGAGAACTGGGTGAAAGTGTTGTGGTCAGATGAGACCAAAATCAAGCTCTTTGGCATCAACTCAAATCACTGTGTTTGGAGGAGGAGAAATGCTGCCTAGAACACCAGCCCCACTGTCAAATATGGAGGTGGAAACATTATGCTTTTGGGGTGTTTTTCTGCTAAGGGGACAGGACAACTTCACTGCATCAAAGGGACAATGGACGAGGCCATGTACCGTCAAATCTTGGGTGAGAACCTCCTTTCCTCAACCAGGGCATTGAAAATGGGTCGTTGATGGGTATTTCAGCATAATGACCCAAAACACACCAAAGGGGTGGCTCAAGAAGAAGAAGCACATTAAGGACATTAAGGTCCTGGAGTGGCCTAGCTAGTCTCTTGATCTTAATCCCATAGAAAATCTGTGGAGGGAGCTGAAGGTTCGAGTTGCCAAATGTTAGCCTCAAAACCTTAATGACTTGGAGAGGATCTGCAAAGAGGAGTGGGGCAAAATTCCTCCTGAGATATGTGCAAACCTGGTGGCCAACTACAAGAAATGTCTGACCTCTGTGAAACATAAGTCATGTTTTGCAAAGGGATCAAATACTTATTTCACACATTAAAATGCAAATCAATTTATAACTTTTTTTAAATGCATTTTTCTGTATTTTTTGTTGTTATTCTGTCTCTCACTGTTCAAATAAACCAACCATTAAAATTATAGACTGATCATTTCTTTGTCAGTGGGCAAACGTACAATATCAGCAGGGGATCTAATAATTTTCTCCCTCACTGTATAAATATTGTGCGCCACAGGACTTCCCAGGCCGGGCAGCTGACACGTTTCGGTGGCTCCCTAAGAAGAAAAGGCTCATCAACCCCTTCCGCCCCCGAAGGTAAGCAGAGAGCAGTCAAAGCTCTTTACTACAATTCTTATATTTTCATACAATATAGACATTCTACATTTAACATGGATAAGCTATTTATCGCTATAAAGGGTCTTCTAGAGGATCATGAGAAAATATGCAAGAGGATTGACAAGCTACTTCTGCCAATGAGCCCTATCTTTCGTGTATAGAGCATAACTACGAGGAGATAAACAACTGAATATAAAACAGCTATCTGCCTTCCAGAAATAAGGCTTGAAAGTCTGTTTGGATGAAGTGGGGAGTCTGACATCAGTGCAGGGCCTACCTCATGCTGTCTACCCTAGCTTGGATTCGGAGAGGTGTGCACTTTAAAAGTAAATTGGAAAGTTGTTTAAAATTGCATACCCTAATTTTGACTAGACTGTACCTTTAAGCTATATTATTATTATTATTTTATAAATATTTAATAGTTGTTACATTTTACAAATATATATTTTTAAGGATTCAAAAGTGGCCTGCTACATTCTTATATAACAGAAGATAGAGGTTCTCAAGATGTTTTTTTATTTTTGTCATACAAAGTTTCTAAACCAGCGGTCGCCAACTAGTGGTTCGTGGACCACTGGTGGTCCACGAGAAGATGTTAGTGGTCCTTGACACTATCAAGCAGGAATTAATCTCCTCTGATGGTGTCACCCTGGTCGCGCTGCAACTCCCTACAGTGCCTGGCTGGACATCAGTGAAAACCGACGGAGAAGGAGTTAAATTACAATCTCCCTACACACGTTGCGTAGTACTGCGCAACTTGCGTAGCTAGATTGTATTTTAACTCCTCCCGCCCTGCGCGCTGCTCTGAGGAAGATGCTTCAATTTTAAAGCCAGCAGAGGTTGGTACAGTCTTGACTTGAAATAAAAGTATTAAAGAATTAAAAAAAAAAAAAAAAAATTAAATATTACATCTTTTTCATTTTAATAACAAAATTGTGAGTTTAGTGGTCCCTGAAGTTTGAAAGGTTGGCGACCCCTGTTCTAAACCATTTGTCAGTGAGCTCACTATAGTTTTATAAAAAAGTATGTTATTATAGCTTTATTCTAGCCTAAAGCATGTCATGTATATAACCATGGGATTTTCATGATTATTTTTACTTGGGGCAAAGTATAAATATACTATCTTGTTGCAAATTTATAGGGACTTAGCTATATTTATACAGGCTTATCTTGTTATGACATATTAATCTGTCCTGTGACTGATATGTGGTTGCTCCAAGTGCTATAGTTCATTGTCTACTGTTATGTGATAAACAGCCTTAGCTTTCCTCATGCTTAAATACTATATCCACTTTAAATGAAGGGCACTACCTGTATTAATGTAATATTATGCCACATGTAATTGTATGCCAACGACACCCAAATCTACTTCTCTGCACCAGACCTATCTCCTTCCTTGCTAACCAGTATCACTAACTGTCTTTCTCACATCTCTTCCTGGATGTCCTCTCACTACCTCAAGCTAAATCTCTACAAAACTGAGCTCCTTATTTTCCCCCCTTCTTCAAAAATCTCCACCCCCAATCTATCTATAACTGTCGACAACTCCATCATTACCCCTACCCCGCATGCTCGATTGTCTCGGGGTCACATTTGACTTTTGTTCTTTCTTTCACTCCTCACATTCAGTCCTTGGCTAAAGTCTGCCGCTTCCACCTTAAAAACATCTCTAAAATTAGACACTTCCTTACACAAGACACAACTAAGATTTTAATCCACTCTTTCATCCTTTCCCGCCTCGATAACTGCAACTCTGTCCTCTCTGGTCTCCCCACCTGCCGCCTAGCTCCTTTACAATCCATAATGAATGCCTTTGCCAGGCTCATCTTCCTTACACAACGCTCTTCGTCTGCTGCACCTCTTTGCCAATCCCTTCACTGGCTTCCTCTTGCCTCTAGGATCAAACACAAAATTCTCACTCTGACATACAAAGCCCTTAACTGCACTGCTCCCCCCTATATCTCAGACCTTGTCTCCAGATACTCTCCCTCCCGCTCCCTTCGCTCTGCTCACGACCTCCTCCTCTCCTCCTCTCTTGTTACCTCATCACACTCCCATTTACAGGACTTTTCCAGACTGGCTCCCATCTTGTGGAACTCTCTGCCTCGTTTCACAACTCTCCCCTAGTTTTGAAAGCTTCAAGCGCTCCCTAAAGGCTCTACTGTTCAGGAATGCATACAACCTACGCTAACCTTTCTTTATACCAGTTCTTCTCCTCCATTGCTATCCCCTGAACCCCCCTTAGCATGTAAGCCTAAGATTTCAGCTGTTTGTAGATCACCTTCCAAAAAGCTGACTACAACAGTGCCACTCTTGGCAGAGCCCTCTACCCATTTGATCCATATAATTGTTTTGTTGTACTCCGCATTTGTTTATAGCGCTGCAGAATCTCTTGGCGCTCTACAAATAACCAATAATAAATAAATAAATAATAGTCCTTCCATAGTTGTGAAGTAGGTGCCAGTGTTTAAACTAACTTTCAACATAATATTAAAGTTGAAATATTTGAGTGTAGTTTTATTTAGGATGGGTCCAAGAGTCGACCTGTTGGTATATCCCCTAATCTACACCCCATCTTTACATTTATAGTCAAGAGGTCCAAGAGTGGCCCCTAACTTTAATTTGGGGTATCTTTAACTCTTAATTTTTTGTATATTTTAGGGGGTTCTTAGATACTTCATATAAAAAAAAACTGGGGTAAATAAGAAAAAAACTGAATTTATACTTACCGATAAATTTCTTTCTTCTGGGATGATGAGAATCCACTGGTGTCTATAACTTGTGGGATATATTTCCCGCCACACAGTAAAGAACCCTCACAAGAGCTTTTAATCCCTCCCATCTCCTCTCTCAGTCAGTTTACATATACAGAGGAGAGGAGAGAGACACAAAAGGTAGGAAAGACAAAAAGCAGCGCTTATAGGTGAAAATAAGAACTGTTGCCCATATAGCAAAAATTCCGGGCGGTATGTATAAATTCTGTTCTCTTTTGTAGGATGATGAGAGTCCATAACATGTGGGATACAATACCCAAGCTGAGAGTCTATGTTAAGGATGGGTGGGACAAATAAATGGCAGTTCTTATTTGCCAGACACTATGGCCTGACGGATTTTCCTGCCAAAAGCAGCTTCAGAGGAAGCATAAATATCAAAATGATAAAATTTAGACAAGTCTGCTCCAAGGAGGCTTCATTTTTTGAAGGCCCAGGAACGTAGATACAAATCTAGTAGAATGAGCAGTTACTCTTTTTGGAGGCAGTTTTCCCGCAGCCAAGTAAGCCTTACTAAAAGTCTGTTTGAGCAATGATGCCAAGACCACTGTCGTAGCCTTTTGACCTTTTTGTTTTTCCAAGAGTCATTGCCAGAATCAAACGGAGGAAATAGATAGGCCAGTTGAAGTTTTAAAGACAGACTAGCGCATTTATCATGCAAGCTCTTGGATCTCTTTGACCTGGCTAAATAAAATAAAGTTTGCAGCATAATTTGGATGCCATTAGATCTATTTCTGGAAAACCTCACCTCAGGACTAATTGATCGAACACGTCCTGATGAAGAGACTATTCTCTTGGATGAATGGACTTCCCAATTGTTCACACATGGAATGTGAATGGCCGATAGGGTGCAGTGGTTTTCCTATGCCCAAGACAGAATGTAAGATACCTCTTGCATAGCTAAGGGACTTCAAGTCCCTCCCTGATGATTGATGTACACCACAGCAGTGACGTCTGATTGGAACTGAATAACTTTTTCCTGCTTGAGAAGGGGTCAAGACTGAAGGGCCTGAAGAACCACACAAAGTTCTAGGATGTTGATAGGTAACCTCTCCTCCTGAGAGAACCATATACTCCCTGCACTCTTCTGGACTCCCAAACAGCCCCCAACCCATCAGACTTGCGTCTGTAGTGACTATGGTCCAGATAGGTAGAAGAAAAGAAACTCCAATGGTCAAATAGGGACTTTCCCTCCACCATGAGAGAGATAGTTTGACTGAAGAACTGAGTTCTATCTGCTGTTCCAGTTGGAAACAATCCTTTGACCATTGTTGAAGCATGGACAATTGGATAGGACCAAGAAAAAAGAGAGCAAAAGGCACTGCATCTGATGCTGCCACCATAAGACCCACTACTTCCATACATTGTGCTACAGATGGAGAATGAGCCCCCTGTAGGGAACGACAGGCAGTCTGAAGTTTGGTTCTGTGAGTATCTGTGAGAAAAAAAAGCAGATTTTCACCCCCAGAAAAAACACCTTGTGGCTAGGGATAAGGAACTTACTTTTGTAGATTTTGATTTTCCATTCATGTTCCTAAAGAAAAGATACCATTCTGTGGGTATAAGCAGATGGAGCTTGGACCAAAATATTGTCCAAATAAGGGGCAATGGAGATTACCTGTGCTCTGATCACTGCTAAGAGAGCCCCTAATACCCTCATGAAGATGTGAGGGGCTGTGGCCAAACCAAAGGGAGGGTCACAAATTGGTAATATTTGTTGAGAAAAGCAAATCTTAGAAACTGGAAATGATCCTTGTGAATTGGGGTGTGTAGATATGCATTGTTTAAGTCTATGGTTGTCATAAATTGACCTTCCAGAACTAGAGGCAAAATGGTATGGACCGTTTTCATTTTGAAAGAAGGTACACAAACTAATTTGGGTCCAGGATAGGACGGTAGGTGCCCTCCTTCTTTTGGACACTGAAGAGGTTGGAATAGAAACCCTGTCCCTATTGAGAGTTTGGAACAGGCTGGATCACTCCCATGTCCTATAAGTTGCGAACGCATTGAACTTGAACACATTGAACAAAGGAAGCCTCCTTACAGAATCCTTTGGAACAAGAGACAGATGAAACCGTTTGCAGGGAGGTCTGGTGCAAAAGCCTATGCGATAACCTTGGCATATGATATTGAGAACCCAGGGATCCTGAAATGATCAAGACCAGGCCTTCTGAAATTGAAACAATCTGCCCCCTAGGAGAAGATCTTCTGGACAGGGGACCGTCCCTTCATGCAGATTTCTGATTGGAATTGGGCTTTTTGGCCTGTTTGTTCTTAGACCAAGAAGATTCTGGCTTCCAGGAAGGCTTGGAGGATTAAGATTTTTGAATTTTGATCCCTAGGGGAGCGAAAGGAACGAACACTATTTGTTTGTTTGTACTTCCCCTTAGACTTTTGGTCCTGAGGTGGAAAAGCCCTGTTTCCCCTGTGACAGTTTTGATAATAGAATCCAATTTCTATTCAAAAAGCATCTTCACTTTAAAAGGGACTGATAAAATGGCCGTTGGTGCCTGACGGGTTCTGGAGTTGACACGATTTCACAGGTATAACTAATGTTTCACATGACAGACGCAATGAATAGGCTGTAGCTCCTTGACTAGACCTAAGGTGTGTAACCAAGACCATCCGTCGCTGCATACACATATATATATATAAGTCATATGGTATTAACACTGCTTACTTTCTATGATGGAAATAGGCCACTCAGTTAATTACTTAATTGCAGAGCGCAAGCACTATGGTTTCAGGAGGGGGGCCTGAATGGGCACAACACCACAGATAACAGAAAGGATCTCTTATATGTGTTGATAAGCAACTTGGTTGTTGTGCAGTCAGTTCCTCCTGAATTGTCTCCCTTCCCCTCCCTCAATGCGCTCAATTATGCTCTAAAAATACTGGGTCTTCAAATCAATCCATACCAATAGTTATCTACTGTTGTCTTTACTCTTGTTTTTTTATTTTATTGTGTTTTGTTTTATTTGTTGTTTTGTTTGTATGTTATAATAATACAGAGGGCTTGGCCGCCCCACATGGTTCATGAAAAGACTTTTTGGCCCCCAAGTGAACTTTACTATGTTGCCAGGACTGTATTTTGATGCCTAAAACATGCCTTATGATGTTTGATGCTGTTCAATGCCATGTGGCGTTGTCCAGGTCCCCCTGTGAAAAAAGTTTTTCAATAAAAAAAAGTTTTAAAAAAAAAGGGACTGATAAAAGCCTATTCTTAGAGACCATATCAGCTGGCCAAGATTTAAGCCATAAGGCTCTCCATAAAGGGATACTAAACCCACATTTTTCTTTAATGATTCAGATAAAGCGTGCAATTTTAAGCAACTTTCTAATTTACTCGTACTTTCAATTTTTGTTCATTCTCTTGCTATCTATATTTAAAAAGCAGGAATTTAAAGCTTAGGAGCCAGCCCATTTTAGGTTCAGCACCGTGGATAGTGCTTGCTTATTGGTGGCTACATTTAGCAAACAAATAAACAAGCATAACCCAGGTTTTCAACCAAAAATGGACCGGCTCTTAAGCTTTTACATTCCTGCTTTTTAAATAAAGTTAGCAAGACAATGAAGAAAAATTA